>NC_051179.1:43838130-44163717 GCF_013339695.2 Rhipicephalus sanguineus | reverse complement strand
GCGCCGCAAATGTAAACAAACCGTCCGGAGACGGCTAGAAACGGGCCTCAAAGGCGCGTAAATGGTCGGCGTCCGCGAAAAAATCCAACAGCGCGTAGGAACGCCTGCAGGACTTTAGAATGTTGTGCGCTGGGGAACAGGAGTTCGTCCAGGCACAGGTGTGGTAGGCCAGTCCTGCTGAAGGCTCCGAACAGACGACGGCGATGATCATCGTATCCCGGGCACTGCAGCAGGATGTGGTCGATGGTCTCGTCCGCTGGGCACTGCACACACTTTGGGTTTCCGCTGCCAGAAGCCGGAAGAGGCGATCGGCGGTGCGGCTGCTCCGATGCGCAGCCGGAGAAGAAACGCTGGCGGGCCGCGCACGTCTGTGAGGCCAGTCCTCGGAAGTACGCGCGGAGGTGTTCCCGAAGCGACACGCGCATCCGGATGCAGAGAGCGCACATGACGCGCGATGATGAGGCGAGCCTCGTCGCTGCACGCACGAAAGTGGTGAACGGCGTGCGGGGATCGTGGCCCTCCTTGGCGAGGGCGTCGTCCGCCTCGTTGCCCTGTACGCCAACGTGGGATGGCACCCACTGGAAGACGAGGTCGCAGCCGCTGTTCTGGATCACCGTGAACTTGCGGTATAGACCGTTGCGCGATCAGGGCACCTCGCTCCCCTCGCGCAAGTGCAGAAAGTGCGGCGCGCGAGTCGCACAGGACCGCTGCCGCCGGTGGGAGAAACTTTGCCAGTATTTCGGCCGCCAGGTCAAGTGCCGCGAGCTCGGCAGTCGTAGAGGAGGCGGCGATTGGGAGCCGACATTTTCCGGCGACCTCAAGGGTGGGAGCAATGCAGGCAGCGGCTGCTGATCCCTCCGTTGTCACCGATCCATCGGTGTATATGAGGACGCGACCGGAAAGTTTGCCCGTCAATCACAGCAGCAGTCTCTTGTTGTAGCGCACACTGTGGAGTCCTCCTCTTACATCTCACTCCGGGAACGGTGGTTGATATCTCCAGGCCGCGGTCCCGATGTGGAGGGATGGGTTAGCCAGCCCGCAGTGTGGCATCTCAGGCACGAGTGCGGCGTACTCGAGAGCGTGCCGACCCATGCCTGAGTTGGGGCGAGAGAGCAGTCGATGGCAGCTGCTGACCCTGCTGCGTCTGATGCATTCGGTGAACGTGCCGCAAAGCGCCGGCCTTGGCACGCAGGGAGAGTGGGAGTTGATTTGTCTCCGCCAAGGTGGGACAACCGGCGAGGTACGAGGCAGCGCCAAAGATGCGTCGCACGGCTCCACGGTGGACGGACGTCGAGTGATTCCCACTGTATGGGCTTGAGCCCGACGAGCTGAACACTGTACAGCGTCCTGGCCGGTAGCGACCGCGTTGTACATGCGCAGCGCAAGTACAGGAGAGCAGCCCTTGCCACCGGCGAGCACGCAGGAAGCCACGCGGGCGATGTTCCGTGACCTTGCGGATTTCTGCTATGGCAGGCTTCCAGCTGAGCCGATGATCGATGGTAATGCCGAGGTACCTCCCCCTGCGCTGCCAAGGGAGCTGACAGCCTCGGAGAGAAAGTCTTGCCCACCTGGTAGCGTGCCAGCGGATTCGGGTGGACGAGCAGAGCCTCGGTTTTTTCGGCGGAAAGTTCCAGCCCGATGCCGCTGACGAAGTAGTCCAACCGCGTTGATGTACGACTGTACACTGGCGCGCACTTCACGGCCACGCGAGGTGGGGCCCACTCGCAAACAGCGCGATATCGTCCGCGTACATGGCAACGCGCACCTCGACGGCCGTGGCGCGCGGCAGGTATCGGTGATGCGCGCAAGGGCGAGGTTGAACAGGAAGGGGCTCAACACGCCGCCCTGCGGCACCCCGGCATTCACGGAACGAGGCGCGCTGATCTCCCCGCAATGCGACGCGAAAAGTGCGGTCACTCAGGAATGCCTGAACATACCTGAGGAGGTTATCACTCACTCCCATGGCACAGAGCGCGTCCGTGATGGTTGAGTGTGGGAGCGAGTCAAAGGCACTTTTCACGTCGAGAAGAACCAGGTAGCCAGCCTCGCCACGGTGTTTCGCCTCCTCGAGAAGGCCGACAGCGTCGGCGATGCAATCAGCCGTGGCTCGATGGCTGCGAAGCCGCTCTGCTCGGCCGCCAGGAAATCGAGCGCCGCAGCGATCCACTGAAGCCGCCGAAGTGCCATGGCCTCGAACACCTTCCCAGCTGCCGACGTGAGGGAGACCGGCCTGTAGGACTTCGGGTCGGACGAGGTTTTCCTTTTTTGTGCAAAGGAATAACCAGGGCTTCCCTCCACGAGGCCGGCAGCTCCCCTGTGCGCCAGACGGTGTTGTAGGCGGCGAGAAGCTGCGGGAGGAGGCTGCTGTCGATGTTTCGCAGCATCTGGTATGTGATGCCATCACTACCTGGTGCCGACCGGCGCTTGCGAGAGTCGAGCACGCTGCGGAGCTCCCGCATGGTGAAGTCCGCTGTACACAATTCCGCAATTTCCGCCACTATCGCCGGTGTGGGGAAAATAGCGGAGTGGGGCGAAAAGTTCGGGCCTGCTGTGAGGTGGCAGCGCAGGGGCGGTAACACCGGCGGGCGCAAGCTGCCGAGACGCAAAAGGTGTCAGCAAGAAGCTCGGCCAGCTGAGATGTTGAGATGCCCAGAGTGACTGCTATTGACAGCGCCGGTGAGCGCGGAATCCTCGGTCTGAGGAGTGCCCGAAGGATGCGCCACGAACGCTTTTGGTAGCGCCGATCGTCGAGGGTTTGGCAGAGGCTGGACCAGCTCCCGTCGCGGCGATGGTGGGGCGTGGCGGCGACAGACCGCGTCGATACGGTTGTATACAGTCCAGTCTTCTGCCTTCTCCGAGCGTTCGGCTTTGCGCTGAACGAGGCGACGAGCAGCCCGCAGGTTGAGGAGCTTCATGTCGGGGGCTGAGTGCCGGCCGGAACACGACACACGACCGTAGCTGCAGACGCGCACGCAGCAATGTGGCCAAAGAAGTCACCCGCGACTGGCACTGAAGCACACAGTTCGCGGAATTGGGGCCATTTAACCACATCGTACACTCTGGTGTGTCGTGCCCCGGCGTGAAGCGGCTCCAGGTAGATCGGATAGTGATCCGAGCCCTCGGTGTCGGGACTGCGGCGCCACGAGTAGTGGCAGTCGTCCGACACGAGGGAGAGATCGATGGCACTCCGAACTGCACCTCGGCGCACGAAAGTGTGGCTGCCGTCATTGAGGATGTGTAGCCCCGCAGTGAGAACAGCATCCAAAAGGTCCCTGCCACTCGGATGGACGCTTACACACCCCCAGGCCGTGTGATGAGAGTTAAAATCGCCACACACCACAACAGAGGTGTCACCGAGCCGCCCGACAAGCCGCACAATAAACTCGGGGTCCCATTCCCTCGGACGAGGCACATATACACTGGCAACACACGTGTCCACTGCACCTACGCGCACCTTCACCGCCACACATTCGACGCCCGGGCTGAGAATGTCCGACACGTCGATCGCAGCTTGTGATAGTTGCGCGCGCACGTAGAGGGATGCGCGTGAACGTCCCTTGACGTGAGAGGCACTGTTGCAGTGGTGGCTGTGACAGGCGGTGAGTGTGCACGCCGTTGCGGCGTGGTATGACACGTAACCTTGCAGGTTAAGCTCTCCCTCGCGAACACGCGTTTCCTGGAAGGCCAGGACATCGTATTCGCGCTGGAGGAGCAAGAGAGAGAGCTCGGGGTGACGGCAGCGGAGGGAACGCACATTCCATTGAAGTATCCGCGGCCTTGGCTTCTTCGGCGCACTAGCCATGTTGTACTAAGGATTGGTGGGCGGCCAGGGCCGCGGCGCACATCTCGCGCACCGGAGAGTCGCACACCACCGATTCTAGTAGCGCGCGAAGTGCCGCGGCGAGCGCCGTCATCACCGAAACCTTCGCGTCTCCGGTGGGGGCTGCAGATGTTGATCCCTTCGCCGCAGGTGTTGTCTTTGACGTCGGCGTGCCGCCGAGGGCGTCGCGAAAGGAGTAGCCAGGGCGGGTGGTGGATGGGGCACCGTTACGTTTTGCATGTGCCGCGGCTTGCGCCTTTTCAAGTGCCTGGCGGCGAGTAAGCTTGCCGCCTGAGGTAGCAAGTATGAAGGCCGTCGTGCACTAAGCGTACGGTATATATCGCATGTTGGACAATCCGCCTTCATAAGAATGCGAGCAATGCAACGAGGATCGAACGCGCGACCTCGTACTCAGCAGGGCCGCGCCATAGGTGGTGATCCACCGCGCTGTGTCTTGCAGAAGGTTGCCGCCTAAGCCGCCATCATTCTTATGAAATGTACTTCAGTTGGGATCGCAGCATTGGGGGGGGCAAAGGGCGCCGTGAAGTTGGCAGGATGACGCCGCCGTTCGGTAAATACTTCAGAACTACATTCCAAGGGCGCTTCTTGCTGTCGGTGGCAACGGAAAAAACCCAACATCCTCTATCGAAGAAGCTCTGAACCACCGATGAAAGAAAGAGCGCTCAAATTCCTTGGGTTCCAACAGCTTATTGCACTAAGTGACGCGCAGCGACCCATAGTGTGCACCATCTGTTTGAGATCGCGTCAATCGAACGTCAAGGTAAATAGTTACCACGCAGCAATATCTGCAAAGTGAGATCCAAACAAGACAGGTAAATTGGAGATCATTGGAAGACACCCTCGTCCATCGAACATTGATGATGATGATGATGATGATGATGATGATGATGATGATGATGATGATGATGATTATGATGATGATGTGAAGACAAGTCCACTCGTCAGAGCGTTAACTTCAGCGACGTTCCCCGTTCGACGATTTCTCGTCGCTATTGGGAGATGAAGCTGGGCACTTCTTTCCCAAATTACCTTGAGCATCCGGGTGCAATGTATACCGTCCTCCTGCGCGACGAAACGCTCAACTTGTGGATTTCGAAGTTACAATGACGCAACAAAACCCACTCACAGTCAACATCAGCGCTAAGGACAGAAACGCACGAAGAAGAAGACAGCTAAACGGCCCCTATGCTTGTCATTCGGTATCACTTTCTACCGTGCCTGGCGATCACTTCTGTTTGAAAGCGGTCTCACGGCAGGCTTCAGGGCGACGTTTAGTAGGCTTAGTTACACACTTACAATTCTTTCTCTTCTTGTTGTTTTTTTTTTACTCACTATTGTCGCGACAGTTTCATGTATCTTGCTTTCCAATTTCTGTAATGGACTACTATACTGTGCTTGGTCATTTTCATACTGAACGATTTGTGACATTCGTACAAACTAAACGTTCTTATACGGCAGCTATTGTTTTTGTGAATGGTGAAGTGCGTCAGTTTACGCAAGACCTACTGACCCCCCGTAAGAGATTTCTACGCTATAATTGCTCGTGAGGGAAGATCTCAGACAAACCTGATGGCAGGGCGCGTGATCAGTGTAAGGCGACCGGTCAATGGCAAAGAGTGCGTATAAGAACAACACTGTGAATTCTACAAGTGGAACGGTTAGCCGGACGACACGCTTTCCTATAGCGCAGAATCTGTGTAGATAATGTTATCTATACAATAGGTGACAACCCAAGGATTAATCTCAAAGTCTTACCTCTGCACCTCCGCTTACACACTGATACTGACACACTGATAGTCGGATACAGCTTAAGAAGTCCTGACAGGCCCCGCCTAGACGGCCGAAGAGCGGCAACCGACCACATCTGCGACTAAACAATTAGTCCCGTTCATGCAGTCGGCAATGTTTTCCGAAAGCGGGGACACCGGCTTTCTGGCTCATGACGCCAGTCTGGACTGCGCGCCCATTGGTGCAGGCTTGTGTACATTCGCCATTGAGGTGGAAATGCAGCGGACTTCTCGAGTCGTATCCGACTATAAAAGAAGTGCGCCACTGCTGTTATGTCACTGAAAGTACGCGCGTTACTAGCTGGCCCATCTTTACCAGTTCCGTTCGAGTTTGACAGCAGTGTATTGGCAACTACGTTTCTGATCTGACTTGATGCCGAAAACAAGAGTGCGATAAGGTTATGATGAGAGGGTCAGGCTTTATCATCATTTATGCCGGTCTCCTAGGCAACTATGTATACTGGTAATCTGAAATAAGTATACGATATGATGTGATATGATATCATAGACGCGCTACAGAAGAACACACCGCTAACATTTAGTAAATGGTTTGTGCAAGGGAACACAGAAATATAATTTAGTGTAACATCAAAACCGAATGCCTAAATATTGAGGGAAACATTATAGTTTATGCCCTTTCGATCAACCCAAATTCAAACGCAATATTGGATTAATGCTGAGGTAAGTTAAAGCGGACGACTCGCTCATCAAATGGTGATATCGGATTACCACGACTTGCGTAAGAAAATATGCTTGTTTTCTCAATGTATCGATGAATACCTAAGCGGTGACAACATACTTGTACACACAAACAGACTCGGTGGGGCGCCCGCTTTCGAGGCGTACAAGTACACGCTTTTCTTGCTGACGCGTCGGTGCACGAGTTCCGAATTGATGTGGGCTGCTAGTGCGGTGCACAGAATTCTCAATACATGGGCGTTTCTGCATGTCGTCGCTACTCGCCCCTTTCCTTCCTGTACTCGTTTAAAAGGCAAAATACCCCTCACACGAGATACACCGTGCCCATTTCACCTTCACTTCTCTTCCTGTTCAACAAGAATCACTTGCATACCGGTAGCCTAACAGTAGTCAAGAACGGTCGCTGTCGAGATGGGAAATATACTATAGCTCAGCACGTTGTATGCGCTTTTGCAGCACGTAAACTAGCCCTGCTACATCCAGAGTTCACTGCTTCTCTATACGGGCACCGATCAAAGTTACATTAAAGGGACATGGAGAGGGCAAACAAACGAATATTAATAATGAAAGTAGTGACCAGCAGTCCCAGATGCCGAAAGTTCAAAGAGCGAAAAAGTGAAGAGATGGTAACGTCGCCTAAGATTGATTGATTGATTGATTGATTGATTGATTGATTGATTGATTGATTGATTGATTGATTGATTGATTGATTGATTGATTGATTGTGATTGATTGATTGATTGATTGCATTCGCCAGGCTGAAAACCGGGCATCCTAGTTTGTGTACTATATGAGAAACACATTCGTACGCGGCGATTATGAGCACGCATACGAGACATGTATTCAACGGAGAAGCATACACACGCTTAAAACTATTTAAAAAGTCTAACTAAGGAATTTATCTTCGGAGAATACTTGAAGCGCTGCCGGCAAGCGTTGAGCTCATTCTTCACTGGTGAGCGTAATGGAGCAGGCCTTAAGCTGCTGAACGCGCATCCGCGTATTGGAACCGGAGTCGGCTAAGCGATCAGTTCGTATCTGTCAACGCATGTGAAGTAATGCCATTGGACGCGGTGGCATAGTGCCACGGAAATTACACAGCACGTGATCAGTGTCCTCAGGGACTTTGGACGCCATAGCGAAATTCTTTCGTAGCGCACATGTTACATCACGAATTCGCTCAATCAATGAAGTCATCGATCACCATCGTTATCAGTCGAGATGTCTCATCACACGCTCTTTATGCAGGGCCAACACGCCGATGGAGAACCAGGTGACGCCCGTGTACCTGGCGGCGCAGGAAGGTCACGTCGCCGTGCTGCAACACCTGGTCACCGTGGCTGGAGGAAACCTGCACCTGAGGGCACGCGATGGCATGGCCCCGCTGCACGCCGCGGCACAGATGGGAGCCCTGGACTGCGTCCGCTGGATGGTGCGTACGACGTCGTCTCGGCGTTCTGATTTGTTGAGCGTGGTATTTGAGGGTTGTTAGGGGTAACTCTATCACCGCGATGAAGCAAGCAGATGATCGCCACTGGGAACGTGAGCACAGCTTTGACGCAGTTGATGCACTATATATTTTAATTCCTTAGTTCCGTGCAGTAGGTTTCGAATCTTGCAAGACGAAGATCTTGCCAGGACAACAAAGCGCGGGACGAGAAAACGATGGTGGATGATACGTTAAAAGGCTCACGAGGATGGCTTAGTGGGCTAGTTCGTATTGCATGTTAGAAAGGTTACAGCGCACAAAAAAACAAAAAAGACAGCGCCGAGTCTTGTTTATTCTTCTCTTTATCCCCGTCTGTGTGCGTTGTAACCTTTCACAAACGTTAAGAGTCGTTTGTCCTCCTGTGGCAACATATAGTCTTCTAATCTGCTTGATCCATATTATACTTTATGACATATATAGCGGTCTAGCGGTTTACTCGCCTCTCCTTGATATATATTTTTCTTTTTATTAGTAAACTATTTATCTCGACGTTGAACAGTTACACATTCTTGCAATCATTCCGGTTCTATCAAAGTCTTGCTTTCTTTTGTAAAACTGCTACTCCAAACGTCTTTTGCTTCCATCCCCATTGAATCTCAGCGGTTTTCGGAGGTTGGGCGTCCCCAACAAGTGCACGACAGCGCTGCCATTCGACTGAATTTAACTACTCGCCTTAAACTAACGTGAGAGATCGCGGCCTAAAATTCAGGTGGGAAAAGGGCTTATTAGCTGAAAACTCCTTTCTATAATTACAAACACCTTACAAACGTTTTTTCATGGCCTCCAAGTCAGCCTACGTGTGTACTCCGTGATGCGTGCGTTTGAAAGCACTTTTTTAACCTTAGCAAGGTGATAGTGTCGAAAGCATTCTCTGGCGTTATTCGTGCAAGCGCAAAAACACGTCCTGTTAAGTCTACGTTTGCCTGATTATGCTTTTCTCCAGACAGACTGTACCTTTCCAGGGATGTACGAGAAATAGGCACATGCGAGTGGGGAGACGTGCGCGTTGAAAGGAAATCGTCCAAGTTGCGTAATATTACGTTGACCGTCATGTATTCGCCTGCATTGTTCAACTGACTAAGCAGGCGAAAGCCAAAGAAAAAGCACTCAACACAGCGCCGTGTTGCGTCCCTTTATTTGTATTTCATCTGTGTCAGTCGCGCTGTGGCCACAATGAGGCTTTACCAACTCGCCTGGTGCTCCATCTTACTTAAGCTCTTTACGTCTTCGCTGACAACTCGAAAAAATTTACTGACCCGACACTCCTTGTTGTGCCTGAAGTTTAAGTTAACAGCGTTGTGTGCACTTATTTCGCGTCGAAACGAGGCAATGATATCCTAGCAGCTCATTAGCATGCAAACCGCGACCAATTCGACGTAAACCGTTCGTTACGTCGATCCCGCTCCCCTTCGCTGCAACCGGGAAGCGTCCGCAGCGAGCGTTGCGATAAGCAAGGATAAAGCGGGAGTGGCCGAAGCCGTTTCTCTTCTGCCACACTCTGCTTATCGGTAAGCATCGTGTGCCGTTATCGTAAGTTAAACTGGCGAGCGTCTACAGCTTATAGCTCCAGCCATGCGCAGCTTTAGCGTAAGAGCTCGTAGCAACAGCACGACGCAGCGGCGCACCTATATGTTCGCGAGTTCGTTCTCGCTTTTAACCCCTTCGCACCAATTAGTTAAGACGCCGGGAGCTCTGCGTGGGCTTTGCCGCCTGGCGCCGTCGGAGACGCTACGCTGCCGCCGATAAGTCCCTGCGACCAGACACGCTGTTATCTATTTCTAATCTCTCCCCTCCCCCCTTTTTTTGAGCTCTCTGCGACGTCCATTTCTTCTTGTACTGAATCCTTCTCGGTACTTTGTCATTAAGTCGAGCCAGTTACGTAAGGAACGGAGTGGTAATTGCGACTGATATGGAAAGCTTCCGAGCCTGTTAATGGTAAGGCCTCAGAAAGGAGCTCTTTAGGTACAGTTTCGCCAGCCTCTCGCTATCGTACTCTACTCGGTTACCGCATTTTAGGTAATGTGCTTTGTATACGCCTACCGCGAAGCGAGCCCGATATGAAGCTGACGGTAACGAGGCTTTGCTTTCTAAATGGCCAGTCTTAAGTACTCGGTCAAGGCGCTGTAATCAAAAAAGGCCAGTTATGTGGTGGAGTTCCAGGTGTGGAAAAGCGTGTGCGTGAGCGGCGGTAGTTTAAGTGGGTTGTTAATCAGCATTGCCTTTGGAAGGATCAAGGGGAAAAAAAACGCAAAGTGGTGAACAAAGGCACCTTGCATCAAGCTCTTGATTTCGACACCGAAAATTCTGCTGAGCCTGGCTCACTGAAACATAGATTAAGGGGTTGATCTGAGCCTTTTATTGAGTATGAGTGAGTAGACTCTTTAGTGAGCTTACCAAACTTTCCTGAGCATAGCGATACATTCGGTGCTACGTTAGAATTTGTTTTAACACTTATAAGGTTACATGCAAGCATATATTCTTGCAACTTAACGGAACCATAGCGATACGGCATTCATTTTAACCGGCGCCCACAAACAGAGTTGAGAAGGAAGTGAAAAGACATTCAAGGGGCTCTGCCACGCTTTTCGAAGTAACCCTCGAATGGCTTCATTAAAGGAGTTTATTGCTTCATGAATCGACCGCGGCAAAACATTATTAGAATCCGTCAAGTACGAGCGGAGTTACAGTGACTTGTCGCACGCTGTAATTGCTTTCGCTCTTCTCTCGTGCCGACGAGCGCGCTGGAAGCTAAGCAGGGAGGGATGGCACGGGGGAAAAGAAGTTACGTCACGCGTGCGTCATGACCTCGAGCACTTATCCATTTTCTTCCTTCGATTTCCTTCGAGCGCGTGGCTTACTTTCAGTGTGATCGCGAGCGCGGACAAGTGGCGGCCTTCCGCGGCGGCCTCGGTAACTATGCAGCTCACGATGCTCAATTAGCCAATGGCCGTGAATGTGGGTATATGGCGCGGTCATTTGGGTATATGACATCATTTGTAGAAAGAAGGGGGAACGACTTCTAGCTGACTTAGAAAATTAATTGTAATTTCCAGGCCGCGTGCTGCGCTGTAATGTTAAGCTCGCGTATTCTCAGGAGCGTCGACTACCGATCGGCAGCGTTTGCTGGCCATGCTGAAAAAGTGTTGCAGGACCCCTTTAAGAACCGCTTGAAACCACGCTTCATCTTTTACGTGCATTATGACGCACAGACAGAGAAAAAAACTTTATTTCTTAACTAATTCTAAAGACCGAGTCGTCGCTGTTGGAGTCGTGCTAAGACCCGGTCGTGGTGATGAATACAAACGTGTAATCCTGTCGATCTTCTTTGCATGGACTACAAGCAGTGGCGTACAGCTCCATCGTATAACTACGGTGTACAGCTCCGACTTACAGCTCCAGCTCCCTTCGGTGCAGCTCTGCCCAGCAAAACGGGGGAATGTTCGCTCTTCTTAATCCAATTGCAAGTATGCAGATCGCAGGCATGTCCAACACAAGGAAGATGTGCAAAAGCGAGAAGACATGGCGCTCACTTGCAACTGCCTGATGTTATTGCTTCCTGCTTCCAATTTTTACATTCGCAGTAAGGCAACAATGAACGAATGGACAGCAGGAGCGTTTGGCATATAGTAGCTCCGCTGTCTAGTGCTCCTGTGTAACGCTGCAATACATCGTTACATAGAAGATATACGAAGAGTAGTCCTGGCTGTGTTTGGCAGCGGGGTGTCTTCGTAATTATGGCACCTCGTCGTAGTCTTCCGTTTCAGCGGCCCACCCTCACCGTTCGTCGCACTCGTGCAGTGGTCGTTGTGACAGACGCCATCGTGAAAGTATACACTCGCTGTCATTATCACTGAGATGTCATTCTATACTCGGAAACTGCTTTGTGCAGTGAAGGATCTATGCCTACTAAGTGTTCATACATACATACATACATACATACATACATACATACATACATACATACATACATACATACATACATACATACATACATACATACATACATACATACATACATACATACATACATACATACAATGCGGCCGGCATTTCGATGGAGGCCCCCAGGTGGTCGAAATTTCTGGGGCCCTCCACAACGGCGTCCCTCATAATCATATCGTGGTTTTGGGACGTAAAAACCCTTCAATTCTTATTAATGCTAAGCGGTCTTGTTCTTTATAGGTCGAAACGCCCATTATGTACGTGTTGCGTTTTTATCAGGCCGCGGGGTCGTTAGTCGCATTTGCCCTTCGGGTTTTGTTTTTCTTTTTTCAGTTCATCACGCATAATTAGCGGAAACAAATTCGCCTCGGGTCCAGGGGACAACAGAATCTGAAGTCGACTTTCGGGGACGGAAAGTCGGGGGAGGCTTAGAAGACCGGTTCGGAGACACAAGCGGCGATGTGTGACGGGGACGACTTGCTCGTTTGTCAAGCTTTGTCAAAAGTTGGTTGCAAAACATCACATACATATTTCGTCCTCACACCGCGTATGCCTTTACACCGACTCGCGATATCATCTCGCGAGCGCTGGTCCCGATTTCTTGTCGCTTTGTAACAAACACACACTGGCCACTCGACAAGCCTTCAATGCAGGCCTCCTTCAAAAGGTGTCTTGAAAGTATTTCGCTGCGCAGCCGTAGGCCATGTAAATCGTTGTTCACGCCACCGTTTGTAGTCGCCACGCATTGTAGAGTGCGAGCGCGTGATTAATTGCCGCCTACATCGAAAGGCGAATGTGAGCGACGATAAAAGTTGGCGATAAGTAATTGGGGTAGACGGCGGAAAGTTTTCCTAACTTTAGTCGCCATCTGGGCTGGGCCCCTCATTACTCGCTTAATTGTGATTAAACGCCACAACGACGAGGTGTCGTTCCTTTTTGTTCTTCTTACTTTCTTTCTTTGTCACCAATGCATGCAACTAGTTGCAAACCAGATATTGAATTGGGAATACCGGAACAGTGGAAATCGACGACTAGTAGTGGACCGTTCGTGAATAAAGGAATAAAACTTATCGGCGTTTACGTTGCAAAAACCACGATATGAATATGAGGCACGCCGGAGGGGAAAGTGGAAGGGGGGGGGGGGAGGGAATCCGGGTCAGTTTTGACCAGCTGTCTTTTTTGTTTTGTTTTTTACTACTACACTTACATCGCTAATGCGTTTTGTGCATTTCGCCGCCATCAAGATGTTCAATACATAGCAGCATTGATCGCGCAATTACAGACGGTCCCAGAGCTCACTTGCGCTACGTGCGTCGCTCGAACAACTTCCTCCTCCGGTCCAACAAGATGTCAAATAAGCTAACTGATCGTTTAGCCTCCTGGGCACTTGTGAGACACCTGTGTGCCTTGTGGTTCTCTCTAACGCGTGAAGGCATAGAATCGGGCTTGAAGACGCGGATTCTATTTACGGGTCACTGGTTGCCGCACTTCGATGCGCGCGCGTCGCTCTAACGTGTCCGTTCCACGAAACGTAAGCGACTGCCGCTCAAAGCACTTCACCTAAGTCCCCGATCTTGCTGAAGTCAGTAGTGCGCACTGGCTGAGTTTCCTTTAATGTGTTGAGTTGCGATAGCCTTGGTTCAGTTTTCAGTACATGCAATGTTTAATGTCACTTCAAGAGTTGCTAAGCTAGATTGGAAGATCGTGCTCACTTTTCAGCATGACGCATGATGCTTGTCTATTTTAACACGAAAGTGTTATATGCCGGGGTCCACCAAGACTTTCATGACGTATTTCTGTCACGGAAGTATGTCAGCAAAATGAACGCCATCAGATGGTAAAGAAAAAAAAAACTAAGAAAAGGTTTCATTGACTGGAGTCGAACCCATAACCTCTCAGTCCGCGACGATGGTTGGCGGGCGTTTAGCCCACTGAGCTACCGCCAAACACATTACGGAGGCCACATGAACGCGCCTTTTATATTTCACACTTTCCTCTCACAGTGCTCTTGGATGGATGGATGGATGGATGGATGGATGGATGGATGCTATGAGCGTCCCCTTTATAACGGGGCGGTGACACGTGTGCCACCAGGCTCGAAAAAAGAAAAAAAAAAAACTCGCCGTTGCTACGACCGTCCCATTCGGCACGTTTCCAATACAAGTTTAATTTCGTCAACGCTTTAGCACACTGTCAGGTGGCGTCTTTAGCCCAAGCCTCGCTCATAGCATCCATCCATATCGAAAAATATCTCTCCGACGCTCGCCTGGCTGTCCCACCGCGTTCCCCGCTCGCCCTGTGAGAATTAACAGCCAGGCTAGAGGGAAGACACGACGCGCGTAGCGTTTCTCTTCGCCTTTGACGAAGATTTGAAGGAGTGGATATCGAGTATCAGTGTTCATTATGTGCTTGTTCATGCCATCTTTGCGCGGGGGATTCACCATATCCCACGAGTGGCGTAGGCAGAAATTACTTTAGGGGGTGGGGGGGGGGGCACGCCCTTGATCCGACGTGGGGTCTGGGCAGGTAAGTGGCGCCGAGTGTCATTTTCTGCTGTGTATATGATGGCAGAAAAAGTTTCTGAGGGGGGGGGGGGCACGGGCCCGGTGCCCCCCTGGCTACGCCCACTGGCGGTGTCCACGTATATGTTAAATACTTCAGCTGCCGCAAGGGTTAAATCATGGTCACGGGCGTTGGTCGTCGGTACGGAGACGTGCCACTAAGCGTCAACGTGAGTGCGTCCACATCAAGCGGTGCTACATCTGTCCAACACAGTAGACATTGTACAATGTCTTATATACCAATGGACTATATACAATAAACTACTTCTGTGACGACGTGTTTCACTTTCGTGTTATACCGATTCCTATGAAGGAGAGATCAGCCATATTTTTTTTTTTTTACGAGAAGAGAGGCTTGGCACGTGAATGGTGCGGGGAGTGTGGTAGTGGAGGAGGATTTAATCAGTTGTGAGTTGTTGTTTTTTTTGTCCTTTATTATAGAACATTTAATAATTCAAGGGAAAGGTGCGGTCTCTATGCGACTGAACAGGTTCTAACAGACTGCAATCAAGAGTAGACTGGTACCAGAAAAAATTACGAAGCTGAAACGATCGATAATGTCTGATTCAGTTAGACACATTTTTAATCTTTTGTTGTCTATGTTATATTCAAGCGGTTCGCTTGAATCTCAACGTCAGAGTTTAAAGAAGGGTGGAGCTCAAGTGATCCTTCTTCGCTTGCGCTGATAAGGCGTTCGTGTTTCCCGATAAGGCGATAACGCGTTGATGTATGGTCACGCCGGGCTAAACGAGCCTTGCTAGAAGTTCTGTGAACGACAACCATGCCTCTATAACTATAACCACGGGTTATACCTGCTCGTTCAATCGTATCCCACACAACTAAAAAAATACTATTTGGTTCAGACAACGTTTCGACTACACTCTTCAGAAGAAAAAAAAACTCACAGGGCTCCTTTTGCAGTTACCTAAGGCGACTGGAAGGCGAAAGTAATCTTCTTTTTCTTCCCAGTCCATTTATTGATCCTGCCCCGCCACCCTCCGAAAGCTTTGTGCACCTAGCGTGGTTTTGCACTGGCTCCGGGATCGGAAGCATCTCACCCGGTTTTGAACTGCCTCCGTGATCGGTCCACCTTTGACCAAGCTACGATGTCACGTGATGACGGCATCACGTGACGCTACGTCACGTGACGTCACGCCAGAATTTGTGAAGTCGTGGTGACGGCACGAATGTTTACGATTTCTGACGTCATGATGATGTCATATGGCGACGTCATCACGTGATGGGGATTTTTTGCATCACTCGTGCTGTGCCCGAAGCCACGGGACGCCGACGCCGCCTATGCGGAATGACGACGCCAACTGTCAATTTTCGCGTTTGATGAGGCATCTAAGGCTCTCGCCTTTAAAAAGTATGTGTTACTCTTTTTGGTGAGTCTTAACTTACCACGTATATGACTCTATTTAAAGAGTCACGTTAACTCTATTTTGGGTCTCACGACTCTCCGACAAGAGCGTAATGATCTTCCAAGAAAGTCCATGTGTCTCTTTAGGGAGAGTCACATTCGTGACAACTCAGGACTCACAAAAAGGAGTCGAAGGACTATTTTCTGTTTTGTTAGAGTACAGTGGACTTGTCTTCGTTGGGGCCCTGACAGCTCTCGCGCTTCCTATTGCTAGCTTCCTGGTTAGCTCAGTTGGCAGAGCGACCGCCCCCGGAAAGGCGTCGGTCCTGGGTTCGATCCCTGGCCCAGGACGAATTTTTCGGCAACTAAGGAGATTTCTTTCTGAGGAATCCGCATTGATTTCCCTGCGGCTTCCTGCTATAAACGGGTGGTTGTCGATTACCCTTTCTTAAAACAAGTCCGCACGTTGAAACGCCGGCTCCAACGCCATTCCGCGTTCACCGATTTCTTCATCACTTCAAGCATCTTTCCCTGAACTTTTGACTTGCCTGAATTTCTAGTATCTGGGTAACGTAAGACATACATAAAGGGTCGCACGTATCCAGTGGTACACTTTTAATCAGGTCCTGGTCAAATGCTGGCTATATCCAGGAAACCAGACGAAAAATGTCTGGTTTCCTGGCTATATCTAGCACTTTAAGCGGGACCTCATTAAGAGTGTATCATTCGATTAGCGGCAGGCGTCGAAGATGTAACGCATACGTGAAATTCCAGTCATCTATCGAAACGCAAGAGTCGTTTCCACGTTGATGTTCGATGTTCCGAACGGGGTCTCGATTCGCCATCCTTCCTCTTCGAATCGGTCTATCTTTATCGCGTCGGCAATTGATCTCGCCGACGCAGACGAATGGAACAGCCAATCGCTCTCTGCATTCACAATGAGGAGAGAATTACACGCTCGCGAGTTTCAGTAGGGCGTGCCGCGCCAGATCCGAACAGCGAGTCCGTGCCAGCGTCGACGGGGCCCCAGAAAAAAAAAAAAACAATCTAACCAACGAGAGAACAAGAAGAGCGGAAAACCAGGCCTGCGTGACGGGCGCGCGTGTTTTCGTTCGCTAATAACAATTACGCTTATGGTTAATAACCGCCGTCAGTATTTTAGTTTTCTGAACGTCCAACCACAATCGCCGTGCGTGTATTGCTTTCAAGGTGTGCTTGTGTGTTTGTGTATGCGCTAGATAGACCACGAACGGCAAGCCAGCAGAGGCGAGCGGTTTCCTTTGTAGTGTACGAAATGGGGGCCCCCCTGTTTCATTTTCCGAGCCGCCTCTCCTATGGGAGTCGACACGATGGCGTGTTTCTTCGGGTGTTCGAGTGCTGGATTTGCTCGCTTCTAAGACCCACACTTTCTTATTCATATTCATGCACACGGCGTAGGTTTTACAGCGAAAGCTGTTATGAGATCATTTCACCGGCCGTTTTTGGCGCCGTAGTTGTCCGCCGCCGCCGCCGCTGCCGCCGCCGCCGCCGCCGGTGTCCGTAACCAGTATCGCTCGAAATAAGAAAAAAAAACTAAATAAGAAAAAAAATTCCAGGATGGAACGAGGTTCGAACCTGGGCCCTCTGCGTGGGAGCCCAGTATTCAACCTCTGAGCCATGCCGGTGCTTGAAACTGCTTTGCAAAAAGGTCCTGTACAGGCTTCATGTCGGGAAGGAACCACATTAGCATATGCAATATAGCGTGGTAGAAGAGTAAAATAAGCACCAAGCGTCGCACAATGCGAATTCTGTAACCAGGCGTCACACAATGCGAATTCCGCAACGAGTAGGTTGTTGATTGCTTCCAACCCATTACAAAGGGCTCTGCCATAATTCTTCATCGTCATCAGGCACAGCATCAACAAAGTGCGCATAATGCCTTACATGCGTTTAGCAGGTACCACGGCTCTCCATAGAATGACGAAAAATGGCACAGTGCCTGCTGCCCTACTTCTCAAAAAAACAGCATATCCACGGAGCGAATGATGATGAGTGAGCGAAGCTGCGGAGGTTCATCGGTAAACCGTGAATCTTCCGTGAATTCTGCCCAGTACATCATCACCGACGTGAGATCGGGCGCGTTTATATTAAAGGTTCGATGAGTTATGACGACTTGCAGCTCACTTTAATTTTACATGTACGCTGTGAATTTTCATTGTTTAGAAAACCATTGCTTTAGAAAACATCTGGCGTGTTCGTTAAGCGCTGGCGTCTTTTCGCTTTGCTTTACCGCCTTCTTTCGTTTTGCTTTTATCGGGTGTTGGTTTATTTCCTCAAAATTTTTATTGTATAATCGAAAAAATCTCACAAAAAAAAATGGCTGCTAAGAAGGACAGCGCCCACTTACACTTCTACTTCTACTAACGTCCTCGTTCTCGTCAGAAGAATTCCATGTTTTTGCACAGGAAAATGTCCCACCGGCACCACCTCTTTAAGACTACTACGCTAGGAGGGACGAACGGGTCTAAGGAGCTGTCAATAATTTTAGCGTAGTGGGTTCCACGTGGGAGCGGCATGATCCATTTCCTCGGGGTTCTGAGTAAAATTCGCACCCCCCCTCCCCGTCCCTCTTCCACGTGTATGTTATACACGGGAGAGGGAAATAGCCCACCCATGGAAATTACTGGCACTTCTCCGCCATAATTCTTCATCGACCTTCAACAAAGTAAATAAAGTTAGTTGGTGCTTCGTACGAATAATGGCTTAGTAGTGCTTCCCAACTTCACAAAAATTGTGATTTATGGCGTAGTGGGTACCTTTCTAGAGTTACTTGTATTGTAGTCCCAAGAGAGCTTACGACGGGCTCTAGAAACGCCGCTCTTGCAGCTTTCGCTGTGACTGTGCTGCGGTTTCAGCGCAGGCCTGGCGTTTTTTTGTCCGCTATTGTGGCTTGCTCACTTGACATTGCCATTTGACAGAACGCCTTTCTCACATCTCATATATGAGTCATTGCTGAAGGGGATTTGGCGCCAGGTTTGGAGAAACATGTCGACACTTGTCTCCACAATGACTCAAATCTGGAAGACGATTCTGAAACATAGAGTTTTTGTTCCGCGGGGATGTGTCAACACGCAGCGACCGCATCGGGTGCCTCACGAAAAAACAAACAAAAAAAAGGACAGCGCCCGTCCTCGTTCTCGTCCCATGTTTTTGTGTTCTTTAAGGCTAGGTCTAACTGTCCCCACGTGGGAGCGGCTCGCGGTGTCACCCCAATGGCTGGCACTTCTCCGGACCTTTAAATAAAGTTCTTCGTACCGTACCGTAAGCGCTGCATTCTAATGGAAAAAAAAAAAGAAGCTTGAGACCACTTCCGTCTCAGTAGATCACCCGAATAAAGCGCTATTAACCGCATTAGGCGAGAATATAATGCCAGTACCATTTAGAAAATTCGCAAAGCTTTATTCCTTGAGAAGCCGCGCGCGGCATGCGACCCCCGCTATAAACAAAGTGATGTGCTAGTCCCTATACTGTGGGTAGAACTTGGACAGAAATGTGTGCGTGTGAACTTACTATTTGCAATGTGAACTCGTGCGGGCGAACTGTTCATTGTCATGTTATTTTCTTCATTTGTTTCAGTTTGCTACATCTTTGACAGATTTAGGCACCGTCGCGACTGCTGCTTGGTGAAGCTTACGTTTACAAGCTCTGTAGGTATAGCTGCATGTAGGGGTGAAGTGCGGTCCTTGTACGAGTATAAACGCGGTAGTTTGCTGCCAGCCGCTTGGCTCGCCGACAGGTTGGTGATCCGCTCGTAAAGCGGTGCCTTGCATGCAAAGTGGCGTGTCTGCGGTGGAAAGAGGGAGGTACCTTTTTATCGGCGCAGTTGCCGACTCTTATGGCTTACGCACATTGCCCGGCTGCTCCGGAAAACCAGAGCCTTCCCGCACCCTGTCTACGTATATATGCGACCGATTCCCCCCCCCCCCCCACCTCCTCTCTTTGTATATTTCCACGCCGTTGTTTCTAGGTGAAAGTGGCGCACGTGCATTAGCATTTCCATTCCGTCTGTGCAACTTTGTCTCTTTGCCATGCATACACTCTCTCATATGGGGGCGTGTTGTTTTGAGGTCGTTTGTTGCAGTTGTCAGTTGCTCGAAGCCTCTCATGTGGCTCAAGATACGTACAGCGTACTACGTCCGCCTCGTTAGGTTACTGAGCTCGTTGCGATAATTAATTTTACCACCGCATTGCTAACGAGCGTTGGGACGTACGCGGAAGGTATTTGCATAAAATACCTCGATCCCACAGGGAACAGTATTAACATTTCTGGGCCTTCGTCCATAGAAAAGTTCGTGCAGTACAGAACAGTTCGTTTCCTGTAAGCCTGGAATTGTTTCTAAGAACTGGTACCAGCTAATTCTCTTGGAGGTACGTGACGTCATCTGAGACAGCCGGTCATTGAGCAGCTCTTAAGCAAAAATGCTTTTTTTTTTTGTCACCTTAGCCTCCACAGAGGGCAATGTGCTGACCACCAGGAATTTCCGAAAAAAAAAAAGTGCAAGTCACGTTTGTAGGATGTGATTCAAGGAACTGTTGTAGTGTTCACTATCTTTTTTTTTTCTGTTCCGCACTAATCGGAATTAAGTGGCACCGCTGCACGCGGCTTCTGCAGAGAGTCGTTCAGAATCTGCCGTGCGCCAGTGCTTCATTGCTGGCCGACTTGTATGAGCCGCTGTGGCACAGAAAAGAGAAGAAGGAATGGGGAAAAGATGATGAAGTCGTGTTCTCAGTGATTTGTTCAGCTCGACGTCCTGTTGTTACGATAGACAGAGGTTCTGTGCTATCCAGTATAACGGGACATTTCTGGTAGAGGTGCTGGGTAGCACAGGACCTCTGCCTATCGGAACATCAGGACGTCAATCAATCAATCAATCAATCAATCAATCAATCAATCAATCAATCAATCAATCAATCAATCAATCAATCAATCAATCAATCAATCAATCAATCAATCAATCAATTTATTTAATTGCTAAGAAAACTGAGTGAGTACAGACAAAAAATTATCCAAAAGTTTTCACAGGGTGCCCTCCCGCCCAAACGATGGCTGTCCCATCTTCCCCACTTTTAGTAAAGGAAATAGAATCGGGAGCTGGTGTAACTAATCTCCTGTCCTTGTACTCCTTGCCCAAGTTCCTTACTTTCATTTTTATTTCATACATAGAATGCGACTGATATAGTCCGAGCACAGCGTTCAAATTCATCAATCTCTTGCTACATGCGCACTGTCTTCCTCCTCCATGTTGATTCAAGATCTCCCGGAAGCCCGTTGCGATACGAAAGTTTGCACTTATTGGCACCAGAAAAGGACACTAGGAACTTGCGAATGTGAAGCATTACCTTAAGCGGTTTGCAGATCTTCATCATCATCAGCAGCAGCAGCAGTGGCCTCATTACTCCCACTGCACGGCATGTGCCCCTCCCGTGTTTCTCAAATTAAGCCAGTCTATCTGCGCTTGCCGCGGCCACAATATCCCCGGAAACATAATCTCATCCGCCAACCTAACTTTCTGTCTCCAGAAAGCCTAGCAAATCCGCCTAGCAACTCCGTCGTAATTTCTCTGACCAATAATCAGCGATTGCGCCACTAAGGGGCACAATAAAGGTATCACCAGGCAAAGTAACAGCCAGACCTGAGCTCGTTCTTCGCTGATAACGCAGGGGGCTCTTCAGTCTGCAGCAGCAATGCTTCTGCGATGCTCTTCGTTTTGTCGTTATCTGTTGAATAGCTATAGCTCTGCCAGACTTCACTGCTGAGTATGACATAATTATGTTATGACCACAATATACACATGCTTACCTCAATGTCTTTGACCCATGTGTTTCAGGAAGTACTCGGCGAGTATTTGTGGCCATTTGTAACTTTCCTTGGCCTTGTACTACTTTCATAGGCTCAGTTGGATTTGTTCTCAACACTGTTGCCGCACTTGCACGCTTATGAAGGCGGACAGGCGATGCATTAGTGGTCTGGGCCAGTGTTGTTGAAGTGTGGTTCCCCTGGCCCTACTATGTATAACACTTCGCGTACAATGCTCTGATTGCTGAAGAACATTTATCCGTTCTACTTCAGTACGCAAGTAAAATAATAGAGGACCGCATTCACGTATCTTAAGTCGAACTATGGAAACATTGCGCAGTTAGAGCTGATAATTAAGTCCATATACTTATGTACAGGTTTCAAAATGTCTCTTTGCGTGCGTCAGTGCACCCACAAGCAATTAGACCCAACAATTCAACCTGATATTCTGTACATGTTATGTAGTTTATACAAGCCTGCTATTTTAGGCTTAGTTGGGGCACGAAACGAATTCAAAGGAAGGAAAGCTGTATGTTCATGCAGTTGGCTCAGTTCGCCGTATTTGCCCCCTTGTATCTCATAGCGATGGAGTGAGGAGCTCTTATTTTCTGCATAACTTCGTGCATGATTATCTGTAGAGCCGATTTTGATGATAAACGAAGCAAAGTTACTGATCATTAGTTGTCGATGTCGCGTCATGTTCAAGCCAGAATTGGACTTCTAAGAAATCCACACGACAAAACACTAAGATATAGGCATTTATACAATTGGCTTCACTTACGCCTGATGTATATGGAACGGAGTATTGAAGCGCAACGAAAAACCGTCATCAGCTGTGTCCGCTGCCAACATATGTGCTCTCAGAAGCCAGATTCATAATCGAAAAATCTTGTTTCGCCCTCTGAAGGCAACGTCTGATTCACTAAGAAGAACGATCGCGTAAGGGCTGGATGTCAGCCAGTAATAAGCTCACGTCTACTTGCATGTGCGGTGAGCGTTTAGATGTCGATTTGGACGCCGAACGTAAAACAGATGCTGCGTCATGATGGTTCCGCTGTCTGCTCTGGATGTCTGCAAGGCCGTATACTACAGTCAAACCCGGTTATAATGAACTGCGCGATTATCCGGATTTTGTTCCATATATCAAGTATTTCGATATAGCCGAACCCGCTTTTAACAAATTTCAGCATGTCCCACCACGGTGGTCTAGTGGTTATGGCGCTCGACTGCTGACTAGTGATGCAGAACTATCGGTAAATTGACTATCGATAGTATCGATAGTTTCTTTGAAAACTGTCGATAGTGTAAACAAACTATCGATAGTGCTACTATCGATAAACTATCGATAGTTGAATTGGTAGTATCATCGGTAATATTACTAGCGATATTACTGCCACGTGTGTTTATTGCTTTGTTTTGATGTATTCGGGTTTCACCCACAGACTGTTAGCTGCATTTGACGCAGACCGCGCCGCAATGTTTGAGAAGTTTCGCGATTGTATGACATGTTAAGGTTACGCGCCGGACACGAATATTCCAGTTTATTCGAGAGCTTGCGCGCGAGCACCAGCGATAACGCTGGAGGGTTTGATGACTGATGTATAAAAGACGAAGCGTTCCACCGATTATCAGATTACTCGACGGCTGGCGACTGTTCTTGCCGCAATCAGTGCGCAGCGTGTATCGCTTGTATTCTGAGTTTTGATTTTTCTGGGAACAAGTTCGACCAAAAAATGAGCTTCGTATTTCCCAGTCTTCATGCAGCATTCTTCACCGTCACAACCACATGCCAAACTATCCGCGGTGCGAATAATGATGCTGTTGCTGTCTGGCCAAATTGCCAAAATATTCGCGATAGCCTACTATCAGCTTCGCCTAATTTATGAGTAAATTTTTGGCGAGAGTTATTATTTGCGCAGTGAAAATGGCTGCATATGTCCATCAATAAATTAATATTTACAAGCAACCAGTTACATCTTATAATTAACAAACTCAGTTCTTGATAACTTTTTTTATTTTGAGATCAATAAATGCAATATAAATCTGAAGCCGCGCAGTTCCACCCCATGTAACTGCTTCCTTTCCGCTACAGCTGAATAGTTTGACTTTATGACCATGTGTCAGCGAAGCACTCTAGTGAAGAACACAATATCAACTTTCTTGCCCTTCAGCCTGCTCCTCCGGCTCCACTATGTACCACGCGCGCGGGGAACCAAGTTTATTCTCCAATGAGTTCGCGCTGTTGACTTTAAACTATCGATAGTACTCACTATCGATAGCGCTATCGATAGTATCTTTCACCATCGATAGTTCGATAGTGAATCAGCTATCGATAGTATCGATAGTACCATCGATAGTTCTGCATCACTACTGCTGACCCGAAGGTCGCGGGATCGAATCCCGGCCGCGGCGGCTGCATTTTCGATAGAGGCGAAAATGTCTGAGGCCCGTGTACTTAGATTTAGGTGCACGTTAAAGAACCCCAGGTGATCGAAATTTCCGGAGCCCTCCACTACGGCGTCTCTCATAATCATATCGTGGTTTTGGGACGTTAAACCCCGGATATTATTATTAACAAATTTCAGCACCTAGTTCGCTAAGCAAAGTATTACGAAGCATGACGAAACCACGAAAGCAAACGTAATGTCATGCCACTCAGTCTGCAAAATATGCCTCAAAAGCAATTTATTGTTCCACAACCTGCATTTACAGTTCATTATAGAAAGGATATTTCAAATAAATAATACTGAGACAGCTTCGCGTGTTTAGTATAAAGCATAATTAGTTGTACCCGGGTTCGTTGTAAACGGGTTTGTCTGGATTAAGAATTCGGCGCTCAAAGGGTTAAGGCGCATGGCACGGAATACTAAATTTAGCAAACAGAACATTCATTGTCATATCCGCTCAGTCACAATGCATAAAAATGAACATAGAATGTCTATACAGACTTCCTATAAATGTCTAATAGTCCCGTCTTGCTTCAAGTGAATCTTGTTGTCTATTCTAATTACAACACGCAGGCTCCCTACGTGACACCAATACAAACAGTACATATTCGTTTTCTCTCTCTCTATTCCGGAACGCATAGACTTTCCGAATGAGTGTGTTTAGTTATTTAAATAGACAGGTAAAATATTGTGGGACCATCCGATCCCAGGATGTCTGTAGACATCCCGTAGACATCCTGTAAAAAATCTCGCCAGACCTCGTAGAAATACATCGACAGACTACCGACAGAGACAGTCTACAATAAATTTGCGATGGAGGTGCTGATCGGATGGATAACGTACATTTGCAATACGGCCGTAAGCGCGCTTCTGTGGCGTCGGGGCACCGTCGGTCTATACTCCCTGCCGAAGAGATCAATTGATTCTGCAGCCCTGCGCGAACAACCTTGCGGCTACCTCCTTCTTTCTGTGTGCGTATCTCTCTCTCCCTTATACCACCACCGTTCTACCGTTCTGTTTTGTTTTGTAGTTACACTCTCTCCACGGACGCCCCCTTTCAAACTCTCGCTGCTGGCTCGCGCGCCACTTGCGTTTTGTAGTGCGTACAGCAGCAAGCAGCAACAGCGACGGCGGGGGCACGCGCACGCAGCGTGCCGGGGACATCGTAATTCCGTGCGCCACCTTCCCCCCTTCCCCTCCCCCCTCCACTCCTTACCCTCAACAACGCAACAGCCCTCGTCTTTTACTCCCTTCCCTCCCCCATCGTGGTTCACTTCTTCCCCCTGCTCTCCTCCGTCCCTTGCCGTGCTTCTCCGAAAATCTGGGGCATTCGATTTCGAAGATTAAGTCGAGAACGGTGAAACGAGCTCGAGTCAAATCGTTCACTTCTCCCGCGATCGAGAGGAGAAGAATTAGTGCGGTCCCGCCGCCATGCCGGCGTCGGCTGCGCGCGTAACCGGCGGTATACAATAGTGCATGTAGCTGTGCGTCGTCGAGCGTACCCCAACCTTCATCAGGACATCGACGCCGCCGAACGGAACAAGTAGACTCACCGAGTGAACTGCTCTGAGTCCACGTGCAAGAACGAGAGTGAGAAGGAGTGCGACAACGAATTTGTTTTGTTTGCTTTTTTTTCACACTCCATGGTTCATTTGACTTGGCTCTAGTCCAGCAGTCGTTGGCCTCCGCTTTTGCACCGTCCTGTGGCGAACTGCCCGAGTGCCCCAACAAACCGTGAAGTGCGAACCGAGGGAGCAACTGAAGTGATCCCGACTTTGAGGATTAAACTCGACGACAAAGTGACAACGTGACGTGAAGTGACGCGGATAACTGCGTCGTTTGTGACGGCCGTTCGATCTTCTTTTTCGAAGAGATCTTCGCTCGGAATCTTTAGACGTGTGGTGACGTCACTGGGATGAGAAGAAGTGCGTGACAACGACGGGCTTGACTGGTTCTGATGGAACTGGGCCGTTTCTTGTTTTTCCTTCGTAGTCAGTGTTCTGATTGGCCCGTGTTGTGTTAGTTTGAGCGTGACTCCTTTTCTTATCTCCCTGGTCGGAAACGTTATCGGTTTTTTGATGGCTTGTGAGGTGAAGGGTGGTTTAGTTGAAAGTTCCCAGGAGTGAAACCTGAGCTTTCGACGATGCTTCGTGTTGACTTCGATCCCGACGGGATATGAATCTACGCAGACTCGTCGCTAAAGCTTGCTGCGCGATCGGAAACCTAGACCACGCAAGACGACTCCGACTTTGCTGCCAGACTAAGTTCGCCACTTTCGTGCGTATTGCGTGCAGTGTCCTGACCGAGATGAAGCAACCGACACGGCGTTTCGTGGAAACAGTGTAGAATTACCTCCCCGAGTCGCATGCACCTTCGTGCATTGGCCAGCCGTAGAGTCCGGTCCTATAGGGTCTCCGTGTAATGGAAGCCCCTTAGGTGAGAGCTAACAAGATTGGGCGTCGGATCAGCCGTAAACGAATCGACACGACCCTGAAGGCAAGAAAAGCAGCGGCGCGTCGGCAACGTGCTCCCGTGCAAGTGCGCCTCGCGGTGATTCTCTAAATAAGCTATACTGTGTGCGCCGCTCTGTGTTGGCAGTGTGGGTGGCGATTCCGACACGCAGCTGAGCTCAACTGCGGCGGAGACCGACTGCGTTTGTGACGTTTCTCTTGCGAGTGATGTAAACCGTCGTTGTGTCGCGTGTCACGTGACTGGCTCGACTAACGTGCCCCTCGCCTTTGGGCCGCAAAATATCTGGAGCGTAGGATAAGGCTTACATCGAGGCGCTGTGGATTTCTTTTTCTTTGTCCCCTGCTAAGGAATCCAAAGTCCCGTCGGCAAGGTATGTTCAACTTTTCTACCATTGTTTTCGTGACCACAGAGCCCGTATATCTCGTCAGTTGCACGTTTACTTATACAGTTATGTTAATCAACTTTGGGAACGCTCTTCACGCCTATGTGACACCTTTAATACACCGAATGGTGTGCTCGATTCTAGCACTTCTTTTATGCGGAATCATGCAGTGATGCAATAAATGATACCTAAACATCCCCACTGCAACAAGTATACGTCACCAAGGGTACAGGTCTTTTAATTAAAGCAAACCTTTAAGCGTCTACTTTGCTGAAGTTTCAGGTTCTGGCACGTCTACTCTTGCTCAGCCTCTCGTCCGAGGTGAATGTCCTTAAATGTTACGCAGTCTTATGGTTCGTGGCCCAGTCTATCCGGCAACCTTTGGTATGTGATCGAATAGACAGTTTAGGCCACTGTGCAACTGTGCATGCGACAATGGGTACGTTGAACTTCCTAGGCCAACATTTCCTGCATCGCATGTGCGAATGGTAGGGGTCTGAATAGATGAAGACGATAGCTTAACGAGAGAGAGAGAGAGAGGGAGAAAGAGAGAACCTTTATTGGTAAGGATTGCCAGGTTTCTCCTTGCATGGCTGAGAGCTCTTGCGTCCGCCCTCAGCTCTTTGAACGGTCCACGGTTGTCTCAGGCTTAGCCGGGTGTATTTGGACGTAAAGATACATCATGACAACTTAACATTATACATGAAAGCTAGAACTCGCACAGTACAAGTGGCTGTGGAGATAAACAGAAGTAATCAAGAAAAATTAAAGAGGTATTGATAAACACGGAAGAAAGCTTTCCTTATAACACATTCCCACATATGCGTGGATTCGATTTTTTTTTCATTTCTCTTTTTACTGAGATAAAGAACTCGGAGGGTACCTTATGCATTCGCCTAAAATGACTCGAAGGCAAAAGCTATCTCTTTTCGTTTATCTTCTCAGTAGATTGTATTGATCCCCCCGTCCCCCGAAGGCTTCCTGCTCCTAGGGTGGTTTTGTACTGCCTCCGGGATTGGAGGCATTGCAGGCTTTCCGCGCCTCACGTGCCTCCGAGATCGGCCCACTACGACCAAGAGACGATATCGTTGATGGCGTCATCATGTGACGTTTCGTTATGTGACATCACAACTTTTGGAAGTCTGTGACGTCATGATTACGTCACATGGTGACGTCATCACATGATTTTTTGCATCACTCGTGTTGACGCCGATGATCACTTTTCGTGTTTGATGAGGCATCTAAGGCCTTAAAATAAATGGAGGAGTTGTCGCCACCGTCGCTCTCGACGGCTACTCATTGTCGCTTGGTTAATAGCGTCGATCAAAATTTTTAATGACGGATAAGATCTTGCACGCGTTGAGTAAACGTCCTTGTGCAGAAGTTCTCATCGTGAAGTCCGCGAATGTCTGGGGCACACAAGTACACGACACACCTGAACAACGATTCGGTATTCTTCGCAGTTGCCATATGCGAAGAAGCGCTGATGTTGGATCTTTGATGGCAGTGGGTCCAATACTTCTCTTATATCTAAAGGCAACGTCGATTGACGCCACAGTTATAAGATGAAGAGCCGTTCCAAACATCGTGTAGTACAACACGACACCTCCCTCGGCAGCCGCGTATGGATTTCGTATGGATATCCGTGCGCACGCCTATGCTTGACACTATCATAATCGAACGTGGTACACGAGAGGAATCGTGTCGATTGCCTCACGGTAAACGAATCAGCGGGGTATATACACCTAGTTACGTTTTACGTTTCAGTAACTATCTTCGTTATTAACTGATAAGCTGCAGGCGTAACGGGCGACACACTCGACATAAGTCTGGCTATAAAAAGTATCATAAGCACCGCTCATAATGAGAGCAAGCTCCTCTCGTCATAACGCACAATATATATTTTATCGCTGTTTTCACGTGCTACAATACCCTGGGGTAAATATCGCGTACTAACGACGTACCCCTTTCCACGTCGCTGCTGCTGCTTGCGTACTAATCAGGTTGGACTAATCGTCATATTTGCATATTACCAACGTTCCAAGCGAGAAAAAAAAATAGCAAAAGGCACGTGGAGCACACGCCCGCGTTACACTTCTTGGAAAGCGAAATGGCTTCCATAAAGCGCCGAGCACGTTTGTATAGTTAGGAAGTCCGTCCCGCAGCAAGTGTTTATTTATCACGGAGAGATCGCTTCCGAAGGAGGGATTGCAGAGTCGCCTGGAGCAGAACACGACGAAGGATTGCGTCACATATTCACAAACAAATATTAAAACACACAGACACACATATACACATGGTTGTGGTGCATTCGGCTCACGTTCGTGCGTAGAGAGCGCGTGATCATAAACGGCATTATAATGTTGCCTCGATGCAGTGTGTGGAGACGAGAGCGGGTAGCAGAATGTGCCTACGGCCATGATCAACAGCAACGAGCTGCCTTGCGTACAGTACATATGTTCCTTTCGTCCGTAAGCGACCGCGCGAAGGAAATGAGAGCCACTTAATTACTTTCCGGTCAGTCCGATCTATTAAGGTGTCACGAGTCTCGCTTTTCGGGGGCAGCTATAATAACCACCTTCCGAAACTTCTTAATTCGTTGATAACTGTGTCGGGGGTCGAGATAGAAGTCTAGGACACAATGAAGACAAATTGGTGCGCGCGTGCGCACGACACTCGACTTTCGAAGCAGTGTCCTTCGATCTTAGTAATATCCTTATTTGTTTGTCCTTGCAGAATGGTATGGGGCCCAATTCGCCAAGCTGTTCTTTATTTTTTCGTATACGCTCTCTGTCATTGGTCAAAAAGGCTTTGCTAATTATATGTCCCGCACCAGTGCTGGGCAGTATCGAAGATACATGTATCTTAGATACTATCTTAGATACTCTGTGGATATCTTGTATCTGTATCGCGATACGTCTCGAAATACGAGTATCTGTATCTGTATTTCCGATACATTCGATAATGTATCGTGTATCTTAAGATACAAGATACTTCTATCGCAACACAACCGTGCAAAACAATAATCGCTGGCCAAGCTCGGCTTCTCAAGCTGGTACTGGTGTCACTAAGCCATCTGAATACGTCTAAGGGCAGTGACGTTATTTTATTTTTACGCCAGAGGCATCCAGTGAGGGTTGTAGATCAGGAAGACAAGCACGCGGATGTCTACGCCCAGCCCACGTATGTTTTGTTTTCTCGATTTCTTTTCTTTTTAGTTGCGCCAATGCCGCGACACTTGCACTTGGCCACTGTCCTGCGCCGCGTACTCCACCACGTGCGGCGTCTATCGCGCAAATTCCGATGTTGTTACAGCGTCGTTATTGAAGATTCTCTTGCGTCTTGCTCCGTAACGAAATGTGATGCGTGCAAGAATGAGGTTGCTTTGCGTCGCGTGGATTTTACATATCAGCGATCTGAAGGATCTCGTGGATGTAAGTTTGACCTGCATGCAATGCATTAACTTATATGCAAATAAGATTCTAACAACTTTAGCACCACTGCCTGATGCTAGATCTAATAGAGCAAGCGTTTACCTAACAGAAAATGTCTTGGCGTACCGTATTTTTCACTTCCATCTACAAGAATTTATGAAACCATAATTTGATTATTAGCACAAGTGCTTTCTTAGCTGTGATTTTGCATTGCATACATTACTTAGGTCCCTGCAGTTTTTCCGGTCTGGTCACTGCAGTATGTTCTTTGTAACGCACTCCCAAAATAAGATTGCTGCTTTATTCTTCTAACTGTTTGCTTTGTTTCTACTACTGTTTACACATTTACACGTTGCCAAGACGATTTTGAAAACAAATATATTATTATGTGGGCGTGCCTTGAGTATACAGCACAAAATATTCTGCTTACCGCTTAAGAAAATAGCGAAATTGAGTTTGCAATATAACAATGGAAGTCAATAGGAGCCATCTTAAAGACGTTAGGAAGGGGATTCGAGAAACATTGTTTTACTGAATGCTCCGTTTTACTCATGAGCGTAACAACGAGCCATTTCAGGCAATTTTAGGGGCGAAGCTCCTTAGGGTGTGGGTCGTTCCCTCCTCTCTAGTAGTAGTATGTATGTAGCCAGCTCTAGTTTAATGAATCGCTCATTAGATGCCGTTTCATGTATTTCTTAGAGCTATAGTTTAATGAATTGCTCACTAGGTGGCGTTTCATGTATTTTTTAGAGCTCTAGTTTAATGAACTGCTCACTAGATGGTGTTTCATGTATTTCTTAGAGTTGCTGTTTAAAGATGACAGATGGCGCTTGTACAATGCGAATGGCGCATGTCATTGGATGCCTGCGATCGTAAAAGGCGCTCGCTCTTGGCGCGCTTTCTCTTTTGCTCTGAGTCGCCGGATGGAGGCAGACAAGGCGCTCGCTCTTGGCGCGCTTTCTCTTTCTCTCGGGAGCGGACACTTTCTCTGCATTTCACCGATCACAAAGCGGTGATAATTAAGGGAGCACGTAAACCAACAGTACAATAAAAGTTTGATGTTTAATATATACACGGTGTTTCACACTCTTTATATGATGTACTGGGCGAATTTCACGGAAGAGTTTCACGGTTTACCGATGATTCTCTCCGGAGCTTCGCCCCACTCATCATCATTCACCCCGTGGATATGCTGTGATTTTTTTCATAGGCGCTGAATGTTCTATTGTCTCAACAGGTAAGTTGACGATACTTCATGCTCATAGCTATTAAGGGCGCCATCTGTACTGTGTTTTTCTACTCATTCAATGTGAATGTTTGATACAGAACAACCTCTCTACTTTACTTATATTTGTTTTCCTGTTTGACACCTTAAATATTTTTCGTATTACTAATCGCCACGTAATGGGAGCTATAAGCGGCAATAGCGCGAATAGCGGCGGTGTCCTGTGACGCTTTGTGCAACTATACAATACGTCTGAGACATTTCTGTGTTGCACATGTTCTCTCGTTGAAGAAAATTTGCTAAAGGATTGAACGTTAGTGAGTATATCAACAAAGAATCCCTTGCGCCAGCAGTAAGTAGAACATGGAAATTCATTGCAGTTTTACGCCATCTACGTATACACCAGGGGTCTCAAACTCAGCTTATAGCCGGCGGGCCGCAGTCGCGAAATTTAGCTCCAAGGGCCGGGACAGTGAAGATGGTGGAGTCGGAGAGAGTTTGAATAAAATGACGTTGGCATTGAAAGGAAGCCTTTCCCATATTTCATATATAGGTCATTTCTGAAGCTGATTTGGAGTCAGGATTCGAGAAACATCGATACCGATGTACACAACGAGTGAAATCTGGACGCGGATTGAAATATAGAGTTTTTGTTCCACGGTTATGTTTCAGCACATGGTGACCAGATGTTCCTAACGAAAGAAATGCTTGAGACCAGTCATGTCTGTGTAGCTCACGAACATACTTATTTAGAAAATAAATACAAATAGGACGGAGACGGTCATGTGTGCCGACCGCGCCGCTAGCGAAGGGTATCAAACCCCGTATACACCGTGCGTCCCCCCCCCCCCTAAAAAAAAAAAGTCGCTAATAGCGTTGTTTCTGCTGTACAACTGTCCGGATATACGGTATTGTGCAAACTGTCTTTTACGGACAAGGTAAAAGTCCACACCGCTATTTGCGGCGTCGTGCGAAGGCTTCTTATTGATGTTATTGTGATTATATGGCAACCCGCTAGCTGGTCGGCAAGCTGAGCAGCGACTCCCATCAATTGCAAAAGATGACAAGCAAGAACCGCTGTGAGCGAAGTGTATTTTAATTGTCCTAGCTGTGAAGAAGCTAAAGCCTGCCCCAATAAGTTGTTTTGGAAGGAAACTAATGCATTTTGAGCAAGAAGGGCAACACTTTTGAGATAGTAACAGACATTTCATTTAAGTGAAACAAAATAGGTCACAGTTAAGAAATTTTCAAACAGACAGTTTCGTGTATAGGCGTTTGCTGCTACATTATATGGATCTATAATAACAAATTTGAGAATGTATCGAAGTATCTTAAGGTACAATTGCGAAGTATCGTATCGGATACAATTTTTGCGGCAGTATCTTGTATCTGTATCTCCAATACTTTTTGTCTGAGTATCTTGTATCGTATCGCGATACAAATTCAAAGTATCTTTGCCCAGCCCTGTCCCGCACCTTCATTGGCTGAAAATTTGTGATACAAACAATTCTGGCGTAAGATAATCTTGCGAATACGGGCCCTTTTCATTAGGTCCTTCTTTGCGTGGTAACTCACTTTCCGTAGTCGTGTAGCTTGCCGTAGCGCGTTTCCCTATATCCTAAACAGCGCTGTAGCAGAACTTGCTGTCGACGTCACATGCGGGATAGTCACGTGAACTGAGCATAAAAGCCGCGCGTGACGTCATTTGTAGAGCGGCACGACTGTGTCTTATCTGTCGACTCTCGCGCACTTTGATTTAGCGCCATGTTGTCGATCGACCCACAGATGGTCAAGGTTAGCCCATTTTATTTATTTATTTATTTATTTATTTATTTATTTATTTATTTATTTATTTATTTATTTATTTATTTATTTATTTATGTGACATAGACAAAGACGTATTAAGTCAGAAGCGTCACCCCTTCATTCTATAGAAATCAGCATGTGTCGCGGATCCTGTGTTTCGCAGATTTCTCTGAGCGACTGCATATACAACCCCGGACAATAAGCTTACGCGACAGGATATTAGCAATACAGCCCAATTTCTGCTCAGCCTAGAAACGTGGGCGCTATAGGTAAATGTTTCAAGCATTAGTAAATAATGTATCCTGTGCAGTTCCTCATTAAATTGGAAGCGTCGCGCTTTAACGGAGCTGAATTCCACGTTTACCGTGAAATCCGTGCCCGACGGAATTTTGTTAGCGATCGTACGTTGTCGATTTTCATCCATCCGTATAGGTTGTGTGAGTGTCTCTATCTGAAAAATGAACGACTCCAATGAAGCGCCGAAGTGTTCTGAAGCGCAGCCGAAGTTCTGCTTAATTGTATCGACTTTAATACAGCGGGATAGCGGGTAACCGCTGAGCCGTGTAAGTAGGGTTGTTGTATATTTTGTAAGCGTGTAGAGCAGCACACCACAGGCGTAATGACGGCAGCCGTGACACCGTCCGGTGGGCGTTCCTCATCTTTCTTCCAGATCTGCGTAATAAGAGCCCGAACGAGGCATGCTGCGCCGCTGCTGTACGTACAGTCGTGGGAAAAGCGTGTGAACACTTAAAGAAAGAAAGAATGAAAAAGAAACCCTGAAATTTGGTGCACCAATTGGGCCCCCCTCCGACTGCGTAGTCCACTGCTCTCTCGCTCGCGTGCTTACGCGAAAACGCCCGAGGCTGGGAGAAACGTCATTCGTGGGTAAACACTGCCATTATTGCTCGAATCCTGCGGCAGTAGCGGAGAAAAGAGTTAGAGCTGTGCACGGGCCGTATTTCCGAGCCCGAGCCCGGCCCGGGCCCGCTGACTTTGTCGAAGGCCCGCCCGAGCCCGACAGCAAAGGGCTGCGAGCCCGCCCGGCCCGGCCCGACGTACGAAAACACAATCCCGGGCCCGGCCCGGCCCGGCCCGACACGGCTTTTTGAAGGTTCGCTGCGAAAACAAAACATCGTTTTCCGGTAATTTGGCATTTTAATGAGCATATCGAATATGATCAAACGACACACGACGAACAGTCTCTAACCCCCGTATTCAGAAACGCTCCTTCACTTGAACTTGACTTGCCACCGCCTTCAACGCGTTTCGAACGCGCTGCCATTAGGCTGTGCCAAGGCAGCACAAACGCGTTTCAAACGCGCTGCCCAAGGCGGTGGCAAGTCAAGTTCAAGTGAAGGAACGTTTCTGAATACGGGGGTTAATAGAGACTGTTCGCGGCACTTTTGCTATACAAGTAGACGGCCTCATGCCAGCAACAATGGAGTTCGCTCGCCAAAGCCGTCACGTGTATGAGGTATGCCAATGCAAGCGTCAGCTTGCACGAAGGCGATCTACGTCGGGTCGCTCGTCGCTGTCGCGTGCATATTCACTCATATGGAATTTGGCCTTAAATCTAACGCGGAACAGTCGCGTGGCGCCGTCACTAGCTCAGGTGGTGCTACTTCTCTGTTTGTCGGAGTGCAACAGTGGCGGTGCTTTACCTGCTCCCCTTTTGTTTAAAGTGGCGAATGGAAAGGAAAGCGGTAAAGGGTGGTGGCGGAAAAGGCGCTGTATGCGTGCTGGAAAACAATTCCCACTCATTCTCTATATTTCGGGCTTGAGTCGGGCTTTGCGCCGGGCCCGAGCCCGGCCCGATAAAGCTCCAAGTAGCCCGAGCCCGGCCCGGGCCCGAGGTGAAAGTACGTCGGCCCGCCCGAGCCGGGCCCGCGGGCCGGGTCGGGCTCGGGCTTTCGGGCTACCCGGAGCCCGTGCACACCTCTAAAAAGAGTGTCACGTATGCTGTTTTACTCTCGTGAGTACGCCAGGCCTGTCTCTCTCTCTTTCTCTCTCTCTCCATGTACGTTTCTGCTTTGCTGACGCAACTGGATACGTAGTTCTCCACGCGCGTCAACTGATAAGTGCGGTCATTGTAATTTTGCCTATGGTTCTGATATGTGAGCAACAACACGCGAACTTACAAGGTGTAATATTTCCGGCAAGAATATTTCCAGGCTTGGCTCGACTTCACTTCGATTAGCAACATCCACTATATAAGAAGCCGCGCCGTGGTTGCGGCGTTTGGAAGGCAGCGTCACTTCCTAGAGAAATATCCATTCTTAATTCTGCTACAACTATACACACATTGCTCCAAGCACTGGGGCCCGTGTTCAGAAAGAGCTCTTAACACTGCTGAAGTTAGTAAGAACACAGACCGTCCCATAGCTTCATCGAACACATTATTATCGAAGGCCGCCGACGAATCAGAAAAAGAAAAACAGAAATTGGTACGAGCAAAATACTATTTGTAAATTTCAGCCCCAGTTTTCAGGAAACGGGGACGGACGCTTCTGCCTCCCACGTTAATTTCTCAAGAAAAGCGTATGTTATCTCAGTGAATCAAAAGACTGCGTCCCGAATCGAGTACAGTCTGAATCACGCTTGTCTAGAGCGGCCGAGCTCGTAGCTGTGGACATTGGCGCCGTCCGTAGCTGCTGTACCTCGCGTTAATTAACCATAAGCTTCCGTTCATGCTTGTAATATGCCGTATGACTATGTTTGGCATCATTGCGGCTTCGGTCTCTGCATAATTTTTGCGAAACACGGAGACTGAAGCGGCCAACGGGCCGCTCCAGACAAGTGTGATTCAGACTGTACAAGTACAAACGACATCGATTTGCGCAATGCAAGCAAACATAGCGCGATTAATCGCCATTAATCGTGGCAGTTAGATTGCGACCAACAGCGCGAGCGTGTGATGAAGGAAGGTGCGAAATGCAAGATTAGATCCATCCCGCGAAACAAACCAACCAAACAAACAAAAAAAAACATAAGAAAAAAGGAAGGAAGGATGAAAGGAAAAGAGAAGGAATACGCGAACCAAAGCCGGTCTTATAGGAATTCCTGTACATACGATGGCCCGGGGGATATCGCAGTCGTATCGCAATCCGAATGGCACCCATGCGTTTTCTTCGAATTGAGACACAGGAATGTCTACCGAAGCGTATGCCGGGTGGTGTTGATAAGGAAGGGTCTTGTAAATGGCGCCCGTCACCGGCCTCCTCCCACGGTCATTCTTTTCTCTTTTTTTTTTTTGGTCGTTCCTATCCGCTATTCGCGCGCATATAATGACGCCCCCAAGCGCGACATTGTCACCGTTTCTTTTTTGTCTCGCCTTCGGTAAACAGGCATCGTTACCGGAGGCATATTCTTCGGCGCCTGGCACCGCCGTGTGTGTGCGTGCGCATGATTGAACGGTACTGCCGCAGTAAGGTCATTCGATTGGGGACTTATGTTCGATTGCGGGGCTCCCAATCGCCGCACAAAAAAGCAGTCGAACTTTCTTTCTTTCTTTCTTTCTTTCTTTCTTTCTTTCTTCTTTCTTCTTTCTTTCTTTCTTTCTTTTTCTTTCTTTCTTTCTTTCTTTCTTTCTTTCTTTCTTTCTTTCTTTCTTTCTCGACTGACACCTACAAACAGAGCCCCAGCCTCGTCTTTCTGTCTAACGTATTGATTGCTGTACTCACTGCAAAAACCCTCGCAGGCGTACGCAGTACACAATCCATCAAAAGCATGTCGGAAAACCCGTTAAGTGTACGTTTCCTTCTTGCTCAACTTTACCAGCCTACAATTGAATACCTGCCCTAACCAACTATCTTATACCGACCAGATCGTTCCAGCGTCTGTCTATATATAATTCTGGAAACCTTTCACAGAATTCTTTTTTTTTGTCGCTCTTCTTTTATTTCCTTCTCATCGTCCTCATCTTCGAAGTTAGGTCAGTCCCAAACACGGTGCGTTTCCGTTGAATCCGCGTCCGAGTTTCCGCACGAAAAAAAAAAAACAAAAAAAAAATCCGGTCGGCGCGTGATGTGTCGAAGTCGAGAAGAACGCCTAAATAGTAAAACGTGACTTCCCGGAAGAGATCTCCGAGATTTTCTTTCCATAACCGAGTACAGAGATAAGCGTAACTTTAGTATACCTGCGCGTACGCGCAGCTAGCTTCCTGGGAGGTTACGTATACGTCTTAGCGCGAGATCACAAATCAAGTACAGTTCTATCACGTTGTTACGCCGGCGCGTATAACCACGTTCGCGTCTTTCTTTCGTTACTTCCCCTCCGTTCTGCGTATGGCGTCTGACAAAACGTAAGAGATAGCCGTGAGTGATGACTGTTGCGGTGACTTCGCACTGCAGTATAGGCATAACTATAGCAGGAGCTCGCACGTTGGCGTGCTCGGTAGCGTGCCCTATACTTTGATGGAGCGCTGCTGATGCGTGCGTACTGGGTGTTACGGGGATCGCTTCCACTGGTCCTTGCGTGCGAAAGGTGTATGGGGTGCGTTAGTTTGCCTCCAGCCTGGCGCCTGCAGTGTTCTCTTAAAGTTTATTCGCGCGGCAGCACGCTAAGCGAAGAGATAAAAAAAAAGAAAGAAACGTTGGCGTGAACAATCCTTTCGGTAGCACGGAAGTAGAGCTTAATCTGAGAAGATGGAGATCTTGAGACGGAGGTGGAGATATTTTTGAGGACGAGAAAGAAACAAAGAGAAGCACCGAATTAAGCGATGGCCTGACGTGTTCTCAAGAGTGCTTGAATGTCCTCGATACGCCGCTGCTGTATGATGAACAACGCGATTGGCTAAGCTTGTAGTTGGTTGGTTATTAGAAGTGCGCGTAACAGAATTGGGAGCGATGGAAAACAACGGCGCCGACGAGCAATAGTTAAGCGTAAGTCAGGTCGCCTTTTGCTGGTAAGAATAACAGTTAACTTGAACAAAGGACTCGCAGATGCGTCTCAGGGTTCCACGCCTATCGTTTAGTCGTCAACGGGAAGAGAGAGCTGTGAAGCAAATTCTTAAAGAAACTTCGTGTGTATATCTTTTGACGTGTGTAAACATTCGCGTATTTCTTTCTGTTTATTTATAATATAAGCCTAGAGTGAGCAGGAAAAAAATAATAGGAAAAGAAGCTGGACTATACCCGATCTGGCTTTCTGCTGACACGTTATAGATGATGTAATCAGAAAACAAACGGTTCTTTTTTTTTAGCCTGTCATGGTAGCTTAACGGCTAAGGTGTCGCGCTGCTACGCTCGCAGACGTGGGTTCGACACCGGAAGCGGCAGCCGCATTGCGAGGGGGGATAAATGCGAGAATACCCGTTGTATATCCATAGATTTAGGTGCACCTTAAGGGACACTAAAGTGAAACGTAAATTAGTTTATACTTATAAATTATACTCTGAAAACTGTAGCGTCATTAATTTCGCCGCCATAGGTTTATCAACAGACGAGAAAGTCAACCTCGGAAGTTTCATTTTTAAATTTCCTGCCGAAATCTCCAAGGGTGACGTCACGAATTTCAAGGTAATCTTTTTTTTCGTATTTTGGCCACATTTTCTTAACGAAATTTCCTGAAACTTGGTATGATAAGTATCCGGCTCCCTCAGAAGACAACGAACAGCATTTTACCGATTAGAAATTACGTCGGCCCTAGTAGACGCCGTCAAAATCTATGACGTCACGGCGACAGTTGCGGGAGCTTCAAAGTGGCGTCGCCACCCGCATTTTCCTTTCACTCGTTTGCGCGCTTACCAAGCGTGTTCTCAAACAAGCGAGGTGATTTTGGAATTGTGAAGAGTAATTTACTAATACGAGAAGAATCGTTTGTCTCTTTACTGTCCCATTAAGGATCCCCAGGCAGTCAAAATTGTTTCGAGTCGGGCTTCTAACCATGTGTTTCTAGGTGCGTCGTTGTATTTGGAAGATAAACACACTACTAGTCCTGTTAGCGCTTCAGAGTCGTGACCTTTCCAACACGTCCGTTATTCTTGTACACTCGTAAACAGAGAATAACGGTACATGCTGCCACGAGAACAAAATAAAAATAAACGGTCTTTAACGCCTTGAAAGCGAGCCAGCTTGTACACAGGCCGACCCACAACGTGGCGTGACAATAGCGCGCTCCGTTAAAGGCCACCTCAATAAAACGCTCGACCTTTCTCCGAATTGCGTCATTATGTCGTTACTGCGCTGGTGTTTTTCTATTCTTTTTTTCGTTTATTTTACAATGGCTGAGCGAAATTTTGTCGCTCTTTCTTTGTTTACGATTTCGTTCCGTGTGTAGCAGCTAAAGACGTGCAGCGCATGCGATACTGCGGCGCATGCGCAATATCAGAACGTGCCCGGAAGCGAGGTGCCCCCCGTGTGAGATAACAAGAACGATAAGGGGCGGTTGTTCTTTCTCAGTCTTTAGCGATTCTTATCTCTTTCTTCCTCATATATATATACATATATTATATATATATATATATATCTATATCTAGTATATATATATATATAAGCAATACAAGTATATATATCCGAAGTTTCGGCCGCCGGGTACCGACCTTTCTCAAAAGAAAGGCCAATCCCCAGGCCGAGACGTCGAATTACATTCTCTTTGTTTTGGTAAGTCCCCTGCACTTCTTATAATTATTTATACACCGTATCTAAGGAAACTGAACTTGTATATAGACGCGATACGTCATTGTCTCCGGATCCGAGAAATAATGCGGAGTGTTAATACACGAGTTAAAAAAAGTGTCTTTAGGAAAATTGGTATGACGCTAAAAGGACGGAAACGAAGTGAAGGCACGGACCGACTATAGACACAGGCGCCAGTTCGTGTCTTCACTTTGATCTCGTCCTTTTAGCGCCATACCTATTTTCCAACGGGTTATGAACCAGCTATAGCTCAGCGCCCTGTCCTGTTGAAGTGTCCTTATTTGACGTTTCGGCCGTGGGCCCGTCCTTCATCAGAAGGGTTTAGCGCTGGCGTAGCGCCTATAGACATGTATACGCCCTTTTATATATGCTCTGTCGATCTCTCGCGGGTTGCTTTAAGTATAACGTGCTGCCTAAAGAGCGGCTTAAAACAAGAGCGCCGTAAGGAAGGACGTGGTGTCAGGACAGCTTCGACGTCGAGGAAGGTCGCGACGGTGATAGATCTGGGTCGCGTGCAACAACAGCTGAGACTGCGCACGCGCCGCCTGTTAAGGACTATCGCTCACTTTCAGAGGACGCAAGCGACGCTGTACTTACAGCTTGCAGACTACTTCGCGCGGCCCTCTGACAATTTGATCATGCGTATATGCGGCGCTGAGTGCACCTATGTACTTTCTTTGGCCGAGAAACAATGGTCACGCACGAAGGCAACACACTTTTCCACTGTCCTATTCGTACACCATGCTTAAACAGTGCTGGTATAACCTGCCCGCCTATCCCTTATGTATGTCTGTCAAACTATGTACAATATCATCCGCAACGTATGTCTTACGTCTTCAACGAAACGCATGATTACGCAATATGCGAAGATACGCAGAACAGCTCGTCCATTTCTTTGGACATACTCCGAATGCACGGCGAGGGTCTATACAACCGGCTATGAAGAGGTGACAGCAATGTCAACATTTGTCGTTAAGAAATAGCGTCTAATTCTTTTGATCATTAGTGTGGTTATCGTAAATACAGCAACAGTTATCTCGCACAAAGTTTAAAGAAAGTATAGCGTAGGATAATTTTGTAATATTGGGAAAGGGGGAGTGAAAGAGAGAGAGAGAACGTGCGAGTGTCTATAGGTGATTCGCAGACATGGTTCCACGTAGCTACCAGACGGCAACTGAAGTCAGTCGAGTTCATGTGCTATTGCAAAAGTGTACGTATGATATTCTTGGTTGATGATCACTGAATTCCAGCCCCCGCCCCCCGTATGACAAAATGCTGCATGTATAGATTGCAACCTCGATGTGGCGTTGTTTGCGGAAGCTCGCCTCTTGCGGTGGTTACTCCAAGCAGCGTGACACTACCTCGCGGGCCAGGATTCGGCCCTGGGCCGAACCCTCGTCTGCGTTATCGACACGGGAAAATGTGTAGGTGGTTGCCCTCCCTTCATACGTGGGCGACTTTCCTAACTCGGCCAAGGCCTAGCTTCATCTACGAGCTCAGAAACACCGGAGGCAGCGATGGTGGATCGCTGCGTATATAGGCACGCTTTTGTACAGCGTTACGTTCGGCGTGCCTGTACGGAGATAGAACAGAGACCCCCACGGCTTCTCGTTGTCGACGGCTGCATGCGATTCGCCGCGAGCTCTAGAGGCCGGCTGCATAGAAGGCAAGCGAACAACGGGCGCCACATCGAGGGAGGCAGGGTCAACAACTGCATGGACTCCTTTTCTCTCTCTCTTTCTCTCTCTCTTTCTTTTTTTCATGCCAGCGAAAGAGACAGCAGATATACATATACAACACTGAGAAACCTCGCTGCTTCGGGGCTCGGAGCGGCGTTGCGCCGCGTATAGTGTGCCTGATAACGGGTGTGATAAGGACAAACACATCCCCCCTCCCCCTCTTTTTCACCCCTCACCCCCTAAGGCCAAACTGTGGCGGAGAAAAGATGGAAGAGACATAATCAGAAGGAGGGAGAGAAGAGAGGTCTCCTTCTTAGAGCGTGCGTTATTAATTGCGGACGTCGCGAAGGCAGGGTCGCATTAAGAGCGCATGCGAGGAAGAGGAAAGGCATGCGAGGAAGAAGGAGAGTCGAGATGTGTATACCTACGCATACTGCGCGTGTGCGGCCGGAGGCTGCGCGACCGGCGTATTGCCGGAAGGAAATCTACAGCGATCTCGTCGCGACGGGGGTTCCCGTTACTCTCGGATCTTGTCTTTTCCTCTCTGTATAAGGCGATCACATTAAAGGCATTTCTCTCGTAAGTTTTGTCTGTATGTATCGCGCCGTATTATAGACGCAGGGGGTTTCTTTCCGTTTGTCTCGCTTATTTAATTCGTTCACGTTCTTCGAAGAAGGCTCGCTCGGATTTTTCAGGATCTCCAGCTTCTCTTCGAAACGACGGTGACCTTATTGTCGCGCGATAACTTACCATGTCTCTCGTTTATCAATGCTCGCGTCGCTCGTTGGCTCGGTGCTTGCGGGACAATTTCGTCACGAGCCGCCAACCATCGGGGGGCCCGTTCGTCGCGTGATTCCCGCGTGCGCTTCCAGTAAACAGACCGGGACCGCTATTCGGTGTGCGTGCGTGCGTGCGTGCGCGCGCGCGCGCGTTTGTTTGTTTGTTTGTGTGGTGTGTTGTGTGTGTGTGTGTGTGTGTGTGTGTGTGTGGTGTGTGTGTGTGTTGTGTGTGTGTGTGTGTGTGTGTGTGTGTGTGTGTGTGTGTGTGTTCGCGTTCGCGTTCGCGCGCGCCCTTGATCGTTGACGCGAGTTTCCACTCTCTTTTGCCAGTTGTGGGGGAGGATATCAGTGGAATTTTTTGCCCCGTTCACCTCGTATGTTTTGTGCCAAGGGTGTATACGGTTCATCGGATAAAGCTGTATTGTACCTCGCACCGTTCGATGCTCGGTGAAAGGTTTTTTTCTGAAAAGCTTTTCTGTCGGCATTCGGACCGACGAAGGTCGTCAGCCTATTTCGGCACTTGCTTGCAACCGCTGTCTATGAATACAAACTGCAGCAAGCAAAAAAAAAAAATAATAATAATAATAATCACGCATTTTAAGACATTCAGCACTTAGTAATGATTCATAATAATTGGAAACCGTACTACTCGTGGCCGAGATGTTCCGAGTTCGACTCTATGTATCCAATCATAGGCCGTCTGTGTCTATGTTATGCTAAATGAATCAAATTGCACTGCCCATGGTGTAGTCATACTGAGACGATTGCGGACGAGCACACTTACAACGATTTCAGTGCTATAAACCGTGTGCATACCTCAGCAATAATCGTAATAGCCCCCGAATACGGACTTTAGGTATTCCCAATTCAAAGAATCAAGCGAAGCCCACGACTGGTTTGCTAGCATTCCGTGACGGCAGGTACACTGTCATCGTCCCCTAGTTAGTGCGCCAAGGCCCGTATTCTGCTGAGGGGGTCAGCGCTGCTGCCCTCTCCCGTTCCATTAGAGCACAAAGAGGAGGCATTACTCTATGGTATCCCTCCAGGAGTGTACTACAGGTGCGTCAGCCCTCACTCCCATCCGTACTGGACGCGTGCGTCTATAAATAGACGTCCGCCGTTACGCGAAGTGGTCCGCTATCGGACGCGCCGAAGAAGTCAGGTATAGACGAGATTGCATCAGCAGCCGTCAGTTGCTCACCGGTTGTTTTGGCTGTTCGACTGGTGGCGGGCGTCTCGCGTCGGTCGGTGACCTCGATGCGCCTTTCGGATGCGCAGACAGCTGCCGCGGCGTCGAGACGGTCATTTATCAAGCATTCCCCCGGTGTATCGTCTCGGAGAAGGGAAAAGTGGAGCAGAGATTGAATCGGTGTATAAACCGACTAACCGTGGCGATAGCTGTCGTAACACCTGCCCCTGTTACCTCTCATTCTTTAGCATCGTCGACGCTGCCTGCAATCTGAAGCGCCATCTGTTGCGCAGTTTCGTATTGATTGTTGTGGAGATCCAGACAAATTTGTCTTATGTAGAGCCCTAGTTGTTTCGAACGTTCTGTTCTGTTCTGTTTAGTTCTGTTACATACACTGGTTCGCACGTTGGTTGATGTGGAGAAGGACTGGCGTGGTAAGGGGGGGGGGGGGTGTTCAACTCCCCTTTGTGTCGAAATTTTTCACTTCGCATGTGTATATATACACGCACACGTACAAACCTATGCACGAACGTACATAAAGTATGGTTCAATACACCACCTCCCCCCCCCCCCTCCCGAAAAAAATTTCGGGCTACACTACTGGAGAAGGTGAGGGGAAACAAGGACTCCGGCTGTTTCATTCCCCTGACTCGTGCAGCGAAAAATGAATAAGCAGACCGTCGCGCTAAAATAACTAAATTGGAAAATGATAGGAAAGCGAAACAAGTAAAGAAAGCAACATGGCAATTCAAAGTTCACTCACAAAAGTTCACTTTTTTACTGAAGAGTTCACAGCACACTTCTGTTGAAGTTGTTTCCACAGTTCAAATCGTAAAGTGTCTGTCGCCTTATGCTCCGCTTACACGCGTTTTCGCTTGTTGGCTAACCATGTACAGTAGCGAGCGTGATTGATTGATTGATTGATTGATTGATTGATTGATTGATTGATTGATTGATTGATTGATTGATTGATTGATTGATTGATTGATTCGTGGGCTTTAAAAGCTGAAAGAGACAGCATGAAGTGGACGGGGTTCCTGAATAATATAGGACCCCTGGGGCTGTTTAACTTAATATATCTCTTTTGTTTCTGACTTAATATACCTCTTCTCTTCTGTTTAACTTAATATACCTCGGTGGATCTTTAATTTTATATACCCCCTCGGGCTGTCTAACGCGTACTTAAAGAATAAGTAAGCGTACTTTTTTACATTTCCCACTTATCAAAAATTCCTGCGCAAGTAATCCTGGGGATCGAACCCGCGACCTCGCGCTTAGCAACAGATTCTCATTTCGCTCTGGGTAACCGCGGCGGCTGACCGCTGCTCTTTCTGTCGTCTGAAATTTCGTGGCGTATTTGCGCGCATTTGGAACAACTCAGTCTTGTCTGTGTGCATTCGTTTTAGTATTTATTCGCAATATATGCACAGTAAATCCAGCGACGTTTGACTACGGGCACTTATATACGCCTTGGGCCGCAAATACTACGTGAATACCGCCCGATGTAATTGCTGGAATTGCATAAGTATCTGCGCGGACGGGCTCTTGCGGACAGGAGAATAAGTGGACGTGTTGAATAGTGCAACTGATAGTATCTCTCGTAGACGCTTTCGCGTTCTCTGTTGCGTCACCTCCGTGCGCTCACACTAGCCGACAGCATCTCCTCTCAATCACGCGTGAAACGATTGCGTATGGCGGGCAATCTCCATTTTGTTTCCGCTACGTAGAGCGGAACCGTACCTGTTACGTGTTCATATTTTTTTTACGCTCTCTTACCAGAGTGAGGCAGAGGTGCCGCGATAGTGAGAGATAACACCGACGGCTTTCTACATTTATATATATCGATGATATCTCGGGCCACCAAGCGTATTTGCGAGTGTGAAGAATACAGGGACCAGCGGCTGGAATTTCATGGCGTTTCGTCTTCAATTGCGCTAGCATTCGTCCTCAGACGGCTTGTCGTGCGTCGCGCGGCCGGTTGCAGCTCACGATTAACTGCAAGCCTGCTGCTTGTGAAATCATTTCTTTTTTTAATATTTGTCGACGCATTCAATTTAAACGCAGCAGGGATGCCAAACGAACTCGGCAAGTATCAGTTGATAGGATACAGAACAAGACACAGGATTGACGCATTGGCTCGGCACGAAGGGGTATCAGCGAGTGCTCTGTTCAGTGTTTCTGTTCAGGTTCGACAGTTATTTCTTACTTTAGCTCAAAAGGAAAACTTAAACTTTTCTACTGAAGGTCGTTTGCTTCTATTGAGGGAATTCGATGGCATGCCAAATTAAATTCGTTGAATGCCTTATACGTAAGCCACCTAATTTCACGGGCTTAGGACTCACATGGGTTCGATTACACGTCAGAATAACATCAACTGAATCTTTTGCAGGCGTGCTATCGACAGAGGCTCAAATGCGAACAAGCCGACAGTGATTACATAGCTTTGTTCAGGTTCGAATTCAGCCACACTTGTAGTTCAGTGACCTCAATCAGACTTCAAGGCGCACACTTTTTATTACTCCTTGCTATACTTAAAAACCTGCTGCCCAACAATTACGCATCGCAATTTCATGCTTAACACGTAACGAACGTCTGCTCCCGTATTTGCTGTTCACCTTCGAATATATCTTGGTGGCACATTTCACAGTGTTGGCCATGCTCAAACGTTTCGTTATTAAGGTGAAAGTCTTAGATGCCTCATCAAACGCGAAAACTGACCGTCCGCGTCGGCGTCCTGCGGCGTCGGGGCAACACGAGTGACGCAAGAAATCATCATTATGCGATGACGTCACAATGGCGTCATAGATCGCCAAAATTTAAGACGTCAGTATGACGTCCTAATGACGCCATTGCGACATCACGTGACATAGCGTCACACGATGACGTTTGGGTGGGCCGATCACGGAGGCAGTGCAAAACCAACCGAGGTGCCTCCGATCCCGGAGGCAGTGCAAAACCACGTTAGGTGCAGAAAGCTTTCGGAAGGTGGCGGGGCAGGATCAAAGCATCGACTGAGAAGAAAAAGAAGATGGCGTTCGCCTTCGAGTCGTCGTCTTAGGCGAATGCATAAGGGGCCCTCTGAGTTTTTCTTAATAAAGTGAACGCCACTTCAAAGCCTAACCAGCACCGCCCGAACATTTGTTAGTTTCGTATTTGTACAATTTTGTCTAACCGCATTCGTTAGTTTTGCAGGCTTTCATGAAGTCAGATGTCGACAGACAGAAGTAGAAGACGTTCTAATGGAATCCGAGTATGGCAGCCCCGGATGATATGCAGGTGTTCCTTCTTGTGATGACAATTGAGGGCTATAAAGGGCAACGCGTGCCTTTCGACAGCTAAGCAGGCACGTCAGGCGTATGGAAAGGAAAATAATTAATGGGAGGTGATTCGCCGTCAACGACTCGGTTTTCCGCATGGGCGGACTTCGAGATGTGACGTTGAGGACAGATACGCTGCCTCTTGAATGCAGGCGGCTTTTCTTCGACCTCGAACAGATTTCCGCAATCGGGTGACGAAGATAGGCTGCTCGCTGCCATACGTACGATTTAGTTTGTGCTACTCCGTGATTTACTCACTGCGATGCAAGCCGTTAAGGTGACTCCTTGACTAAGAATCACGACGCGTCGCTATACAGACTTTTTGGCTTTCAGCACGCAGCTGCATTCCGTTTGATCTTACACCGCTGAAACAGCTTTCAACCACAAGTGAAATAAGTAATTGAAGTGAAATCGATTAAGCGAAACTGATCGCTTCAGCTGGTTTAACCAAAGGCGAAAGAAATGGTGAAGATGTCCAGGGCCGGGTGCAATAAGTACACAGGTAAACAAACCCATTTGCTAAGAAAAGTATGACACCTTACATTTTTTTTAATTATTTACTCGACATAAAAAAAAATCACAGCATATCCACGGAGTGAATGATGATGAGTGGGCGAAGCTGCGGAGGTTCATCGGTAAACCGTGAATCTTCCGTGAATTCTGCCCAGTACATCATCACCGACGTGAGATCGGGCGCGTTTATACTAAAGGTTCGATGAGTTATGACGACTTGCAGCTCACTTTAATTTTACATGTACGCTGTGAATTTTCATTGTTTAGAAAGCCATTGCTTTAGAAAACATCTGGCGTCTTTCGTTAAGCAGCTGGCGTCTTTTCGTTTTGCTTTAGAAACATCTGGCGTTCTTTTGTTTTGCTTTTACAAAACATCTGGCGTCTTTCGTTGGTTATTTCATCAATCAACGGCGTTTTGAACAAAATTTTTATTGTTTAATCACGCACAGGAGAATCTCACCAGGCACTACCTTGGAGGTAAACAATGGCTGCTAATGGGAATGAGAGACAGAAGAAGTCTGCTTTTAGCTAACACTTACACTTCTACTTCTACTAACGTTTCCTACTGGAACATGCCAATGGCTGCTAATGGGGAATGAGAGACAGAAGAATTCGGCTTTTAGTTAACGCGCACGCTGCGAATTTTTTATTGTTCAACAACGCACAGGAAAAATCTCCCACCGGCACCACCTTGGAGGTCAAAGCGTAAGACTGGTTACGCACTACGACTACTACGACTACGACTACGAGGGACGAACGGGTGCCGCCTTAAGGAGCTTCGCCCCTAAACATGTTGAGACGTTTAGATCTCACTGGCGAATCTTGGCCAGATGACCGACTGATAATGAACGTGTGAAGAGGCAATAACACACACACTTTGAGTACGCCAACACACACATACAGTCGCATGGGCAAGTGGACGCGGATGCCCGCTCGCAGTTCACAGTTCCTCAAGCATATTCTGCGGAAACGTCTTTCAATGCGATGTGGTCGCCACGTTCGTGCACGTGAGTGCACTAAAAGTTGCGTAAATGCACGTCATTATAATAAGATGTTAAACACCACAGATTCAACTAAAGTATGCACGACATTCGTGCGACCTATAGCCACACGTAATGAGACGTTGAATGCACGAGAGTTTATAAACAACAGTACATAACAATAATTTGAGGGGTTTTACTTGCCAAAAACCACGATGTGATTATGAAGGACGCCGTAGCGGAGGGCTCCGGAAATTTCGACCATCGAGTGTTCTTTAACGTGCACTGACATCGCACAGTATACGGGCCTCTATCATTTCCCCTTCATCGAAATGCCACCGCCGCGGCCGGGATCGAACCCGCGACCTTCGGCTTTGCGGCAGAGAACCGTAACCACCATACCACGGGGGCGGACGAAAACACCACGCATTGAACTAAAACGTGCAAGACATGCATATAACCTGTGGTCACACTTAATGAGTTGGTGAATGATTTGATTTGCTTTGATTTGATTGATTTGATTTGATTTATTGAATGCCCGATAGTTCGTAAACAACCGTCCAAGACATAACGATTGCTATCGTAATGTCACCTTTTGCGCGAGTATATACGGCACATGATTACATACCAGAGTACAAACCTGGCATTTGTACTTCTAGCCAGATTTCACCGGCGACCCTAAAATACACCGGCAACCACCCAAGAACCCCAGCGAGTACGGCCTTTGATGCGGCCGAGTGAATTTCAGGCACGAAAAGAAGCGGCGTGCGCGTCTACACTTGATAGCAAGGAAGAGTCGAAGCTGGAAAGGTCTGAAAATAGCAAATGGTCGTTTCTTCGGCTCACCATGCAAGCAGCGTACAAAATCGATGTCGATACTGCAAATGTACATACATATCCGTTCGTTGTACCTCGGCTCGTGCGCATGCGCGGAATAAAGCAATGACCGGCGAGCACCGCAAGGTTGCCGATCCGGTTTTTGTAGTCAAATGATCGTAGTCAGCGTTCTCCTAATGCTTGCGCGACGCCTTCACGTCTGAACTTTTTATTGTCTTACACGTTTCAAATTATCTTCGAAACCACGCGCCGCCCAATTCTTTTAGTAGGTTAAAGGAAGGTTTGGGCGCGCCCATTGAAGCGTTACGGCTACGAAGACTCGATCGTCTACCATCAATATGCTGTAATGATCTCAACCCCCCCGCCCCCTCCCCTCCGTACTGCGCCAGGAATGGTTACAAAGGCAAAAGAGACGTATATATTTGGCGATGTTCCGCATTCTATAGCTGCATATGGTCCAGAGGAAAGTAAATTGCTCTCGTGTATATACTCCGATTGAAATTGTTGCGGAAGTTTTGCCATTGTTTCGACGATAATGTTTTGAACCAGCTGCGCTACCGGGCAACTACGGTGAAAAACGTAAGCGACCGCTGGGCACTTTGCCCATCATTGACCAAGGAAGGGAAGGTATTATTTTGGAGTACTTCGATGCGTGACGCATTAGAAATTTGCTCGCGATAGATAAAAAAAGAGTGAGAGGGAAAACGTACAATTTCTCTATGAGGAGAGAGAGAGAGGGGAAGAGAGAGAGATTGCTCCAAGAAAGGACGCCGACTGCTTTGTATGTAGCTGGGAGACAGCATCGCCCAGCTACACGCAAGTCGAGGTTCAAGTCCTTTTATAAAGGAGCATACACTTCATTAAAAAAATATGTGCCTTTCTGTACCTTTAATAAAAAAAATTGTATCACCTTTGCGCCGTGTGCCACACAGCTTCGCTGGTCAATCACTTTCACAGAATGGAATGTCTCATGAATTTCTATGTACTCATTTATAATTTTAACTCATCCATCCATTATTTCGAATGCTTACTTATCAAACGCTAGCGTGGTCATAACGTTGTTGTTTTTGTTGTTGTCACCTAGCAAATAAACGAGAAAATGGAAGACGCTGATATTTATGATAGTTAAGTGACCACCGTTTAGTTAGCTAACCGGTTGACCACTTGCCCCACAGGTGGAGGACCAGGGCGTGGACCCGAACCTTCGAGACAACGACGGTGCGACCGCGGCTCACTTCGCGGCCAGCCGGGGTCACGTGGAGACTCTTCGCTGGCTGCTGGCGCACGGCGCGGCCATCCTGCCGGACAAGTACGGCAAGTCGCCCTTCCACGACGCTGCCGAGAACGAGCAGCTAGAGGTAAGCGCACGCACCTTCTTTTGTTTTATAACGTCAACAGCTTTTCTTCGCGAACCCTTCGAGACATTGGACGTATCTGGCTGAGACGATACACTTACACACAATATCTGCAGTTGTCCGCTTTGAGGGGCAGGTGGTTGAAACAGTGCTGGACCGGCTGGACAATCGTCCACTACCAGAGCGAGAAGTTCCAGGAAATATATTTCCCAAGGAATACTTTATCTGGTGTGGAGATTCCTCATGTTTTTCAGGTTTTAGAGGTCTACGGGCCCTCGTCGTGGTCGTCTCCTTCAACAGCACCGCCTGCAGTGTACGCGTTACTCTAGTTTGTGCTAGTATTTCATTCTTTCTCTACCCCCCCCCCCCTCCAACTTTCCTTTTCAGTGTCCTTCTCCTTTCATCCCCGCAACAATTGCTAACTCTGGCTACTGTTGACTAAGTAATGGCAAATGTCGTCTAGTGTTGCTAAATGGTGGCTTAAATGACGGTAAACGTTCACTAATACAAGCTATCCGCATGTCATAAGTAACAGTGTGCTCATTCACTCTCAATCCAGTGATTGATTGGTCTATCGTCATCGACAGTGCTGACGCGCATGCACCACTGCTAGTATATAGTGCCGGATGTGTATTGGACACAGGGACGTACTCTACATCGACTCGACATTTTTGTTTGTCTGAGAGCACGGCACCTGCACATCACTGCCAGAGTGTCGCATTCACATACCCAGCCGACCCATCATTCGCGCTAGATTAAACGACAAAAAGTTGAAGCGCAGTCCAGACGCATACAGCGAATGTAAATGTAGAGGAAATTTCCGGGTACGAACAGGATACGGGCTGCAGGATTGAATCAGGGTGGGGGTAATTAGTGATCACCGGGCGCTCCTTTCTCGCGTTGTGGCTTTATTGCACGCTAATGATGGAGACGACGGGCGTTTGATGTTCGTGACCGCAAGAAATACCATTTCAGACGTATTTTCGGTTCACGACGTCGCACGTCGTCCCGGTTTCGCCGTCTCACGCTATAACCAGGCCAATTTTATATACCATTACTAAAATAGGTAACACGTAGTTTCCGTTTTCCCCGTGTTAACCTCGTGGAATGCGTTTCTGGCTGCCGCAGCCGCTACAGCGCGCTGGAATGCCAGGCATCCACATCCATCCGAAACATGCATGCACTCTAGACATTCGTGCAGCAGCTTCAGAATAACCAGACGTGAGAACACGCCATTAGCTACCCAACCAAAATATACTTGGACATTTTTTTTATGGCCTAACATGGGATGAGATTGGCTTTACATTATTCTTGGTTTCAGTGCTATCTGTAGGTACGGACTTAGTATAAAGGTGAGCAGCAGTTGGTAGTGCTATATATCTTATATAAACGAGTGAACGTGGCAACACATATAGCGTAGCCTTCTATTTGCATATTTCACATACATACATACATACATACATACATACATACATACATACATACATACATACATACATACATACATACATACATACATACATACATACATACATACATACATACATACATACATACATGCATTGCATACATGCATACATACATACATACATACATACATACATACATACATACATACATACATACATACATACATACATACATACATACATACATACATACATACATACATACATACATACATACATACATACATACATACATAGTCACACATTGAAGCCAGCAGAAGCACGAAAGCGTTTAAATGGTATCCCCGATTTTAAAGCTTGAAGTGGTAAGGTAAAGAGAAATGAAACGGAAATGAAAAGATCGTTTGCAGCAGGTGGGTGCCGAACCTGTCTTTTCGCATTGCTCGTACGGTGATCTGCCTATGAAGTTACTGATCTTTCTAGCTATTCCTGTTTTTGTGTGTTTCTTCAATATTACTATTATGCTGATGAGATAACCGGTTCTAACGTAGACTACCTTCCCATGTTTGTTTTTCTCAGATATAAATAATAAAGAGCCATCTCTCCGGCCATCTATTATACCATTTCTACTGGTTCTTTCTGTTTTATCTATTTATTTATTATTATGTTGTTGTTGTTGTTGTTGTTGTTGTCGAAGCAAATACATCATTGCGAACACAAAGAGCGCTTTCAGACAGACGCCCGGTATCTAAATGCATTTCCTTATGCAAGTTTATAATTCCTTGCTTCGAATGACTACACCCTAGAACATCAAGCTTGACCAACACTTTAGCGCACCTTTCTGCGCATAGAACCCCGCGTAAAATTCGCCTCACAACCGACACCCCAGAGTGAATACATTACACAGCTCAGGGCAATGCGACTCGGCAGCAAATCCATAAGACAAGGCTGCAGTGGCCGCCGGACAAACCCGGAAGGTCGCTTAACCCTGCACGTGCCCCCGTCCGACTGGTTCCCCTCTTGTTTCTCGCTGCGGCTTTCTGGAGCATTATCGAAGTGGAGGGGGGCCACTACCCTTTTATTCTTATTTTTCCGCGTGACTAACAAGGTCAGTAGGAAATGGAGAGCACCGTACAGATCGACGCACTCGGTTGAACCTGCAGTGTATACGTGCTTGTGTTTCCTGAGCAAGGGTGGAGCCGGTCTGGGTGAGAGACGTGGGCGGTTGGCTGTTGAACGGCGGCAGGCGCCTGTTATAATACTCGGCCTTGCTACGTATACGTAGTACGAAGCCTTTCTTGCCTAAGAGCCGGCATGGCTTGGCTTGACGAGGCGTATAAGACGAATGTGAGCTTGATGCCGACTTCGACGCGGTATGTAGCTATACGCACGTCAGTGCCCCCTGGTTAATCAGTGTGTAACTTTCCGAGGTGTGTCGTTTCCTGTAGCTATAATCCGAGACTGTAATGATAGATTTAAGCGATCGCGCCGCGACTGTTACGTCCGAAGGAATAACGTCAAAGTCAACGTGCAATGTCTAACACTGTTAGTCATGAAGTCGGCTGCAGTAGTTTGAGTATTCCTTGAGAGAGAGAGAGAGAGAAAAAATTGACTGTGGCTTAGCTCGGCTAGGCCTGGTTATGCAAGGGAAAGCTTGTTGCACTTGGTTATGCTTGTTCACCCTCGTAACCGAAGAACAGTTTGCCAACCGAACGCTATGGCTAGTCGAACGTACCGTACTGCGAGTACTCAGTATACAGTGGCGTAGCCAGGGGTGGTGGGGGGGGGGGGGGCTCACCGGGACCGTGTCCCCCCCCCCTCCCGAATTTTTTTTCCTCATGGGATACAGGGCACAAAATGACACTCGACCCAAATTATCGGCCCAGACCCAATGTCGGATCAAGGAGGTGCCACCTCCCCCCACCTCCGAAAAAAATTTCTGCCTACGCCACTGTCAGCACACCGTCGTTTCGTCAGTTTCCGAAGCCGAAGTCGAACGCGAGGCGTCCATTGCCGCCCCTAGAACTCGTCGCTGTCGTCTTTCTGCATCCTTCTTTAGACGTTTAGCTCGCCGACGTTCCCGTTCTTTACTCGTTTCAGCCCGCCACTTTGCGCGCTGGTACTCATGTTTCCGCTTTAAAGGGACAGTAAAGAGCAAAACGATTTTTCTCGCATTAGTAAAGTAGTCTTCCACGATACCAAAAACACCACGCTTTCTGCGCGAAGACGTTTAATAAGCGAGAAAACGCGCAAAAAGAAAATACAGGTGGCGACGCCACCTTGGAATTCCCGCACCATTTGCCGTGACGTCACATATTTTTGACGGCCCCTGCTTGGCCCTGCGTAGTTCCTAATCGGTTAAATCGAAATACATTGTCCTCTGAGGGGGCCAGAGACTTGACATAACGAGTTTGTGGAAATTTCGTCGAGCCAGTGGCGCCAAAATACGTTAAATGCTCTTTGAAGTCTTTTACTTCACGAATTACAAAGTTTGGCGCGAAATTTAAAAATGAAACTTTGAACTTGGTTTTCTCCTCTAATAATAAACCTATGGTGGTGAAATAAACTACACAAGAGTTCTCCGAGCACACTTTATCAATCTAAACGAATTCATTGTTTCTCTTTAGTGTCCCTTTAACTCATTAGCAAGCCGAGCGACACCGCAGGATCGTCCGACGCAGCTTGCCGCTTTCGCCGCTGGGACCGCGCTGACAACTTTGGCACAGATGGACCAGCGTCCTCACTCCTTCCTTCTATATCTATGAGCCATGACAAGCTTCGCTTGAGTAAACTTTATTGATCGATCAGGAATCTTCGATTTGAGCTCAAAGGTGGATGGCCTTCTCAGTCCCGGTAGCGCTGTGGCTCGTCGCCGCCGTCCGAGTACCGTTCAACAAACATAGCTGGTTCCATGTGCGGATGCAAGGGGGATGTCCAGATGTCCAGCAGTTAGCCAACTTTATCTGACGCGCTGCTGCTGTGCGAGCTAACACCGTACTCTTCATACACGCTATACACACTTGTTTTTCATAATTCTGCAACGCAGCGCATAGCAAACCGAACGTCTGGTCAACCTGCATTTATATTCATTGTTTCACTGTATCTTTCCTTATCTCTTCGGACTAGAAGTAAGCAAGGCACAGTCGAACGAAGGTATTTCGACAGCGCTAGCTACGGCCTGCAGGCTCTATCGGTAGCTGTGAATGTCATGGCTGTATGTCACAAGCCGTTGATGCATGGTTCGGCTTGCACTTGAACTTGGTCGGATACGCCCGATCACCGTTAACCAGCGCTCACTTGCGTAACCTCCCTAAACCTTCCGGCCACCGCAAATGCTCGCTGAAACCGCCGTTAAGACCAAAAAGAGCAAAGTTTGACACAATTACTTCGCTTCCAGTTACCTGAGAAGGTCGGTGGTACGTCCTTGACGGTTATTTGCGATCGAAGCGCGCCAGCCAGCGCGGCGTTGTATAACGAGTGTAAGCCTTCTAGCTGTACGAATGTTAAAGAAACAAAGCGAAAAAAAAATATGATCCAGTTACACATTCGATCGGACAAGGTCACCGGCGTGACAATAATGAAACAGCAAGGACGTCCTCCTACGAGGAAACAGCAATGACCGTGTCCTGCCATTGCATGTCCCTGCGGCTACTACTTGCGCGGGCTTCTGGTTACGCCCGTAATCGATGTGCATAGCTGTAATTGGACGACAGTGCTTTTTGTATGTCCCCGTTGCACCTCGTACTTCAACCGTCACTCAATATGGCCGACGCCTTTGACCCAATTAAATATTGCATATTGCGCATTTGGCGGCATGCTTCTCGTATAGGTATGCGGTTGTTTCGTTTTGTTCTTCCGTCAGGGGTGACATTTATGGACGATTAATCAATGTATAAGGATGCAGAAGTGTAACGACAAAAGAATGAAGATGCCCTTGGAAGATAAGAAATGCTTCTGCGTTACATACCGCGCGGTGATTACATTAATACAGAGACGAGAATGCGCTGTGTGTGGCGTGGGTTTTCCTTCGCTCAGTGTTTTGGAATTACGATGGCTATCTCGACGTATCCATCTTTGCTCAAACAGTCACAATAGACAGGTGCGCGAATTAACACAGCGTAAGTGTTTCCTCTGGTCCTCGTGTTTTTTGCGTAGCGTTTTCATTAAGTATGTTACACCAATTTGACCACATCAAGCTCCTCTCTTTCTCAAACAGCATTGTTTGAACGTCGTCCTGTGCGGCAAGATGAAATGTACCTTCCGTAACATCGCCTCGTTTATCTATCAATGATGAGCATGACTGCGAAAAGATATTTGGTTGCGTACACTCCGAGTCACCACTTGCATCGTCTTCGATGTGCACTAAGCTATGAGTGTAGTAGGTGGTGTGTGCCACACTATACGATATGGTAACGTTTCGTGAACACGGTCAAACAGCCCCCCCTCCCCGCCTCCTCTCCTGCTTACTTTATGTTAACCTCCTTTAACGTTTACACGTAAAGCACCCATAGCACTTCCGGTCCCGCCTTCTTGAACAGGTCATCAAATTTTACTGGCGGTAGGCAGATGAAGAACTTACGATGGCCTTCAAATGGGCATGACGGCCCAACTATGCATTAAGACGGTGTTCAATGAAATTCACAAAGAAATGCACAAGAAAGGAGAATAGTATAAGTGTTTCTTCTGTTTGAACACTTCGAAAACATTTATCAGTGATTGACAAATACGAGTCAAAATGTTTTTTTATTGCGATAGCAATTATATGGACAGTCTCGGCTGGATTTTGCCGTCGCCGTCGCCGTCGCCGCCGTCATGCACCGTATATGTATAAGTATGTATATATATAAAAAACCCCTAAAGAAAAATAATTCAGAAAAATGCTTCCGAAGCGCGGAATCGAACCAGGGACCTCTTGCTCCGCAGCGAGTGGCGCTAGCCACTACGCCACGAAACGCAGATCCTTCAGGTAGCTAACGGCGAGCGTTATATACACACCCTTTGCCGCTGGACGGACTCAGAGACGCTAGGCGCTTATAAGCGTTTCTTCATTACCAGCGAGGTGGCGCTACGAGCGCGACGGACGGATTTAAAAGTCGTCGGCGAGCTCGCTCGCTTCTTCTTATACTTGCGCAAGGAGAACCTTGCCCTTCCGCTGTCTGCTCGCGCGGTTTTCTTGTGCTGAGGGGAAGAGGGATGTTTCACGCTTTCACCGTGATGTCCGCGCTCATGTTACGGAGCGTACGAAAGCCACTCGAGCTCAAGGGACGCCGCTAAACGAACAAACAGAAGATGAGCGCGAACTATCAAGTGTCACAGCTCGACACTTGAAGCACGCTAGTTTCCTTCGCTGCTTCGGCCGCCTTTGCAACAGGAGCGCTGTTCAAACTGAGAGTATCCATTGGCGAGCGTCACTTCATATAGCATTAGTTTCTTGCTATCGCATTCATTGCTTCGGCCTTGCGGCGAAACTGTGACTTTTTCTTTTCCTGGTTAAACTTGACTCGTATAGAAACGACGTGACGGGAAGTTTCCTCAGGTCAGAAACGCACTGTTTCCATAGCGCGGCAAAAATATAGCCTATAGGCCTGACTGGCTGCCCAGGCGGCGCTGCGAAAACGGTGCTAAAAAGCGCCCCCTACGATAAGTTTTTTGGTTTCGAGTAGTCAGACTGGCGGCCGCATGCAGCACTAAGCTCAGATGCTCAATGGAGCCGCCGCTGTCGGTTGTGCTGCGCTTTGGATCTCGGCCAATTTCTGGCGTGGCTGAGTTCTTCAGGCCAAGCAATCTGCGTAAACGCAAGAAGCTCGTCAACGTCAAGTATGTTTACGACGTGCAGGAGATTGAAGGAACCATTTCGGCGCGCTGCAACTCGCAAGTGCAGCGAATCTCATACGACGTTGAACTCGAGTTAAGTTTTACGAGGCATGCTCGCGCGATTAACGACAGTGCATAAACGAAAAGATTGCTGTTAAGAAAGCCGAAATGATTTGCATTACACGACGAAACGGAATCAAGAAAGGTCCAGTGACGAAGGCTAGCCGTCGGCGGCCCGAATGAGCGCATTCGCGCCGTGTGCCGTTTTCCGCCGCATTCAGTCGCAAACACACTTTTGCCCATGCACGGTCGTAATTTTCAACATTTGCTTCTAGGGAATTCGTCAAATTCTGTCAGCGTGCGGTGGCGGTCGAGAAGCGACGGCGCGCAATGTTTACAGCCGGCCGCTGGAAGCAGCCGGCTGTAAGCTGCCGGAAAAATCGTAGGTACATACGCAGGGTGACTCATGGCATCGTTTTTCTCGTTTCCCACGAAATGCCGGCTGCATATCCTCGTGATCGCCGTCGGCAGCCACGGCGTGCCGTCTGGACTGTACACAGGGAATATAACATATATAAACGCGTGCACGCGCGTACGAAAAGTAATCAGCACGTTGCGTTGCAAACCACGTTTTGCTCGCGTACTCACTTCACGCGTCGGACGGCACGTATCCAGCGGTTCCGTCGCTCCACTTCGTACGGCTTTCAGGGGAACCAGTAAAACCGCACATTAGGATCCTTAAATGTAAACATTTCGACAGAAGTCTGTCTGGCTGGGTGGAGGAATTAAGAAGTTGAAATACCTCCAGCCACAAATTCTTGGAGGAAACCCGACGTTTCGAGACCGGCTTGGTCTCTTCTTCAGGGGTGACTGTGCTGATCAGGGGGGCTTCGTCGCAGCTAACCAAGCCGGTCTCGAAACGTCGGGTTTCCTCCAAGAATTTGTAGCTGGAGGTATTTCAACTTTAGGATCCTTACCCCCACTTTCGAGGCAATTAACCACGCAACAATAACGGCGGCGACCGCGCTTCGGCACCGCGCGCTGCTCAGAGCCGTCGCCCGGACCACCTGCTTTCGGCACGGTTTGTTGAAGCAGGGATCGCTCGTCAAACATGTCCGACTCTGCAGGCATAGCGGACAAGTTCCTGCGTACGTTTTAAGCACTTTTTGAGCCTGAAAACTAGGCGCAAAATTAAGTAAAACGCTCAAAGCAACTGAGAACTGCGTAACTCGCCGGTCGGCGTCCATTTTTGACTACCCAAGCAACTTCGGCGCACGCCACCAGGCTCCGCCACAGTACTCAAAACTCCAGCGCGTCAGCCCTATAGTATGTGAGCGTGCTTAAAGAAGCAGAAGCATGGTTTACGTGCTCGAGGCAAGCTCGTACAAGAATAAACACCATCCGATACCGGATAGCGGTTGATACGATATCCATCGAAGCCTTTGTTCAATGACACACACCGTCCTTATGCAGACGATCGGAAAGCTTCGCGAAGCTTGGTCTAGTTTTCATAGCGTACACGCTTTCTGCCAATGTTACGCGTTGGTGTATGGAATCCTGTCTGTTTCGATGTCGTTATTATTCTCGTGTCCTAGAAAGAGAGCCTAATCCAGGGATCGAGCTGCGCATTAATAGGGGGTAATTGCGCTCACGACCTTTGGTTTGAGGCACGCGCTGAGCAGCCAACGCTGGTGTAATCTGATCGCGCGCAGAGGATAGGCGTCCGAATCGACGAACCAGTTCGGGCATTGGAATATCGTGCACTCCTTGTTTCGAAGCGGTTCCCGGCCGGCGTAATTAAGGCACGCGCCGGTAACGCTCAAGGCTAAGAGGGAGACGTGCTTGCGTGTCTGTGGGTGCGTGTTGCGCTATATAGAATCACCCCACAAGTCACCGTCACGAAGTCCCCAAACGCGTCCTGAAGTCCCTTTTGTTTACTATAGTCCTCCTTGTCTTATACTGGAGGCGCAGACACCAGACACAAAAGAACTTGAACAAAATGGTGCTTTTCGTGTTTTCCTTCTTTCGTTATTTTTCTTTCTTCTTTCTGTTTTGCATTATGTGTTGTCTCGACTAAGGCACAGGCTTCAGGCCTATAGAAGGAAAGATAAATAAATAAATAAATAAATAAATAAATAAATAAATAAATAAATAAATAAATAAATAAATAATTTCACAGCATATCCACGGGTGAATGATGAAGAGCTTGGGCGAAGCTCCTGAAGCAATCATGGTTACACCGTGAAATCTTCAGTGGTTTCGCCCAGCAGTAATCAAAGCAATAGCCCAGTACATCATCAAAGACGTGACAAACACTGTATATATTTATGCAAGAAATTTTATTAATTGTAAGTGGTAGCTAGACGTGGCTTCCGTTCCCCCTTCATCATAACGGCTTTATGGTCGGTGAAGCGATGGATCGGTGATGGGTCGTAGTGGGATGTTTGCAAAGACGAAGTAGTGGGCACTTTGCAAAGGATCGGTGATGGGAGATACTGCCGGTTACGCCTTACGCCGGACGCGTGACAAGGTTAGACTAAGAGGAGCTTCGCCCCTAAAACAGGGCTCGTATTCACGAAAGCTTTTTACGGTAAAAATTTTCGTAAGCGAATATTTCAGCCAATCACGATGTGGAACATATAATTAGCGAAGCCGGATGGCCAATGGGAAAACGCATTAACGAAAGAGAAGTTTTGTGGATTCGGCCCCAGCTTGACTGAAACAGATTTTGGCTGTATAAACCCAACTGAGCTGTCGTGTGTAGATGTCAAACGGAGATACGCCTGCGCGGCAACTTCTACAAGAACCACCATATTCCGGTGGTCCTATATCTCAGCAGAAGGCAGTTGGCTGAGGGTGCACTGAGCTGTTTACGTTGAGGTATACGGCAATATACCTCCTAAGCTAGGTTTACACGCGCCCAATAAACTCGATTCTCTCTAGCCGGCTTATCGGGTCGACATCCGGTCGTCAATTTCGTTTAAACGTTGGTGGGCCCGGCCGAGCTATAGCTTCGAGGAGAGTTCAGCATCACCTTGCGAACGTTCTCTGTTATCTTGAATGGGCTGAGTTCGCTAGGTGTAAGTAGCAGCGTACACGTGACGTCACACACAAAGATAAGGATTCTACCGAATAACCGTGCTACGGAAGCAATGACGACAACGATACTTGCCACCCTTCTTCACCATTGAAATTTGCGTTAAAAAAAAAGCTTTATTCCAACACAGGATGCTACGAACACTGAGGCACAGTGACGGTACAATGCCTACATGACAATAACATATACAAAAGAATTGAGCACTATACGCTTCAAACATTTTGACGGAAACGTCCAAGTCCACAGCATGTGCACGAACACATGTTACTGGAGACTAACATTACTACGCTACAGTATATAACTACAGCTACTACTAGCATTACTGCACTACATTACTATAGTTACCATGGATGAATTGTCACGTGATATACATGACTTCGCGAACATACAAGAACATGAAGGCTATGTACAGTCGATGTCATGGCGTAGACAATTTACATAATTGTAATACGCATCCATGCGTGACATCACCGTACAGAGCGCGTTGGCCTTTTCTTATCTGGAAGGCGCTTTAATAGATTAGGTCGACGCCGGTTCCCGTTCTACGCTCATCGCCAGCAACAAAACAAATCGTTCTGGCAGGCGTGGTTCGCTCGGCAGCGTATAAAGCATCGCGCCTTCCGCTTGATTCACACGCGGTCGCATTTCCTTTTCATTCTAATTCTTCTCCACCTGTTGCGTTATCACCAAATGAAATCAGGCCAGAGTTAGAAGCTCACGCGAGACGCCCATGCAGCAGGAAGGCAGCGGCGGCGAATCGAAGGGCAGTCAATCCTCACAACTCGCTTCTCAGAGAGCCACACGCACGTTTACGCTCACGCACTAACACACTTGCGGTTTCAAAAAACCAAAAAAACGGGGTCAGACCAGCGGTGTGAGCAAAGCGGACGCGCGTTCTATCAGGCCCTGCGGGCAATGCGTGAGCTAGTGGCAGCGACCGATAGGCTTCGCGTGCCCCGCGTCTTAAAAGAAACGCACGCCTCGCGTAACCACCGTACCGCGGCGCTGCGGGCCGTACTTCGCTAATACACTTATGCGGGTGCAGCAGTCCGACCGGGTCGCGACGTGTAGTAGTGCAGGCGTGCAGTACACAACACACACGGGAGCTGCAGGACCGCACGAGGAGAGTCGACCCTGCATTGAGAGAGAGAGACAGACACCCGCTGCGACTTTCTGCGCAATGATCATTGAGCAAGCAGGCAAGCAAGCTTGCCGGACGGCGTGCACTCCGCGAACGCAGCGGGACAGCACGAATTCGCATACGTTTACGGTGCCAGCGTGGCGGTGACAGGCGTCGCACGCAGGTATGCGTGCTGTAGAGTGTACGTATAGTATGCGATGCGCGGACGCAATGCGCGGCTTTGCAAGGCCGGTCCCCACTGGCCGGTCGGCCTTCCAGCCGGTTCTGGCCCGCGGCCGTTGGCTCTGGAAAACGGGACGATCGTGTTTTTCAAAGAGGAGGCTAGAGAGGGACCGCAGATTAGTTAATGGACGGTCCGGTGATTACCCGGGTATCGACGAAAACGGTGACCCCAGCGACGCAAATATACGCTTCACCCGCCACGTTGCGGTTTCGTGACATCTCATCCGAGTCAGCGATCGACTTAGAAGGTGGCGACGTCTTTGCTGGGAAACCATCATATTCCTGTCCCGCATGAACAAATATTTCAAAAAATTAGGAAGACAAGGACATTATAGACGTGAAGTAAGAATGATCGCAGGCTACAGGTCATCACTCTTGTAAAACAAGCAGACACTCACAGAGTTGAAGTCTGGAGTTGTTGGTGTCTCCACCCACCGCGGTGGTCTAGTGGCTATGGTGCTTGACTGCTGACCCGAAGGTCGCGGGATCGAATCCCGGCCACGGCGGGCGCGCATTTCGATGGAGGCGGAATGCTAGAGGCTCGTGTGCTCCGAAATTTTCGGAACCCTCCACTAAGGCGTCCCTCATAATCATATGGTGGTTTTGGGACGTTAAACGCGAACAATTAATAATTATTATCCTTAGAACAAGAGGTGAACGATTCAGAGTACCATTCGTACTCTGCTATGGGAGAGCAGTATGCCGTCCCGGTACCTACGATTAACGTTGAAGAATAACAACAGGACGCAGGCGAATTCGACTGCAATATAATTGTTACAGCAAATTATCGTTCGTAGCGAGCACGGCATACAGCGCCACGTCAGCAATAGCTCAGGTTGGGATGTTGTGGTCGTCAACGAAACTAACAAGCAGTGCGCAAGACTGCTACAAAATAAAAAAAAAAACAGAGGTGCAATTGCACGAAGGCTACTGACTTTTATACGGCGCGGCCTTAAATGCATACGTGTTTAATTCACTTCAGTTTGTATGCATTCAATAAAATTATACACGATATTCAGAACCACGTTTGAACCTAAAAGCTGATAAGGCCGCATGTACCGGGTCCAAAAAAACCAAAGTGGCAATCCCTTTAGGAAACGCTAGAAACGCTAAGAAAAGCACAGGCTATAAAGCGCATGCTCTCGCGAGGCACTCATTAAATAGCCTTAACGTTCTTCCTCGATTGCATTTTACTTCCCTCGCAGAAGTCCTGGGTTCGAATCTACCTCGAACACTTTTTTCCCCTTAATGTGCGCGATAGCTGCGACGGACACCGGCAGACAAATACGCCACCAAAATCGGCGGTTTTTGTGAGCTCGTGACAGCTTTCGCTGGAAAAAGGAATAGTTGCGGTGGTGCGATTCGAACCTGTGACCTCACGCTCAGAAGCCCAGTTCCTTGCTCACTCGGTGAAATACCTGCGCTTGTAAAAGGTAAAAAAACAAAACAAAAAACTCACAGGGTTCCATATGCAATCGCCCAAGACGACTCGAAGGCGAAAGTCATCTTTTTCTTTTACTTTTTCTTCTAAGTCGATGTATTGATCCATGTATCGATCCGAACGAATAACATGCCGTTTTTGTACGTTCGAAACAGCGGGGTTTCTTATGTACTACAGAATTTAATTTTGAGACCGCCGTTGATGAGTTAATATGTGTCATACGCAAGAGAAACACCGGAATCTCTTAGTGTATTTCTCTTTATTGGCCTAATATAGTCAATAATGATAATATTAAGTTCACTATAGCAATACTCACTATAGCCAGACCCATCATAGTCACAGTTTCGTTGGCTTCCGTCTTAACGCTAGTGGGAGGGCTCTGATTTTTTTTTTCCTCTCTTTTTTACCTAACGCGCAAGACCGGGATTAACGATATGCCAAAGGCGGCTATCGACTCGTCGGTATGATGAAGTACACGCTGCGGCTACGCAAACGACTCTTATGTGAGGTGCATACTGCAGTGGCAATGCATGACTTGAACATTAATCACTTATTGGTTTCCGAAAGGGCCTGGCACTGACCCCACGTGCAACGGTGCATCGTTCAACCATGACTGAAAATGTTGTGGTCGGCGTCGGAGCACCCATACTGAGACACGCGTACTGCAGACGCTCGTGCGATGTTATTTCGTAATACCGGCTATACTAGTGCAGAAGCGCGAAAATCGAGGGAATATCGCGGTTCGAGTTCCTTCGAGGGGCAGCTGAACGTTTCCCTGCGGATATGTGGGTTCATGACTTTTTCCGTAGGCAGACATCGAACAGTGATTAAAGAGCCTCTGGACGTCGTATCAGTATGGAATGTATATGGGTCATCGTGTCTCGCACGTTAGGCAAAGGTTACTGCTTGAAGGAACTTTCATCAAGCAAGACCCATGTGTGATGAAATACTCGTTTTCGGTTCGAGTAAAGCTGCAGATGCGTTAGTTACTTCTTCTTTCTTTCTTTCTTTCTTTCTTTCTTTCTTTCTTTCTTTCTTTCTTTCTTTCTTTCTTTCTTTCTTTCTTTCTTTCTTTCTTTCTTTCTTTCTTTCTTTCTTTCTTTCTTTCTTTCACGAGTGCAATAAGTAGAAATGTTCTGCATTTGGCCAATTACAGGAACCTGAAACACCTCTCATTGCGTATTTATAACTTTACGTGCACTAAAACATACCCGCAGCACTGTTGTAGATTCCGTGCAAAGCAGAACCTACACGTTATGACAACCGATTAACCGTAATTTGTATGCGAATCTATCGTTTCTTGAAACCCGCGGCTTGCTTGCGCTGCGCCGCTTCCCAGCTTAACCATTTCAATCCTTTTCTCTTTTCTGCGGTTGCCGTCCATACAACTATAACGTTCTGCGGAGATATCTGCGTACGCTTAAGGCGCGGAGCTTCTCCGAAATCGCTCCCTTATCTCGGGATTTCGTTCGCCGCATTTGCGTATCAAAGCGGGCTACAAAAGCGGCTAGCCTACGTGAAGCACTATATACAGGCTAGGTGTACCTGCAGCTCCCAGCAGTGTGTATATAGTACTATAAGTATACGTATATATGCCTATACACTCCTGCTGTTTGTGGGATATAGATGACCTCTTCCTGTATCAGAAGCAAACCGGCCACCATCATACTCTCCTTACCCACCTCCAATCTTTATTCTGTACCTTATGTATTCTTTCGCAGTGCCTTCCCCGTTGAACTTGCCTCCCGCATTCGCCCTTTCCGTTCATTCACTTTTGCGTTGGAACACCTGCCGCGGCCGGCGACGCTTTTCTCAAGCTTCCGTTGCGCCGTTGGCCGTAGAAAACGCGAACTCCTAAAGGGAGAGGAGGATAGAGAGCTACCTAGACGGCGTAGCAGAGCTTGCGAGCGCCAATGTCCACCGTGGGAAGCCGGCAACAGTGTTTTGGGCCGTCCGGTCGGCATCCGCGGCGGCTACTAAATTGCGCCGGATCGTATACGTAGATAACAGCGACGCTGCATGCGGCTTGACTCGTGCTCGACCTCTGTGTCCACCCTCGCCCACCCTAAACTCTCTCGCTGCCTTCTTCTTCTTCTTGGTTCGGTTGCGCTTTTCTCCTAACCTTCACGACACCCGACGACGTGTACGACGGCTGCCTTGGGTAACTCGCTGTCACCTCCTCCTCCTCTTCCTAGACGCCTATACAGCTGTGGCCATCCGCTTTTCCCATTGCACTGTTCTTCCTGTTTAAGCCTGTGGTTGCGGAGTACGGTCGGTTGTTCAAGGAGACATGTTTACAAAAGCGACTGTGGGCAGGGCATCCCGGCAGCTACCTTTCTGAGAGATGCCCGCATTGGATTTGACTGTGGTTGCATGAGATGAAGATTTTCTGCAACCCTTGCGGGGAGCGCGGTTCAGCGCCTAACGTTGGATTTCCTGTTCTACTGGCTCCACATACGCTTACTGGACGTTGCGCTCGATTCGCACACTACAAGAAGTCGTGCGTGGCTGGGTTGTGGCATCGTTGCATAATCTCGAGAAGCTTCGCCCAGCGCGCGAGTGTTCGCTCCTTGCTGGCCATCCATCCCTGTACAAGCGCTCGCGTGCCGACCTTGCTGTTATGTCTGGCGAGTTCGTAAACAGCAGCCGGCAATCGAAGAAGAAGAAGACCCTTTCGTGAGTCGTCCAGTGTTTCGTGCCTGCCCACGTACAGTACACGTACGAGCGCAGTCAGTCAGCTGTGCACACTTCGGCGTCGTTCGAAAACCCGCCCTCGCTAGCGCGCGCCCGAGTGGTCAAGGACAACGCCGAACAAGACGGATATACCTTCGGACTCGTGCGTGCGTGTGTGTTTTTTGTCTTTGTGTTTGCTTTTTGCTTTAACGTCGAGCACTGCGCCGGCACCGGTCTCCTCACGACGGCCGGCCGCACCGCTCCGACTGGCTTTCTCCCTCAACCATGTGAGTGAGGTTGTGTTGTTTTTCTGCGCCCAGTCGGTGTTTGTCGGGCTTCCCCTGTAAGTGTGTGTGTGTGGGTCTCGCTCCCGAACTGACTGTCAGCAGCAGCGGAAGTCACGAAGAGAGAAGAAAAAAAGTCGAAACAGAAAAGAGAAACGGGAGTGAAGCCTGGCCTGGTTTACGGAAGTGTCGACTTCCTGCAGTCACCGCAGCCGTAGTCACCTTGCGCTTGGCCCCTTCTACTGCTGCTGCTGCTGCTTCCACTTCTACACGGTTCGTGGTGTGGCCGCGCTGCCGGTGTCTGCGTCATCGAGCACCAGCAGCCAAGACAAGGCATCGGCCGAGAATCGTCGTCTGCTTCTCTCAACCCTGATGATACCGATTGTACTGTTACCTGATGGCACGGTACTGGTGGTACGGTGATCCAGACGCTGCTGTTCACATAGGCCGTTCTTGAACTAGCGCTGCTGCTACGGATTGTTATCCCCCCTGTGTGTGCCATCGAGTGGTATGTAGTCAAGACAAGCCTTCTGTGAAGAAACATCGCCTTCTGTCTTGACAGACCACACTGGAACTACAATTCCCGGTGTAAAGCCACACTGGTCACGTTCTGTGCTGTGCGCCGGCGTCTCGCAACACCGATGCTGTTGAAGATTGCCACAGTGTCCGTTCCTAACGTCGCAAAACGTCTTAAACGATGTACTCGTTTGCGAAGTGAGTAATCCGGGTGTCCAGCGTCGTAGAACTGTCGTCCCGTGAATTTTGAAAATTGCGGAAGCGTCCCCGACCTCCAACTTTTACGCAAAGATCTGCAGTGGTCCCAGATGCGGTTCTTATAACCTGCTCCTTTTAATTCGTGTCCTGTGATCGGAATGCGCCGCTAGCGATACAAATGAGATCTGCGGCGTTTGCTGTATTTTTATTTTTCGTGCCACAGTAAGCTTTGTGGTGTGATCTGCCAACAAAACGACGCGCCAACTTGCGGCTTGTTCGCATTGTTCGGGTGAGAGGGGGGAAGTGCGTGTTGATCCGGCCAATGAGGAAACGCGTGCAAGCGTCGTGAATAGACCGCATAAAGTGACATGAAGCGGCACCGCACTCGGCTATCTGTTCCACGGCGAGTCGCTGTGTTCCGTGCGATCAACGAATGCGGATACGAACTGCGGAAGACGAAGTTTTATGGATACGATAGCTCCTCCTGGTGAGATTATTTCGTTTTCTCCTCAATCGGTGGCGCTGGTTTTATTTGTTATTTTTTCGAGGTACTTGTTACGTACAAGAAACATATGAATGTCGTTGAATGTTTACATCAAAATGCACATGTATGTATCTGTTAGGGGGTGGGGGGGGCGTATGTTGCGTTAACAGGAATCCTAACTGCTGTGTATCACCTTGTTCGTTTTGCATGATGCAGGTGGTCGAGCATTTTTTAACGAGTTCACGTGAAAACATAAAATACTTAACATGATAGAAGTTCAACGCTAATGCTGCTGTATTGAAATTAAGTGACGCAATAGTGCCAACAGACTAATAGACCAAATAAACCTTGCTTTGAAATATTGTCCTAGCTGGACCCCAGTGGAGTTCAAATTTATCTGAGTGTTTGAACGCTAGTGATATGTTCTTCCTAAATTATGCTATAACAAGTGCACCATTCCATCTATGAGCGTGCGCACTCTGCTTCGCCTTGTGAAGCATGCTTACTTAGCCATCTAAAGTACGTGTAGTACCTGTATTGCAAGGCGAAGGCTGATACTTGAGTATGAGTGTGCGCATATTCGAAATCTCGAATACGAATCGAATGGGCGTTGCTAAGTTCGATTCGCATTCGATTCGAAGATAATTCGTTCTTCTTATAGTTATCGAATAACTGCAGGTCTCAATAGGACATGGGAACGGTCGTAGCGGTTTTCAACCAGAACATCTGACTTGGATTTCATTTTTTCTGAATGATTACGCTGCAGGATAATCGCAGTTTTATTGAGCGGACAAAGCAACACTTGAGAGAATCAGCTCCAAGTTGTAGTAAGCAAGCATGCTTATACGTATTATCAGATTACGCATTTGTTGTCTCGAATTCTTTCCGAATTCACAAAACGTCTCGCTGGTGGTTTCGCTCTGCTATTCGTAGGCCGGCTTCGCTACTGATACGTTCAGTATCAGGATCGGCTAAAACAATCTCTTACGGTGTTTTCCAGCGTGAGATGCTTTTGTAACTACGGGTACAGTTAATTCGGGGCTATGCTAACCGCGTCCGAATGTCTTTTGAAAGTCACGGATATGCGGTGGTGGGTAGGAGTACACTTCGTTCTTGGAGTGAACGCGATGCTGTTTTTACGTGGGATTTTTTTAGTTCTTCTTTTGTTTTCATTGGCGTCGTTGTAATCATACATCACACATACGACAGCCCTAGAGACTGGACGGAGATAGAGCGACATACAGAGCGCTGACCGTCTCTAACGCTGTTTGTTCCCGTCCTGATGGTGTAACAACCAGCCCGGATAGGTGCATTCCTGTTACCTTAAACCATACGAACTAATCACCATATACGGCATTATCCGAGTTGTATTAATAATACTAATTGTCAGGGGTTTACGTCCCAAAACAACGATATGATTATGAGGGACGCCGTATAGTGGGGGGCTACGGAAATGTTTGACCATCTGGTGTTCTTTAACGTGCGTCTAAACCTAAGCACACACTCTCTAGCATTTCGCCGCCATCGAAATGCGGCCGCAGTGGCCGGGATTCGATCCCGCGACCTCCGTGTCAGCAGTCGAACACCACAACCACTAGACCCCCGTGGCGGATTGATATCCGAATTGTAATCCCTATGATGCGGTACACGTTTTTCTATACTGTATTGCCACATTTCGTTTAAATATTTTAGATGTGAAGCATCTTATAGCGGAGTTCAATCCGGTGGTGGTGTGCGGCGTGACCACCCTTGCTGCGCATGCGCAAGCCCTCTCCACACACCTCCTCTCCCTCTCCACTCCCATTCTCCCATCCCCCTCTCCACCTGCCCTTGCCCCTCACCCCCTCCACTTCCCTTCCCCTCTTCCTTTTCCACCTCTCCTAACCACTCCCCCTCGCCGCTTTCCCTCTCTCCCCTCCCCTTCTCCACTTCCTCTCTCCCCTTTGCCTCTCTCCCCTCCCCTCTCCACTCCCCCTCTGAAACGCGGGCTCTACATGTCGAAACGCTGCTTCGCATCGCCTCAGGTCCCCTTCAGCGGGAGATGGTGTGATTTTTTCTTATTTTGTATTCGGAAAGATTCGACTCTCCTCCGAAATCGCCTCTTCACATAAACGCAGCTCATACGTACGAACAAACGAGCATACAAGCAAAATCAATACGGCAATACGTTCTGCCGTCGGATTATGCAAATGGAACGCACCGTCTCGAATTGCGCTCATTCATTTGCCGCGATACTGGCCCGATAACGAATACACGCGGCACGAATTTGTAAAGAACGCGCCAAAGGTGTAGTACGTACAAGGCGATGACAAATCTGGCTGAGTTTCTCAGGCGTTTGCATACAGATGCAGCGTGTAAGCTTGTTTCCGAGTGTGTAAGGTATCGTAACGAACGAGGGAAAAAAAAACAAAAAAGCATAAGCAGTCATCTTGCGGATTCGCTTCCGAAGCCTTTCCGAAGTACGTGCTGGCACGAAAGGCTTCGAAAGGCTGAAAATGAATACATTAACTGAGAAGAAGAAGAAGAAAATGGCTTTCGCCTTCGTGTAGTCTTATACGAGCGCATAAGAGAGCCGGTAAGGTTTTTCTTTCTTGTTTATTTTTTCCCCCCATCTGCCGTCTTTGTGAGTGAGGTCGAAAATTACAGTCGTCTGGAAAGATGATCGCACAAGGAGGAACTTGAAGAAGGCTGTAATTGAACGATGTATGGGCGGTGCTATCGTGTGACCAACTTCGAAACGCGGATCTGTGGGCAATTCGCGCACGAATGGGTGCGGCGGTGGAAGAGTTCCGTCTATGGAGGTTGCACGCAGAAACGAAATTGACCTTTTCTGACAAAAAAGAAAAGAACGAAAGGCAGAAGTGGCTAGAACAAAGAGATTCGCGTCAACCGCACTGATACGACACCCCCTCCCTGCCCCTAAGATACAGCAACACAAGATACACAGACCGTAATCTCTGTATCTCGCGATTCCTGTTCGAAACTTCCTCTTCGGTGTTTTTCGTTTTTCAAAAAAATGCGACTGATGACATTTACGCGCGTCTTCAGAAAGAAAATATCTCCGCAAGTGGTGACCGTTCCGGACGAATTTGTTGCTCGTAATTCGCGTTTGGTGCGCAGAGGCACTAGTTCCGCTAACCGAACCAACGCGGAGCAGGTAACTGCCGCTCGGTAATTCTCAATCCATCAACAAACGTGCCTCACTTCGAAACAACCTAGACGTTTGGTGTCTTGATTTACGCAAAGCAGTTTATTATAGGTCATTACCTTACTGCGGTCTTCGTGCATTAATTAAGTCTACAGTGCTGTTTTACTACTCTGAGACGACTCAGTTACTTCTTTCGATGAAGATAACGCCGTGTGCGCGTTTGGTAATGCGCAGTTGCTCTATTCCGTTAAGGTCATTCTCCTGTGGCCCCAGTTGTTATCGCATTTCATTTTATTTTTCTGATTTAGAAGCTCATTAGTTACTCGGATTTATTGCCGTGAACGGTATTACATGTGTCCAAAAATGACACGTGTGCGCTAATAATATTCATTGGGATTTTACGTCCCAAAACCACGATGTTATCAGAGGGACGCCGTAGTGGAAGGCTCCGGAAATATTGACTATCTGGTGTTCTTCGACGTGCACCTTAATCTAAGTACACGGGCAGTGTTTTACACGTTCCTCTAAAACAGGAACGACAGCTCGTTCCTCGTTCCTTCCCAATTTTCAAACGAGTTCCCGTTACAAGTTCCCCTAACGCGAAAGGAACGCGTTCCAGTTACATATCGAAAATTGGAACGTGTCGTTACATTAACGTTACATTTGACTTTTGAATCAAAATATAGTGTCGGATAATCCTCAGGTGAGAAAAGTTAAGAATATGTAGCTCACATCGAGGTTCATACATAGTACGAATTTGACATCGCCGGGAGTAGGTTATATGTACACAAAAGGAATCTAAAGAAACGCTCTTACACGAATTTCTTAGTGACCACCGGCCATAGTCCACACAGTTTATAACTGCAGCTTTCGTGCTCGTCTATTAAAAATGCAACACATGTGGCACTTTCCACGTATAGGTCTACAAGTGCACAGTTAGGATATGACGCTTGAGATATTATAATAGAAATTTTCACACATGCACCAACATAATTAAAGTTCCTGCATGGGAAACCTCATCAAAAGGGACAATATGTAGGCGTTTAATGAGTGCTGATTCAATATTGCAGTGTGAGTAGAAAATAATGTCTACGATACATATCCCTTGTTCGCACTCGTTTGCATCTCGATGTTGGTATCCGTTGCATCTCGATGTTGCATGTCGATGTTGGTATCCGTCAGACGGATACCAACATCTCGTCAGCACTTCGTTGGCAATTTTTAAGAGCCGTTGCACGGAAATGCTTGAGGGTACTGCCGTGTTGGACGCAAATCAGGACAATGTCAACCGAGGTCGTAGGGGCGAGGGCAGGCTCAGCGGGCGCAACAAGAATATAGTGCTGGATGTATACGCGTATTGTTTATTGCATGGCAGAGACGTTACCAGTGCGACGGCTGTCGACCTGAACTGTAATAATATTGTAGACCGATAGCCGCGGGGATAACTCGAATGTTGAAGGAATACCTTCAACAAAGATTTAAACTGCGCGAAGAAGACCGGACGAAAACAGGAACACATGCGCACACACGAGCGCAGAATTTCCAAGTGACTTTATTTACGGAAAGCATGTCGCTTATGGGCTCTTCAAAATAACAAGAGCATGAAACAGTCGCGCAATGACAATGTTAAGAAAAAATAACAAGAACGCGTAGGGGGATAGGGATATGGAAGGTGAGCTGGTACAGATATCGCGCCTTTTTGCGATGCAAAACGCCTTGGTGACTTCCCTTTCAGCTCTATACTCTAGATCAGGAAAACAGCTTTTACTATCCCATTTCTTGCAATGCACCTAGGCTAGATTGCTGTCCGTGCCGGTGCGCAAGGATCGGTTGTGCTCATGTGCACACTTATTGAAACATCGGCCTGTTTGGCTTATAAGACCGACTGCACGAAAAGGGCATCTCGTATATAACGTTAGAAACGCAACTGGTGAACTTCGTCTGATGGTGCTTCTTGCATGACATCTCTTGTTTTGTTCTTGTCAGAGGTGGGCGCACTTTTGTAGTTTGCAAGGCGCCAAGAAGACGATGCGAATCCCATACCGTTGTGTGTCCTTCTTAACGATGTGGGACGCAGTTGCTCCCGTAGTACATGGCCGGTCTCGACGTCGCGCGTTTCCCTGCGCCCCCGGTGAGGGCCTTCAAGTGAAAACCAGGATGCTTCATAGTCACGGGGCAGGCGAGCGGTATACAGTTCCAGCGATCCTAAATGGAACGGTGGCGTTCCTCCGTTCCTCCAAAAGGGAACTAGTTCCTGGAACGGCGTTCCTTGGAACGCCGTTCCGTACAACACTGTACACGGGTCTCTAAAGCATTTCGCCTTCACCGAAATGCGGCCGCCGCGGCCGGGATTCGATCCCGCGACCTTCGGGTAAGCAGTCGAGCACCATAAACACTATAACACCGTGGCGGTTGATATATGTATATCGTCTCTGTGCATCGAGTTACCGATAAATGCGGTCGCACTCTGCAGTATCCTTTCAGTTAAGCCTTCTTGGGAGATGCAACATTGTGGTCATGCTTTGTTTAAGTCCGCCTCCGTGGTACAGTGGTTACGGTGCTTGGCTGCTGACCTCGAAAGTCGTGGGTTCGATCCCCGCCTCAGAGGTCATATTTCGATGGAGGTGAAATGGCAGGGACCCGCGTTAGTGTGCTATATCAGCGCAGGCTAAAGAACACCAGGTGGTCTAAATTTCTGGAGCCCTTCACTGCGACGTGCCTCATAATCATACCTTGGTTTTGGCACGTACAGCCCCACAAATTAATATTATGCGTTGTTCAAGCGTTGATTCTTCGCAGCTACGGAACATCAGCACCATCTCTACAATAGAGCAGGATGATTAACGAAGCTGTTAAAGCTAGCAGTAAGACGTCCGTTAACAAAAAAAGCCCTGCTGCGCCGTTGCCATAGCAACCGCTACAGTTTCTTACACCGTGGCTCAGAGACACCGATTTCAACACATTCAGAGTGGCAAGGCTTTGCGCGTATTCCTGGTCCGCCCGTCGCCGTCTCTTGGCTGCCTCTTCTTCGGCCAAGCACGCTGGATCCAATCGCCGCCGGCGTTGTGATTCCCGTGCTGCAGCACGATGAGCTGAGGATCAGCCAGCTTGGCTGTACCAAGCTTTGCGCAACTTAGTACAAACTTCCTGCATTTTTTGTTTGTTTGCTTAGTGCTAACCGGTTGCTGCTTTTCACGGAGTAAAGCGATATGTTGGGTCGAAGCTACCGCTGCCTTCACACAATGCATTTGCGCTTTGCAAACAAGAACCGTGTATCATTCATTGTTCGTTTGTGTACGTTCGCTCGGCTGCTCCTTGTTGTCGACACCTGTAACGGGAAGCGGCAAAAAAAAAAAAAAAACCCCCGAATACACCATTGTGGAGGCCTTGCGGATGATAAGAGACGTGTCAGAGTTCTCGTGTGTGCTTGGCTTCATTGGGGTCTGTTATTTTTTTATTGAAGTGATGAATAGGAGAAGTTGGCGCCTCTAGGTCGGCACTAGCTACTACTTGTCAACTATCAAAGAAAAAAATTCAAAAAGAAAATGTCACGAAAGAATGGCACGCAAGATGTGTAACACAAGGCAGAAAGACAGTGCATTAAACACGGCGAGCTTTCGCGCACCAGTCCAAGTAAGATAAACAAGCAGACGGATGCATATATAAAGACAAATATTTTTAAACGTACCAGATGCATCAGAAACACAAAACATGGGCACTTACATAGAATTTACAGCCCACGATCATAACATCAAGTCATCATTTCTTGAAAACATAGCAAGATTTACATAAATCAATCAAGCGATCACCTTTCAGTGTACTATGAAATTTAGCGTTTCCATGAGATGTCCCAATCGATAAAACCCTTCAAGTACTCCAGCTGTGCAAATCACCGTAGCTGGCACAGTAGAGCCGTCGCCAATTCTATAGAGTGTTGCTTTAAGGCCAATCGCAAAGAAACTTTGGAAAACAACAACAACAACAAAAGAAGTGTAATTCTGGTTAGTGCAAATCTCGAGGAATCTCTGTGCGAAATTTTATGTTTGTCATACGAGTCTACGCACTCTGAGAAACTCTCAAAAGTTCAGTTTTTTTTTTTTGTTCCATACTGAAACCGGTTCGCCGGCAACGGCTCTTAAACCCACGACACGGACCCAACTCTTAACTAAGTGCAGTTGCCGAAACGACGCGACACTTTTGTGAACGCCGTTCTTTATTTACGTCACTTCCGTCGCAGTGCCTGGCAGTCCTCATTGGTCACGTGTCCAACCCGGAACAGCACGTGACCCAAAGCAAAGCAAACGCAAGCTCCGGCAAGCGGGGATCCGCACAGAACAGACAGGCAAGTGTACTTCTTTTGAACAAGTTTATTTAGACAATTTACGCAGTGTCTATAGACGTTTTCGAGTAGAAAGAGAGAAAAATAAAAGTTATGCGGAAGGCAAGGAGGTTAACTGGAAGACAAATATCCACTTTGTTTACTCTGCACTGGGGAAGGGGAAAGGGGGTCAGAAAGGAAGGAGAATTTTGTACATCGTCTAGGGATACTTTGTGTGGTTAGCAGCCTTGTTTCGCTCATGTGTTGCCATTTACCTTCTATATCTCTCGGTTGGTGGAGAGGGCTACAATAGCGTTCGTGCCGTTTGCAGTCGGTGGTTGATAGACGAGTGCAGCTGGTTTTCCATCTGACCTGGTTCTTGTTTCCAGGCCATCAGACAGTGATTGACGAATGTATTTAATGTGTATGTGTTTATTACTTCTGTGCGTGCATGTCCCCTTATGCATATGGGTTCTTGTATATATACATTTCACGCTAACACTATATAATTATGTAGATTGCCTGCGCCATAACATCTGTTGTACATGCATATATGCTTGCATGTTCACGAAGTCATGTATATTGCGGGAAAATAAGTGTGTGTACGTTAGTCCCTAGAAGCATGTGTTAGGGACATCCTGCGGACTCGGACATTTTTGTAAAATGTTTCATGTATATAGTGCTTAGTCATTTGTACACGTTATCGTCCTTGTTGTATATGCACTGTACCCAAGTGTTCGTAGCGTCCTACGATGAAATAAACTTTTTCTAAACGCACAAACTCAAAAGATATCGGCCACGGTTACTAGACTCGTGAACTGATTCTGCGTAAGTGCAAATTTCTTACGTATCTGAAAGGACAAGTCCGTAACCAGGGTCATTTGTCTAAAAAAAATCTGAAACTGGCCTGAGAACTAACTCATTTCTTTTCTTAAGTTCGCTCTTAACATTAATTTATTACTTCAACATCTTCCATAGAAAGGTGTAGAAGGTACAGAAAACGTTTTAGATGATGCAACTGCGAATTGAACATATTAGGCAGAACATGCCGCCTATCGCGAAAGTAGACGGTTCAATGTACTGGTGGTCAAACCCAGTATAAACCACGTGCCGTGGCCACGGTCGTCGATGCTGAACAGATAGAACAGACAAGGGCTTCCGTGAAGTTCCAATCACAAGCTGTCAATCAGTTATACAGCGAACGTAGTGATTGAAGTAAGCGGAAGGTCCCATCGACCGAAAATTTTGTTTCTTCACATATTGCGGTAGCCTTTCGAACAGATTGCAGGCGAAAAGATGTCATATAAATAACGATGAACTGTGTATCTCTGTGTAACTCCACGGATAAAGCAAATAATAAAATTGCACAAAGTGGGCAGAACGCTTGGAAACAACAAAATGAAACACACTCTCGTGGGACACAGCAGCCAGCGCAATAGCGTGGTTATACATTAATGCGTGTGCCTATGTGCGTTCTCCCTTAACATGTGTTTTCCAAACTGTACATGTGTCCTGCCTTCATATATCAACCGCACTTATGATGACAGCGATTCTGGATGCGTGCAAGCTGATCCTGATTTAGCAGTAGTACACAAGTAACAAACTGTTCATCTCAGTTTCAGAGCTGTGGAAACACAGCTGCCCTCGTAACAGCGCTTTTCTTTTTTTAACCACCGTTTCCGCGTGTCATATTTTGTGGTTTTAAATTCACATGTGGATCCTTGTTTCGGTTTAGTCGCTTCAAATAGACCGACTTCAACGAGCCTTGGCTAAACGGGACTTATTCAACTGTACTTTAGTGAAACCAGCCGGAACTGAACTTATGAGCACTAGGTGAACGTCCCGTAGCGGCAAATTCAGAAAATTGGCGCATATGAGTGTTGCGAATCGCTTGTGTGTTTACCGGCAGCCCCTGGCTGCATGCGAAGCAGTGAGCTGCGTGTTTTGACTGCACATAGAAATAAAGCGTAGGCGATGGACCTCGGGCTCTTCGTTGCAATCATATCGATAAATCTTAGGATAAGCACGAATACTCTCAAGCGCTAACAAAATGATATGACAGAGTAATTTACTCATTGCAAATGAATTCTGCGGAATCCCGCAAGGAGGTGCGAGGGTTACGAAAGGGAAAACTGACAACCGCCCTTTCGTAGCACAAGGCTACAAGGAAATTCATGCGGATTTCTCATAAGGAAAGCTTCATAGTTGGCGAACATTTCTAATTTGCTTGAAATTTACTCAAATACCACAAGGGCCTGCGCACGGAGTAATTCGTGAGCTTTTATGTAGTTAGTGTGGTCTATTATAGTTCGGATGTTATAATTTAGATCTCTCAACTGCGGATCGGCGTCTTGCCAATCGCCGCTTAGCATTTGTAGGACAAATTATACAAGATGTTGATAACAAGCACAGCAAAAAACGGTAATCGCATAAATCAAGTTCAAGCTCTACAATATAAATGTTCATTCAATAGAGATATTCACGCCACGGGAATGTTCAGACAACGGAAATGCTCGCACTAAAGAAATAGTTACACGACAGAAATGTTGTTCGCATTGTTGTTGATGATAATTATGGCGATTAGAGCACTTATCTGACTGTAGGGTAATCACGGAGTGAAACGCGACGTTCCAACGTTTAAGTATAATGACTGGCATGCGCAATTGCTCGAGATATATCACTACGGCGTATCGCTACGAGTGGGACCGTTAAATGCGATGTTGCCTCTTATATGAGTGTACGAAAGGGTATGACGCCGCTGTGACACGAAATAGAGTGAGAGATAGAAAAAAAAAGTTAACCTCCCTAGGCAGGGAGGTTAACCTTTTCAACGCCACCTATGAAGAACTCTCTGTAAGTGCGTCCAATATATACATTATTCCAAGGCACTCTATATTCTATTGCAGCAAAATGAATGTCATAATACGTTTATTTATGTCTTTTATAGTAATTAAACAATTAGTCAAATCAAGAGTGACGAAAACTCGTCTGGTCGGGAATGCTCATGGTCAAAGGTAAAATTACACCATCTCCCGCTAAAGGGGACCATGAAGCGATGCGAAGCCGGAGCACTTGCACGATCGCGTTCCGTTGGGCATGCTACCGACCTCGCGTCGTGGAACACGAAGAGGGACGCTACGCGCGTCGTATCTTCCATTTAGCCTGGCCGTTAATTCTCACAGGGCGAGCGGGGAACGCGGTCGACAGGCGGGCGAGAGGGGGGGCGGCGTAGGAGAGGAGAGAGAAGGGGAGGGACGCGCATGCGCTCGAGCTCATCGCGGCGTTGCGCAGGAGAGAATTTCGGCATGTCTAGCCCGCGTTTCAGAGGAAGACTGGAAAGGGGGAGGGGAGAGGGAAAGTGGAGAGGTGAAGGGGAGAGGGAAAGTGGAGAGGGGTAGGGTAAAGTGGGGAGGGAAAGTGGAGAGGGGAATGGGAGAGGGTGAGTGGAGAGGGTATGCGCATGCGCATTAAGGGTGGTCACGCCGCACACCACCACCACCACCACCACCGGATTGAGCTCCGCCTTAAAGGGGCCCTGCAACACCTTTCTTAGTTATATTGGAATAGTCTCATTATTGACGTATGACTCTTCACGAGTCATATGCCGCAAAAATTTTTCGAATCCGTCAAGTCTAAGTGGTGTTACCAAATTATAGAGGTCACGTTCCGCAGCTTTCTCCCTCAACTCAACGCCGCGAGCGCGCGGAAAGCTAGGCAGCGAGTCGAGGGAGGCAGCGCAGAGGGGCGAGGCTCCGCCCAAGAGCGCCGGCTGAGTTTTTTTCTTCATTTTTTTCTCTCTGACGTCTTGGCGCAACCACGTGGTCTGTGCCGCCACTTCCGGTCGGCTTGCGTCGTTCTCGTCGAGTGGAGCCGATTGCACTGTGTATCGCGCGTGCTTGAAAACTGCGCGTCCGTTTGGTAATGTTGGGTGTGCACCTCGAACGCCGTAGTGTTTTCATCGCTCTGCCAACCATGGAAGCAAACCTGCGGGCTCGTTTGGAACGAATGACAGCTGAGATCGGTTTCGGCCCATACTCCGATACACCGCCTCGTAAGACGGCACTGGCAGACGACCCCGAAGCTCCGCCATTACCGGACGCCAGCATTGTTATCGGAGACACCCTGCGCCCGTGCCTCGGTCGGTCGTGAGAACGTGCCGACGATGCAGTTCTCAGCTGACGAGGCAACACTCGAACGGCTGCCACACTCAACGGCAACCGGCGATGGTCAAAAGCACAGAAATATTCACGTTTTCGGCAATGCGCATGGCGAAGAAAACGGAACCACGCAACTACAAGCAGACGAGCTGCCGGTGAGACCGGAAGTGCTAATATTAATGTTTGTTCGGTGTTTTTAACGCGATAACAGGATATAAACATACATATTATGTACTTATTGAACTCAAAATTAACAACGAAAGTAATAATGAGGGTGTTATCGTGATTATAACATCAGCCAATGGTGGAACTGCCGACAATCGCGTCATATTTTGCGGACTAATACATCATTTGTCGAGAGAAGAGGGAGCGATTTTCAGCTGACTTTGAGAATTTATTGTAACTTCCAGGCCGTGCGGATCGCTGTAATATTTGGCTCGCGTGTTCTCGGGAGCCTCGACTACCGATCGGCAGCGCTTTTTGAGCATGCTCGAAAAGTGTTGCAGGGCCCCTTTAAGATACTTCGCATCTAAAAAGAACACTCCGACTAAATACAAAAGGAACTTTAAAATTAAAGACGTTTCGGCTCCCCTACGGGGGCCTTGTCCACAATGAAGCAATGGAAGATGCAAGTCGCGAAGTTAGATTTCTTTCAGTAGCTAGCACACGTGCACTGGCCCAGTCCATATCGTGTACCTTTGAAACAGAATGTTCGACAAGAGCACTGCAAGACACTTTCTTTTTTCTCACATCATAACAGCGCTCTTTCAGGCGCCTTTGAAAATCACCAGGATTTGCACGTACCAGAATTTGCACGTACTTAATCACCACCCCTTCTTCCATTGCATCAGTGTGAACTAGCCCCCCGACCAGGAGCTGGAACGCCTTTAATTTTAAAGTTCTTTTTGTATTTGGTCACCGTATTCCTTTTACCTTTGACCATTAAACAGTTAGATTGTAATTAAATATATGTTAACCCCGAAGTGAGTGAGTGAGTGAGTGAGTGAGTGAGTGAGTGAGTGAGTGAGTGAGTGAGTGAGTGAGTGAGTGAGTGAGTGAGTGAGTGAGTGAGTGAGTGAGTGAGTGAGTGAGTGAGTGAGTGAGTGAGTGAGTGAGTGAGTGAGTGAGTGAGTGAGTGAAACAACTTTATTCGGTCCACAATAGACGCGAGTAAACTCGACGTCACCTGGCTAGGCCCGTCTGGGGGACCATCAGGTTAAACCTGACGGCCCCCGGAGTAAATTATTTTTTGCTTTTGCGTAAATAGAATCAAACATCAGGCCAGAAATATCAAGGAATTTTGTTTTCGGTTTTCGGTATGTTCATTTTGAGCAAGGAAAAGTTAGTTTTGACGGGGCTCGCTGAAAGCGGCACGTCGAAGGACTCGTCGAACGTGGTAGTGGCTTCAGCAAAGCAATCACATGCAACAGTACAGTGCAAAAGGAAGTTAAATGAACGCATATTTATTACGCATCAGGTTCAGTTCATCCGAAACGCAATGTATCGTACTCTCCTTTAGCCACTAGTCGACGCGACTAGCAAAAACAAGTTGTGTATACAGACATGTACAAAGCGTCTCAAAAGGTTAACTACACTTACACTATGCCCAATTTGCTACCCTACACGCTGGGAGGGGAATGGACGCGAACTAAGAACGGTGGAAGCGCAGGTATGTGCATTACTGAGGCCTAAGATGACTCGCTTAATTCCGTGAGCACAGCATGCAAGAAGACGGATCTCGGTGTGTGACGACGCGCAGGTGGCGCAGACGTGCTCGTGTCCCGGTCCGGCCCGTTCCTCGGGTCCCGGAGGGCGCTCGTCGCGTTCTTCGCGCCAGCCCCAGCAGATCCTGCAGCACCTGCCCCAGCAGCGCGTGTGCGGCGCGCGGGCCCCGTCGCCCACGGCCGCCAGCGTGTCTTCCTCGGTGAACACCGTGCCCGCCGCCGGCGCGGCCTCTTCGTCGCGGCCTGCCGGTGGCCAACAGCAGGTCCAGCAGGACAGCGGCGGCTCGGCGGCACAGCAACAGCAGCAGCAACAGCAACAGTCTAGCGGCCCGCCGCAGGAGCCTTTCTTCCTGCATGAACCTCACATGACCGTCAGTGACCGGGTGCGAAAGCTGTTCGAGAGCGCAGCCGGAATCGGCAACCCAAACACGGCGTCCCTGCAACCTGGCAACTTGCACGTCGGTGAGTTGTTGACCCCTCTCGCATTCTGTGAAGGCGAAAGCCTTAGATGCCCCATTGAGCGAGAAACGGAACCGTCGGCTTCGTCGTCGTCAACCCGAGTGATGCAAAAAATCGTCGCGTGATGACGTCAACCTATGACGTAATCATGACGTCACTGGTCGCCAATATTTTTATTACGTCATGATGACGTCATACAGTGAGGCATCACGTGATGACGTCGTCACATGACGCTTGCGCAAAGATGTGCCGATCCCGGAGGCTTTGAAAAACCACGTAAAGTGCGCAAAGCTTCCAATTCCTCCGATCCCGGAGGCAGTTCAAAACCACGTTGGGTGCAGAAAGCTCATGTAGGGAGGGGGGGGGGGGGGACGTCAGTGCAGTCGACTGAGAAGGAAAAGATGGCTTTTGCCTTCGAGTCGTCTTAGAGAAAATGCATAAGGCACGGTGTGACTTCTTTGTTTAAGAGAGAGAGAGAGGGGGGAGGGGAAAAGCGATTGGAAAGTCAAGGAGGTAAACCAGACGCTCGTCCGGCTAGTACCCTGCACTGGGGGAGAGGAATTAAAGAGAGAGCTCTGTAATCAGTCACTGTCCAAGAAAAATTTAAGCCAGCATCTGTAAGAGAGCTGTTTCGACTTTTTTTTTCTTGAATCTTTAGTATTTCTTTTCTCTGCTGATATAAGTACTAGACTTATTGCAAAATAAAAGTTCGTCGTTTTCGGTCCAATGTATTATCTTTAGCTCAGTACTGATGTCAGGATCTCGGACAAATTTGCCGAGACGTTCAAGTTTTTTCATCTAAAACCAGCGGCACTGTTGTGTATCTGTATGCCAAAGTGGCTCTCTGAAACAACCAATTGGTGTCGCTACCGGAAAATACATCCCAAACCGTAAAAAAATACTTAAAATTCACTAGCAAAACATTGGTTAGTTTCTGCGTCATCGACGCACAGTTCTATGGTCTCTAGCGCAGACTCTTTAGTGCTGTCCGGACTGGATGTCGCAACGTGCACAAACGCATAGGACGTGTTCGATAGCGTCTACGGTCCCGTACGAGTCGCATGTAGTTGTGTCAGCCATTCAGATGCGGAGCTACTATGTCAATGGTGAATTCCATCTTTTTCCAGAGGAGGCGTTAACAACGTGGCATTATGTATTGAGTGTTCTCCTATATAAATATGCGGGAAGATATAGAGAAAAAATACTGAAAAAAAAAGCTTGACGGGATCCTCTGACGCCCTCAATATCATCATCATCATTCTCAGCTTGTTTGAGTGCAATGCAAGACGAAGACCTCTCCCACTAATCTCCAGTTTACCCTATGCTCTGCGAGCTGGTTCCAGTTTATCCCTGCGAACTTCTTATGGCGAATTCCACTGGTCGAGCCGGAGCAAGTTTTCTTGCTCCGCGTTCGAGAATCTGCGTTCCACTGGTCGATTCGGAGCAAGTTCGCGTTTTCCACTGGCAGATTCGGAGCAACCCACTCCGCGACTCCGCGACGAAGCGTTCCCATCCGAGTTGCTCCGTCTTGCAGAGGTGGATTTCGCCGGAACTCCGGCAACGCGGTGACGTCATTTCCGGTACAGTCGTGTTTAAAACGGGGTCTGATCACCCTGTGCACTTGTTTACCTTCCTAAAATGGCGTTGTTTGACTCTGCTGGGCGAGCTTCTGGTTTGCTTCTAGCTCTGAGCGACAGCGAGAGAACGAGTTCTGACGGTAGTAGCACCAGCGATGACGACGAACCGTACGTGCTCTACGAAATTATGTTCAAAGAAACGTTCCCTGACCCGCTGTGCGCACGCCCGAAGATCATCGGCTACATCAAAGATATTTCCATGTGCTCGTCCAAAGTTGTCAGCGCAACACAAGAAAATGGCACGCCTGCTTTTCGCCACTGCGGGGTCGAAATGTGCGCTTTGCAGCGGCGACCCATGGAAACGCACAGAGCGGAAGCAGAAATAGTTCCCGGAGCCAATTACGTGACGTATGCATAAACAACTTCCGGAGTGACCTCACGCGGAGCATTCACGTGTTCCACTGGCAGATTTGGCTTGGTACAATCCGAATGCTCGCTCCAGGATTTCGGCGGCCGCTCCGGATCTCCCAGTGGAATTCGCCATTAATTTCGTCACTCCAGCAAGCTCTGCCTACCTCGACGGTGTTTCCCATCTCTTGGTAACCATTCTGTTACTCTCAATATATCAAGGCGATCTTATGAACAGCCACCTGTCACAGTGGTGTAGTGGTTAAGGTGCTCGACTGCTGACCCGCAGGTCGCGAGATCGAATCCCGGCCGCGGCTGCCGCGTTTTCGATGGAGGCGGAAATCCTAGAGGCCCGCGTACTTGCTTAGATTTAGGTGCACGTTAAAGAACCCCAGGTGGTCGAAATTTCCGGAGCCCTCCACTACGGCGTCTCTCATAATCGTATCGTTGTTTTGGGACTTTAAACCTCTACACTTGTTATTATTATTATTAAATTAACAACCGAAACATTGCGGACTACGTAAGATACGCATAGGCGATAGTTAATATGCAGTAATTGTGAAACAATATAATTAGTTTTGCTTTCAGAACAAAGAAAACCGACAAGCCATCGGATATGGGATGTACCTAAAAAAGAAAAAGAAAAAACGTTCTATGAGGGACAAGCTTTTCAGAGTTAGTGCCGTAGTTCTTAATTGTTTGCTGTAGAGTTGCACAGGGTATACCTTTCTTTGCAAGCCCGCCGAGTAATAAGAAAATGTGTATCCACAATAAACGGGCCGTTGTTAACCTATAGATGAACAAACGCTGTAGTTCCGTCAAACAGCTGTGTCTTATCTTGATCTGATATTTGGCTTCCGCGAGCAGTTTAAACAAGCGTAATGGGTGCAGGTGCATTTACCGCATCTACAGCAGCCGTGGTTGTGGACATGGCTTCGCGTGATCAAAATAGCGGTTGGTAAACGAAACTATATTTTCGGAGGTATCAGCCATGGCTGGAAGTACTAGAACTTTTAGCTGGCCAAGTTGACAATCAATCTTAGAAAGGTGCTTCAGAGCGCGTTAGAACACACCCACATTAATGTCCCTACAATGTTCCCTAAAAGAGAAAAGGATCTAGGGACTTTAACCCACGTGTATGCGTATAAGCGTGCGCAGGGGTCTCAGTTAGGGAAACCCAAATTTGACCGCAGCTCCCCCCCTCCTCCCCGATTGGTCCGATTGTTCCAGTACCTTTAGCCTAGCTCAGCTTTTCGGCCTTCACGGTGGAGGAGGGGGGGTGCACGCGATACTATGGGGGGAGGGGGTAGGATGGACCCCCGTACCCCCTGTGACGGCGCCCCTGCGTACAGAGGCTCATAGGTGTTCACACGGAAGTTACAGCTATACTCAAAGGTGCCGAGTTGCCCCGCGGGAAGCAGGCGCGATCAAATGAGACCGCTGCCATTTTCCTCGCCGACGGTCGGATCGTTTTGATTGACGTCTGTTTGCTCGGCAACCTGTCACACGTCGTAGGCATAGCCGCCCGCCGCCATCTCACGCTGGGAAGACTGCGAATCGCATTTCACGTCCACACGTGCGATGCCAATCACGGCACTGCTTCGATGCCGAATACACTGTCATTTGCTTTAGGCGTTGTTGTCTTCCTTCTCTTCTTCTTCATTTCTTTCTTCTTTTTTTTGCACCTGACAGAATGTGTGTAGAAGCTAGTAACAGGAAGGGAATGTCTTGTCCGCTAGAGCCGACTTGAGGCAACGGGAAGTAAAGCAATGCAAAAGAAAACAAAGCAAAGCAACGCCAAGTACTGCAAAGCGGACACTCAAAGCGCAGCGCGAAAGAAAAAGACAGAGAAGGGAGGCCTGGCTTCTCGAGGAGTCTGTATGCTGTCAAAGGTATGATTGGCAATCCTGCTTAGCTAACCAAAGCAGCTTTGTAAAATAATAAGAGGCGTCGTAAGCAGCACTTCAGGGGCAGCGATTTTCACGTAGCCTTATGGCATCGTCACGGTCCTGAATCAAAGGGAGGGTTTATTTATTTATTTATTTATTTATTTATTTATTTATTTATTTATTTATTTATTTATTGACCCGCCTTAAAAAAGGGGGTCCTGAATCACATTTCCAAGTAACCATCGAATGACATCGCTATCAGAGTTTATTGTCTCACGTATTGATTGCCGCAAAAAATCCGTCAAGAATGAGCGGAGTCAGGGATTTTTCGCGCGCTTTAAACGATTTCTCTCTCTCTCGTCCCGACGAGCGCGCTGGAAGCTACACGGGGAGGGATGGCACGGGGTGAAAAAGTTACGTCAGCGCGCGCGATGAAATGCGATTTCTCTCTCCCGTGTTGATTCCTAGGCGCGAGTGTGGCTCACTGTGTAACGTTAGCAGACTATGGAACGCGGCGCCGGCTCGTGGCGGCACCCCGCGGCAAGAAGCGCATCTGATCTTGATTTATGTCGGTTATTGGCCAGTAGCGTGTTATCTGCGGTTCTACGTCAGGCAGCAGGCGCCGGCAGCTCCGAAGAGGGTGAGCACGGGCCTCTGTGTGAAACATTAAGCTCCCGAAGAAATGGCAACTTCGCGCACCGCTTCTAAGCTCTCCTGGCCGCGTGCAACTTCAAGATTTGGCTGAGCTGTTCATACCAGCGTCTACTATCCGCAGGATGTGCTTTCTCACCAAGCCCCAGCTAGGGCTGGTTCATGGGCCCTTTAAAATGAGCACCTAACTATAGCCTTTGGGGCTTGTTTACTGAGCTTATCGGTTAACTGCGTCGCAGACAGGCACGCGTGAACAGAAGAAACGCGAGCACATGCGGGCGCTATCTGTCTTGTCTCTTCTTATGTACCTGTTTCTGTACGCTCCACCTAAGTAGTATCAGCGCCTCAGTGCCCCTGCTCCTTTACGCTTAGACTTCATTGTTTTTCACCAATGAGGGTCTGAGATCGAGGGGTCGTCCTTTGCGCCGGCCTGTAAATGCCACTAGCCTGTCGCCTTCCCTTCTCCTTCGAGCAACAGCGGTTTCTTGGCGCCACTTTATCATCAGCGCGAATCCTGACAGTCACTTTACGTAAGCGATGCGGTGACGTGCGACATGACGCAGACCCGTCACTGAGTCAAACTTCTTTCTCAGTAGAGCTGATAGAGCCGTGTCGCGTAGGTGTGCGGTCGACCAAGCGGCAGTCAGATTAAGCAGAAGAGTGCGTCGGCCGTATGCTCTAGAGATGTATGGCCGGGTATGCATCCACTTCAGGCGGCTTTCTTACGCAAACGTCTTTAGGATGGGTTTATATAGCGGGCTCATCGGCAAACATTTAAGAAGCGTCCTGCCTTCTCGAGGGCGATAACGGAGCTCCTTACGCCGAGATTGCGGTATTATGCCAAGTTTTCTCGAGATTAGGTCGAGTCCAAAAGTCGAGAGGCGCCTCAAGTAGCGGAGAGTAATAGATTAAGATATATGGGTTTCGTGCATGACCGGCAAGAAGGGTAGCGCGCCATCGGAGGCAGAAATCCCCATGGTTTCCCCTTGGTGTTTCACTCAGTATATTTCCTCTGTTGTGGCAGCATTTACATATAGATAGATAGATAGATAGATAGATAGATAGATAGATAGATAGATAGATAGATAGATAGATAGATAGATAGATAGATAGATAGATAGATAGATAGATAGATAGATAGATAGATAGATAGATAGATAGATAGATAGATAGATAGATAGATAGATAGATAGATAGATAGATAGATAGATAGATAGATAGATAGATAGATAGATAGATTTAGTTCGTGTAGTTTTGTCTAGTTATTATTATTATTATTAATGTGTTTTGTTCGTGAAGTAGAATAAACGTTTTTGCCGGATTGAATTCTAATGAGGTGTTCACCTTAAATGTGGTCGACACTGCACCAACTGTACACCCTAACTCGCAGGTCATTCTCCATTGCACGAAGAGCAAGCCCAATTTCACTTCACCTCAGTGATGGGCAACAGAATAAAAGGAAAAACTGAGTCGACGAACTTGCGTTATTCTTTGAACGGAGCGCGCACGCGCGTGCGCTCAGACAATGCGTCGCTGCGCTTCGGGCGTCTTTTCCGTCTTTATTTTTTTTTATTATTATTACTTTATAACCGCAAACCATCAGAGTCCACAGTTCTTCCTCCTCGGCCGCAGCAACTGCGGCGACGCGGCGGCGCATCACTCCGAACGCTCGACGGCGGCGCACAGCTGCGAAAGCAGCTGCGCGAGCTGGAGCAGAGCCTCGCCCTCGTCGCTGACTCGGGCGGCGTTAATATTAAAAAAGAAGCTACAGCTGGAACGTCGGCACAGCACGGCGTGTGGGTTTGCCGCCGATAAGGCAAACGCGTCGCCTCCACCGCCGCCGCAGTGAGAAGGAACCTCATATCCTCGAACGTGCAATCGTCAACTTAATCTCTCACCACTGCTGAGGTGTATCCCTTGTGTGCGCGCCACCACTGAAGCACATCTCGATAGGAGTCGTGCCTAAAGTGTACGGAGATAGCGCTACTACCTGCCCGAACCGTTCGGCTTGCATCACTCCTGTGTTCTAGGCCTATGAAGCATCGCCGTATGCGCGACGTGCGCCGGAGTGGAGCAGTGACACCTGCACGACTTCTCGCCACGGATTGCCTGTAGCTCCTGTCAAGCTAACGGCGCGATCGGCGAGTGAAAAGAAGCAGCTCATTCGTCAAACATCGGCGTTCCGAAAGCGGTGGTGTGGGTGGACGATCACCGTGCCTATCGTGACTCAACGGTTTACGAACCGAAATCAAGTTCCGTAGCGGTCGTATCAAAATGTCTTAAGCTATAGCGTCCCATTTTGATTGTCCAGCGTTTATTAATTAACGTTGGCGTAGCTACGAAACTGTTAACTCCAGGTTGGCGAACCGAAAGCAACGAGTTCTGGAGCGGCCTTATCAAAACGTCTTAAGCTAGCCCCCCATCTTGAATGTCCAGCATTGATTAACGCTGGCTTAACTACGAAACTGCCGAATATCTCCTGTGCTAGCGCACGCGCGAGATGCGAAACCTAAAGTGAACCGTTTTCGGTGACATGCATCTGCGGGAACGGACTCGAGAGCTCGGCTGACACACGGCGCGGCGTTTACGGTGTCATCACAGCAACGACGTCCAGTGTTTTTCTTTCTTTTCTTTTCTCCTGTTCTGACCTTCACGAGAGAAATGGTTTGTGACCGGCGTCGACTTTGACGACAGGCTGCGGTGACGACAATTTGTCGCGTGACGTGTGCCGTTTCGTCTGCGAAGGACGTCTCTCAGGGGGTTGACGATTCCGAGAGGAGGCGATTTACCTGTCTGAGTCTAAAGAAGACAACAAAGAAGTGAGCTCCCTTTTTGTTGTTGTTGTTTTTGTTTTAAGTTGTGCTTGACGGACGCAGATCGCGAAGGAAAACTCTAAAATGTGAAGAAAAGGGAATAGTGCCCACTCATGTTCCTCCTCAAGAAGTTGACCTAGCTTTCTTATACCTAACTCGCAACTAAATTACTATTTTACTAGTACAAACATTATAAGGTTTTGAGGCGTCTATTTTCCTAATTGTCGAATACATCTTCACTATATATGCAGACCAGATTGCCTGCAGTATGTACACGTTCCGTTGAAAGTATATATGGTCCATACGCGCGCCCATATCTATGCTGCTATCTAAGGTGTTATTATCTAATTAATAGTCTAAATTTCTGCACTTTGCATAAACAGTTGTATATCGAATGTCGATATAGTTGTCTATAGAATGCGAGGGTCAGCGTATGGTGTGGTGGAGGGTACCGTAGGCGTTCTCGCCTATAGTAATCTAGAGTGTCTCGATATCCTAGAAGTTCCGTGTTCGCGTGCCGCTCATCTGGGTTGGACAGCTCTTCCTCCGGTTCCCGGTTAGTGAGCGCTCGGGTAGCTGCATGTGCGCAGTCATGACCGGGGAGAGAGGCGTGCCCAGGGGTCCAGACAAGTCGGAACCTATGTGGTGTGTGGAATGCAGTGTTCAAAATGCGGTGTGTGTGTTGTGAGACGATACCACGTGTGAAGGCTCGACAGGCGTCCTGTGAATCCGTAATAATTAGAATAACATTTGCATGAGGAAGGTTTACAGCAGCGTGGGCAATCGCCAGAGCGACGGCGCACTCTTCGCCCTCAGATATTTTCTTGCTAGGTACGCTAATTGAGGCTACTATGTCGTGGTCATTGTTCACCACTGCTCCGACTGTGAAATCGCGGAAACGGTGTCTAGCGGCGTCAGAGTATAAAACAGTGTTTGGGGGAGATAATGAAGGAGGTACCCGCCGCAGTAGTCTAGTGGTTATGGTGTTCGACTCCTGACCCGAAGGTCGCGGGAGTGAATCCCAGCGGCAGCGGCCGCATTTCGATGGACGCAAAAGGCTATAGAGGGCCGTGTGCTTAAGATATACGTGCACGTTAAAGAACTACAGGTGATCGAAATTTCCGGAAACGTCCACCACGGCGTCCCTCACGATCGTGTCGTTGTTTCGGGACGTAAAACACCAACAATTTTATTATTATTATTATTATTATTATTATTATTATTATTATTATTATTATTATTATTATTATTATTATTATTATTATTATTATTATTATTAGAATGAATCAGGGGCAGAGAGGGTAACCATAGAGTTTCTTCAGTTTGCTACCCTACACTCGGAGAGGGGGTATGAGGGAGTAAAAGAGAAGAAGAAAGGAGATTGAGTCTAGATGAATCACAAGCATGGCGCAGCGTAACTGAATTCGGGCACGTATGTTTTTATCTGTAGATAAGTCAACAAACAGACACGAACATCAGGTCGACCCATAAGATATGGCGTATACGCAGCGATTTCTTACAAAGCCCATGCGCTCTATTGCTGTAGTTGAAGCCAACATTGCTGGGCATTGTGCTGTTCGTGTTAACGGAGGGCTGCGCAGAATTCTTGCGCAAAGGTGTGACACCCATCGTAGTGAATCAAGACAAAAGCCTTTGTGAGCGCTGTTTCGAGCCGCGAGCAACGCTGCTGTGTTTCCTAACCAGCAAGAATGCCCAGCAACAGCGAGAGCGGGTAAAGTATAGACTCTTCGATGCCTGTTAATAATGACCATTGGTACAGAATTCGTTTTTGCAACTGTCTTTAACTTATCACGCTTAACTTATCACCCTTAACAGGGAAGGAAATACGGATTCCTCGCTAACGGGAAACTGTTTTCGAATCGGTGCGTATTGAACATATAGAAAGAATATCCGGCTCACCGTGAGGATGATCCCGTTGTGAACGCATTGTTAACTTATGGCAAGCTCATTGAAAGCGTGAACGGTTCCTGCTTCTAGGTATACAGCGGCGGTTCCGCAGCGTATAAGCTGCAAATGCTAAAACAATCATGTTCTTTCATTATTTTATCCGCTCGGCCGCGTTTCGGGCAGCATCAAAGCGCTTACCGGCTCTAACGTTTCAGAAATACATAATTACGAGCACATGTGAAGAATTCAGAGTGACCAAACATATAATTAACGAGTTATAGCTGTAGACCAGGGACCACAATTCACACTGCAATCTGCTGCTGCTGCTGCTGCTGCTGCTGCTGATTTATCTCTCTCGTATAGAAACACATTGCCTTTTCATTCGCGGCTGCGCGTTTTGTGTGTGCGACAGTGCGCGTTTGGTGTGCCCGGAAAGGGTTGCAGCGGGGACGACACACATTTAGAATTTCGATAGCTCCTCTGTCGCATCGCCACCGCAGCTGCGCTTTGTCCGTAGCACGCACGTTTATCATTAAATTTATACGGACCACCACTGCCTTGTTGCTATGTGCGCGGAGGTCTCTTTCATAAATCCGCGAACAAGCAAGAAGATTTATTATGTTATCTTTTCTCTCTTTCGATACCTTTTTATGTGCTTCAGAAATGACCCGCATGTGCAATTTGTCCTAGCACAATAGCTACAGGTACACTCGATACAAACCCACCTGAGGGGCCCCGCTTGGACCGGAGGTAAGCGGTTGCTGTCCGTGATAATAATGACGCAGAGAACTAAGTCAATCGGCACGAATATTCCTTTTTGTTATTTGCAATGGCCAAACCGTATGCCATGACGGCTGATCTATTTGCAAGTGTCAGACACACTCGCGCAGACAGGCGCCGCACGATAGCGCTAACTTATCGCATGAGAAATACAAAACATGCTCGCGCGGCGACCGATAATAATAATATCTGGGGTTTAACGTCCCAAAACCACGATATGATTATAAGAGAAGAGACGCCGTAGTGGCGAGCTCCGGAAATTTCGACCACCTGGGGTTCTTTAACGTACACCTAAAAGTACACGGGCCTCAAACATTTTCGCCACCATCGAAAATGCAGCCGCCGCGGTCGGGATTCGATCCCGCGACCTTCGGGTCAGCAGTCGAGCGCCATAACCACTAGACCACCGTGGCGGGGCGCACGGCGACCGATGTGATCGGCATCAGTGGCGGCAGTTTACATAAATATATTGTCAGTTAATGTCCCCTCTTCAGCCAATAAAAGTACTTCCATGCCGATAGAAAGAAGGCCTCATCCACAAACCTAGTCTGCTAATGACGCGGAAGCAGGAAAATTGGTTTGCCGCGCGCATAAAATTATTTAACATTTTATGAAGCAGTCAGAATGTTCGTAAGCATGTTTCATTTAGTCTATAGACCCCTCGCAGGCGGAAGTTAGACGCCCGCTTTTACATTCCTCGTTCGCCAATGTCCACACATTATCAGTGAACAACGCTTTTTGTTGTCCCTTGCCCTCGTGAACAGCATAATGAAGGTGTATGAACCTTTCTTAATATACAGTGTTCCTGAAGTAGACCTATGCGTGTAAAAAGAAACTAATTTGTACTATTTCTGGCGACCTATCTCTTTTTCTACTGCCGTACTGCCTTGTTTCTCATTGTTTTACTTTGATGTCCCGAATTTTCATTTCGTTCTCTTTAATAATAAGATTAATTTAACCATCGCCTCCGTGGTCAACAGCAGAGAGTCATGGCAATGAGTCACCGCGTCACGTGATTGCTTGCAATTTTTTTTTAAGTTCTCGAAGACAATGGCGATACCAAGAAATGTCGTCTTTAATGGAGGAGGAACAGCTGTTCCGAACATAACGCCTTGTCAAAGAGAATTGCCATCTTTATTTACGGGTCGAATTGCGTTCGGTGCAGGCATTGTTCTTCTGCTGTACCTCTTCAGAACAACGAACACATGTTGTTATTAAACATAAGACATGTGTCTTTTTTAAGTAAATATTAAAAGAAAAGCATAACGTAACGGCATAAATCTAAGAGACGGCAATTGTGATTCTCGAGCTGCCTTACAACTTAAGTTTATTAACGCTCTCAATCGTGTAAACAATTCTATGCATATCCTGTTGTTTGTTGGCGCAATAGATTGAACGTGTCGATTACAAATAAACGCATCTGTCTAAGCCATCTTCTACTGCACCGAACTATGCCCTGCACTTTAACGTGAAAGTGCGACCCGTCGGTATTGCCTTGTATAGTTCTGCTCTATGACGTCGCAGGCTTCATTTCTGGCCTTTGCTGTCATGTTATGAGAGTTGTAGATTAGAAAAAAATTAAAGCGTATATTGCTTTAAAGCACGTATTGCCTTTAATGGATGATGATGATGATCAAAACTTTATTTCTCCCAAAAGAGGGGACCGACCCAGAGATCGGTTACGCTGCCTTTAATTGAAACATCGGCGTAAATGTTGTAGTTCTCGCGAGTTGTATACTACGAATGAAGATGCACCACACAAGAACGTTCGGCGAGCGCCACAGCACAAAGCCGCGTCCCGTGTTCATGCGAAAAAGACATCTTGCGCCAGAATTGCTCGTAAGAGAAAAACTGCAGCCAATCGTGGTGCCGGACATATCACTAGAGAAGCCATCTATCCGATGGCAAAGATCGGCTACGAAGCTAAAAGCTTTATGAATTTAGCCCTAGTTCTTTTCATTGTTTTCCGCTATGTCTCACTGCCCACTATTTTTTCTCTTTTGACTTCCGTGTTGCTACAACTCCACGAGGCAATTTCGTAAGCTTCGTGCATTGCGCTATCAAGTATTGCGTACATCCCTCCAATTCCTTCGCTTTTTCTGCGCTATTCGCAGCAACTACGCTCAGTTACACAAAGGGAATCATTAGGAAACTTCCAACCTCATTCGAGCATCTGTCAATGTCCCGCTGCAGCTTAATCTACACACGCTACGTTTCACAATAATATCGCGCTGCAGTAGATGGAAGGTTGCAGCCGTTGCAGCACGCGTCAATCAAGCATCGTTATCATCGTGGAAACGCACGTGTTCCTCGTCGGCCCGTTCTCGAAGTCAATCACGAGAGCACTCGCGATAAGCTTCCATAGTCGAGCTTTGCACATCACCGTGAAATACGCTTACAGATAAGGAAGCTGCTATCGGTCATAATGAAAGCGGTCAGATACCCATCACGTCAAAAGTAGCAAGTTAATCGAGAAACTGCAGGACAACAAACATTGAGAGCAGATTCAAAGCTGCAAGGACTAGCGTCCCACTTGGTTTCGCTTGTATAAAGAGTGCGTTATTTCAGTCGTGTCAAAGAACTGGAGTATCTGCGCCAAGTGCGTACATGACGTGAGTGTATACATTCGTACACTGAATGCACAGTAGGACTCGTCCACGTGCTTCGCGTGTGTAGTGATCGGCTAGGCGGGTACAGCTGCGTCTGTCACTCGTCCAGCAATGCAGGTCGTGTTCGTGTCACACTCAATCTACGCGAAACGTTTGTTTCACCGTATAGAGTACAAAGCCTCCGTATACAGCCGTCTCTATCCTTCCTTCTTTGTTGAGTATTCTTTCTTCAATACACATTGTTGTTCGGGGAGTTGGTTGACGACTAAGGAATACACATAAGCATGCACACAGGGAGGGCCGGGGGCGGACGGGGAATCGGGGGGGGGGGGGGGCCAAGTTGTATGCGGCTAGGCTCAGGCGGATCGCGTGCGTCCGTAGACAAAAGATTCGTAGAACAACAATTTTCGGTGCCCCTCTAGCCACCGCCGATGCTTCTTTCGCAAGTGTCGCGATACTCGGCGGCGGCACTTCCCGCCAGTCGTTGAGCCCCTTTGCCTCGAGGCGTAGAGATCGTGCTAGCACTTTTATCAGTAGTTGCCCTTTGGACTCGCTATGGGCCCGACGCGTGTCATTCTCTCTGAGGAAGAACAGCGGGAATTGAAGGAGCGCCAAACCCGCACAGAAGCGCGAATGGGCGTGAAAAGATAAATTCTTTTATTAGGGAAAGGGAGGGCGGAACGACACTGATAAGGAAATTGTGGGAGGGGGAGGGGTGGTAGGCACGCACAAAGTCACTCGCGCCAACTACTATGAAACCCGAAGTGGGCTAATGTGATAAAGCTCATCGGGGTTCTCCAGTATGTCCTTCTGTACAGCTTCCAAATCGTGATGTAGAAGAATGGCGTTGTTCTTTCGATGATGATGTAGGGCAGGACAGTATACAATGAGGTGTTCCATGTTGTCTATGCATGAAGAGTGGCGATAGATACATATGCGGGGGGCAGAGGTGTCATTGTAACGGATGCGTAGTCATCGTAAATGTTTAGTCATCTTCGGGCTAAACGTTGATAGAACCAGCTTGACGCAAGCGTTTCAACGAACGCGCGTACGCGAGTCTGCAATTGTCGTCAATCGCACCTGACGTCAGTTGCTTGAGAAATCGTAATAGTCACGGCCTTCCAAAGGACCCCTAAACCACTTCGAGTTGAAAGACAACTAAGTGGTTTCTTTCTGGCCTTCACTGCCCTTCCTACAGGCGCCATCTCCTCCTCGCCGCCTTATTTCTTCATAAAACACGTGGACAGTGTCAGCACTAAGCGTTAAGCCTATCAGGATTTCGCGCTTTTCGGCTACACGCTGTTACATACATCTCTTTGCGTAATCAAAAGCGCGCAAGACGAAGTCAAATCAGTTGATCGAGCACGACAGCCATGCGGGACAAAACAGAACGGACGTGTGACTGCACGGCAAAGCAGGGTACGATACAATTCGCAACTGTTCGGGAAACGCCAGGATAGAATAACATGTAAAACCCTAATATGTGTTTCTTTTTATTTTGATATGTGCGCCGTGCATTTTCTTCGGGGGGGGGGGGGGGAATCAATATGGGAGCTCACGAATAACTTTTGTAATAATTATATCCGACATAAGGCTGTTACATCATTGCGCAGTAGAGCCCCGCCACGGTGGTCTAGTGGTTATGGCGCTCGACTGCTGACCCGCAGGTCGCGGGATCGAATCCCGGCCACGGCGGCTGCATTTTCGATGGAGGCGAAAATGTTTGAGGCCCGTGTACCTAGATTTAGGTGCACGTTAAAGAACCCCAGGCGGTCTAAATTTCCGGAGCCCTCCACTACGGCGTCTCTCATAATCGTATCGTGGTTTTGGGACGTTAAACCCCAGATATGATTATTATCATTGCGCAGTAGAATAGAAACTGATTTATTTTATTTCTCGTTAATTGTTATTTCTCGTTTTTCTCGTTAATTGTCTGCATTCGCGTCGATTTAGGTTCGTCTACTGCGAAATTAGCGGAGCAGACCTATCATCATGGTTAGCCAATCTATCTATCTATCTATCTATCTATCTATCTACTACGCTCAAGTCGTGCTGTCTCGTGATAACATTTTTCCCGGCTTTGAAACTTTATCTGCGAATGGCGACATATAGCCCTGTAAGTTCGCGACACGTGACAGGGGGGCTTGTGCGCTTCTTCCATGCGCCGCCATTTTCCTCGTGCTCTCCACGACTGGAGGAAGGAAGTGAAATTCGTTCGGCTTCCTTTAAGCCATCACGCATCCCACTTACGCCTTCCACGCTGATACACACTATATAATGCACGTCCCACGTGACTTCCATACATAGTACGTGTCGTAATCGGGAACAGAGATAAGGCGTTCCCCCACGTTATCATCGTTACGTACATGATTATTTTGGGCCTGTGAGAATTGTCCTACGACCTTCTGCTTCAGGAATAGCGTAGCCTCGTTATACTGCAGAAACCTCTATCTATAGATACAACACGACGGCAGCCATTGCTGTAACGAACGACGCGCGCACCGATTAGGCGATGAGACGTTGCAGCACCGTGCGTCTGTCAACTACTCGCAATTACGGCGCCGACCTCTGACCTCTCCCCGTCTCGAACTCGGCGCCATCTTGATAGCATCGACCTTTCGGAACAACGCAGGTGGTGGGGGTCACTATATCGAAGGGCGTACCGTATGCTCCGAGAGTTCAACGAGTTGCCACAGACTGCAGGGTCGGCTACACGACAACGACACCGGAAAGTACATCGGCGCCGTCTTTTTTCGTCGTTACTTACTGTGACTGTGTACGTGCGCGTTGAATTCCTCACACGCGTTTGCACCCGGAGATGTATTCGGTCACTCTCCTTCCATACAATCATTGTGACTCTTCAAGCAGGGTCATGTGTCGAGTGTAGCCGAATATAGAAAGATGATAATCGGCAGCGTGCCCGGCTAGCAACGCAGAAAATTGATACAGAGAGAAAGAGAGATGCGGTGAAATAAGGAATACAAAAGAAAGGATAATGAGTAAAGAATTCACGCACGCAGTGCAAGCAACTCGCGCATACCGACATTAGCATCTGCTCAGGCAGATTCGCATGAAGTATGCTTAACATAAAAAGGTAGGTGCATAGGTATGCAGCGCGTCTACATGTATACAGTATGTAGAGAGGCGCATTTTGAAATGTGCAAAAGGTGACAGGTAGTGTACGTGTGGAAATGAAATATCGGGACGGTAACTGGGAGAACGAAAAATACGTTCGGTGGATTTACGTGCCTAAAACAGGGCATGCTTATGAGTCGCTCCGTAGTGGGAAAGTGGGATTCTTTCAGGACCACCTAAGGCTAAGTACACTGGTGTTTTTGCGTCCGCCTTCGTCGGAATACGACCTCCGTGGCCTGGAATCGAACCCGCATCCTTGAGCTTTGCAATGTAACACCTTAGCAGCGAAAGCTGCCACGTTAGGATGCACTAGAAATCGATGCCATTGTTACTCGGCACTCTGTTGTTATCAAAGTACGGAAATGTTGGATAAACGCAAGTACTTTGATCAGAAACGAAGCCACTCCGAAACTATAAGGCGTTGCTGAGGCACCACAGGGTCATGCAAAGAACGCGGAAACAATGTGCTCGAAAAGCATCTGAATGCGGAGGTCGAGAATTTCGCATCCCTCACAGCAGCATCGAAACTATGCGGGCGCAACCGGAAGGTTGAATATACAAATAAAAAAAAAACAAGCTGCGGTCGTGAACCCTTGTGTGGCCTGATGATTATGCATTCTTCGTTTGTTTCCTTTTTTTATAAAGTGCCGCACGCACACCATCGTCGCGTGGAGAAGACCTCGAGAACGTCAGGAACTTTGAGACAATGACAAGGCTGTGGGTTCCGTCCAAACTATATTATTTTGCTTTCGCATTGTGTCACAATTACTGCACTTCAGTTCGAAACCATAAATAGCACTCCCCATGCTTTCCTTCGCTTCGTTATCTGTTGACCTCATCTGGTCGTATCTGACGAAAAACTAGACCCTCAATCTACTCCCTGTGTTTCTGCCTGCCTGAGACACTTGCGTATTTTAATAGTCGTCACATTTACTTGAACAAGCTCGCCACTTTCATAGCGAAATGTCAGTCGCGGTTTCGCAGTGAAGGACCTATTTCGATTTGCTTTCGTCCTATCACTCATTTGGCGTCATCGCCTTTGTGGCAATACATTCCGCGAAGGCCGTCTACACTTCTTCGGCTGTCATTCATACACGTCCGATGCTTTCATGCGTCTTCTCAAATGTGCGCCTGTTTGATGTTTCGTGTTTTGGTATTCAAATGCCATCCTCCATAATACGCACAATGAAATCATATATAATAATTAATAATTGTCGGGGTTTAACGTGTATATATATATTATAATGAAGAAAGGAAGACGTTGAAGACACGGGCTCAGCTATCATCATCGCGAGAGAAAGGCACGAGATCGGCGTTGGAACACCACCATCTTGTTCTACCTGCGTACTTTTCCGAGCTACCACCCGTTCGTTCGGCTCGCCCAATAAACCTCTTTACATTTGGTGGATCGTGCGGGGTACCCACATCGCCTGCACCCTGGAACTACGATCCCGCACATTGCAGCCGACCATGCAAGTCGACGCTTCCCAACAGGCACCACCTCTCGCGGCCGCCGTTTGCCCCGGCTCGGTTCGCCAGCGAGACCCCCCGATATTTGCGGGAACGGAAGATCAGGACGTCGAGGACTGGCTGTCGTCCTTCGAAAAAGTTAGTGGACCCAACAGGTGGGATGACGCTGCTAAATTAGGCATCGTGAACTTTTACCTGGCTAACGTGGCGAAGCTATGGTATACTAACCACGAGTCCGAGTTCGAGAACTGGTCCGCTTTCAAGGATGCAATATCCGCAGTTTTCGGTCGCCCTGCCGTGCGGAAGTTACGCGCAGAACAACGGCTGCGTACTCGGGCACAAGAACCAGGTGAAACGTTTACCGCCTACATCGAAGACATAATCGATCTCTGCAGGCGCGTCGATGCCTCAATGAGCGAAAGTGCGAAGATACAGCACATTATGAAGGGTGTCGACGACGATGTCTTTCAAATGCTCCTTGCGAAGTCTCCTGGTACGGTGTCCGAAGTGGTAACTTTCTGCCAGAGCTACGACGAATTGAGAAGGCAACGAGCTCTCACCCGACGTTCATCTCAGGCTAATCAACCGCTCGCTGCACTGGACGTCGTCCCTGACCACTCATACCTTCTCGCACAAATGAAAGACTTCGTGCGTGAGGAGGTGGCACGTCAGCTTTCACTCCTGCCGTTTGCTCAGCGCCAAGAGTTCCCACAGCAGCAGCAACTGCGGCAACCGACCCCGTTGGCTCCCGTGCTCCGACACGTCATTCAAGAACAGATTTCGGAGGCCCTGCCGGTACCCATTCAGCAGCACCCTGTCGCCGCACCTCTTACTTATGCTGAGGCAGTAAAGCGGCAGCATCTACCACAGCAACAGCCCCCACCATTCCATGGAGTGCCACAAGCCGTAGCCTCGACTCCTCCACCTGTCACATGGGGTGCTCCTATCGCTACAAATCCTTGGCGAACGCGCGATAACCGGCCGATCTGTTTTGCATGCGGTGGCCCTGGCCATGTCGCCCGACACTGCCGACGTCGAGTGCCGGGATACACAGACACCCGTTCACAGAACAACTACATGGATCGTCCCCGCTCTTGCTTTGACAGTTCGGATGCTCACTCAAGCACGTCTTCACGTGAATACCTGGAACCTACGTCTCGTCGCGCACCTTCACCCCGTCGCCGCTCCGTGTCGCCCATGCGTCGTCGACCAGCACCTGAAAGTGAGGGAAACTAGCCGCCGCAGTTCAGGAGGCAAGAACTGCGCTGTCGAAATGCTCAAGTCCTCGAACTTTGCCGTCGAATATTGTTGAAGTTTTTGTAGAAGGCGCCCATACATATGCTCTTGTCGATACCGGTGCTGCCGTTTCCGTTATAGACGCTAAACTATGTCGCAAGCTTCGAAAAGTGACCACGCCTCTTGATGCGATGTCCTTACGCACCGCGAATGGGGAACCTGTTCGGCCTATAGCCGCCTGCACTGCCCGACTCATCATCGCGGAGGACCCCTACATTGTTGAGTTTATCGTCCTTTCCTCCTGCTCTCACGACATCATACTTGGCTGGGATTTTCTATCGCGCAATCAGGCTGTTATCGATTGTGCCAGATCCGCACTTGAACTCTTCCCGTTGTACGACCAGCCCTACGGCCACAATGATCAAGCCGCACACAAGCTAGTCGTCCAAGAAGACGCCGAAATTCCCCCGACAGCAGCTGTTTTGCTCCCTGTGTTTTGCAACGGCGTGTGTGATGGAGCTGCATTCTTTGAACCATCGAGCCTCTTGCTTAGTCGGAAACCACTTCTTCTGCCTTATTCGACAATTTCAATTTCGAATGGAACCAGTGTTCTCTGCCTCACTAATCCCCTTCCGTATCCCCTCAACCTGTTTAAGGGTGAATCTCTTGGATGCGTGCAGCCCATTGATAAGGAAGAAATTTTTACTGTGCAGCATGATTCATCTCGTAGCGACCTCGACGCCATCAGTGCCCTTAACACCTATGATGTACCAGCTTCCGAACTATTCGATTCGTCGATCGCAGATGGACTGTCGCCATCTCAACGATCTGATCTTCTCCAGCTACTGCACCGATTCCGCGATTCTTTCGATGTTGCTCAACCTGCCCTTGGCCGAACTTCTACCATTCTTCATTACATAGACACGGCTCCCACACGCCTGTGCGACAAAGACCATACCGTGTTTCCGCGGCGGAACGCCAAGTTATTAGCGAACAGGTTGACGATATGCTTCAACGCGACGTTATTCGACCATCACAAAGTCCATGGGCATCACCTGTCGTTCTAGTTAAGAAAAAGGATGGTTCGATTCGGTTCTGCGTGGATTACCGGCGCCTAAACAAGATCACTCGAAAAGACGTGTACCCTTTGCCCAGGATTGACGATGCCCTTGATAGTTTACAAGGCGCCGAGTTTTTTTCATCGTTAGATTTGCGTTCTGGGTATTGGCAGGTGCCCCTAGCAGATGCTGATCGTCCAAAGACAGCCTTTGTGACATCCGACGGTCTATATGAATTTAATGTGATGCCCTTCGGCCTCTGCAATGCGCCTGCCACCTTCGAGCGCATGATGGACTCGGTTTTACGGGGTTTGAAGTGGCAGATCTGTCTCTGCTACCTCGACGATATTGTTGTCTTTGCGCCAGATTTCGCAACACATCTCGAACGCTTGAAACACGTCCTGACGTGTCTGAAGAATGCGCAGCTCCAACTCAATCTCAAGAAGTGCCGCTTCGCTGCACGGGAACTTACGATTCTCGGTCACGTCGTATCAAAGGACGGTATACTTCCAGACCCGGCCAAACTACGTGCTGTCGCCGACTTCCCCAAACCGACGACTGTGAAGCAGTTACGGAGCTTCGTCGGGTTATGCTCCTACTTTCGCCGGTTTGTGCGCAACTTCGCCTCTATTATTGCGCCTCTGACCCAACTTTTAAGCAGCGCCACCGATATTTCGTCATGGTCTTCCGAGTGTGACCATGCATTCTCCACACTCCGTCGTCTCCTCACATCACCACCTATATTGCGGCACTACGATCCTACAGCGGCTACTGAGGTTCACACTGACGCCAGCGGTGTCGGCCTCGGTGCGGTTCTCGCACAACGGAAGCATGGGTTCGCCGAGTATGTCGTCGCATACGCCAGCAGAGCTCTCACCAAGGCTGAGTCGAACTATAGCGTCACCGAGAAAGAATGCTTGGCGATAGTTTGGGCGCTTGTCAAGTTCCGCCCATACCTTTATGGCCGTACGTTTGATGTCGTTACGGACCACCACGCGTTATGCTGGTTGTCTTCGCTAAAGGATCCATCAGGTCGTCTTGCCCGTTGGGCTCTTCGGCTTCAAGAATATGACATCCGCGTTATATACCGTTCCGGCCGCAAGCACGCCGACGCTGATGCACTGTCGCGGTCCCCATTATCCACAGAGTCTTCATCCATTTCCACTATAGACCCCTCGTTGTCAGCTCTTGACGTGGACACCGTCTCTTCTGCACAACGCAAAGACCCATGGATAGCTTCGCTTCTTGACGTTTTATGTGAGGCACCCACGCTTCGGACCACTCGAACACTGCGACGCCAGGCACCACACTTCAGCATTCGGGATGGCCTTTTGTACCGGCGTAACTACTCACCCGATGGTAGGAAGTGGCTCCTAGTTATTCCCCGAACGCTGCGCTCTACAATGTGCGCGTCCTTTCATTCCGACCCACAATGTGCTCACGCCGGCGTCTTCAAGACCTACGAACGTCTACGGAAAAGGTACTACTGGCGCGGAATGTTCAGCTTCGTCCGCCAGTTCGTTCGCGGCTGCCACGAGTGTCAGCGGCGGAAAAAACCACCACATCCTGCAGCAGGTTCATTACAGCCACTTCCGTGCCCAGACCGTCCATTTGACCGCGTTGGAATTGACCTTTATGGACCATTGCCATTGACAATGGCAGGCAACCGATGGGCTATCGTTGCCGTGGACCACCTTACACGGTACGCCGAAACCGCTGCTCTTCCCACAGCGACAGCACAGGACGTCGCATCTTTTATTCTCAATCGATTTGTGCTTCGTCACGGTCCTCCTCGCGAACTCCTGAGTGACCGTGGGCGGGTATTTCTCTCCGATGTAATCCAAGCACTTCTCCACCAGTGCCACATTGTACACCGGACGAGTACAGCCTACCACCCTCAGACAAATGGTTTGACTGAGCGGTTTAATCGGACTCTGGGTGACATGCTTGCGACGCATGTTGCATCTGATCAAACAAACTGGGACCTCGTTCTTCCATTTGCGACATACGCGTATAACACCGCTACGCAAGTCACAACTGGGTTTTCCCCATTCTTCCTTCTGTACGGTCGCCAGCCGTCACACACTATCGACACTTTGCTGCCATACTCACCAGACGCCTCCGAGTGCACACCCGTGTCGGACGCCGCCCGTTACGCTGAAGAGTGCCGCAGACTAGCCAAACAGTTTACTACGGCCGACCAACAGCGCCAGAAAGAGACCCGCGATGACAATCATCCTCCTGCCGCAACGTTCGCTCCTGGAGCACTTGTGTGGCTGCATGTACCGCCGTCCGCTCCTGGTTTGTCTCCCAAACTACTCTCAAATTATCATGGTCCCTACCGCGTGGTCGAGCGTACTTCACCCGTCAACTACGCCATTGAACCTCTTACGCCGCCCAGCGACCGTCGTCGGCGTGGACGTGATATCGTTCACGTAGAACGCCTCAAGCCGTACTTCGACCCGCTTGTTCCCACCTGTTAGATCGCCAAGGTGGCTTCATCTTTCTCGACGGGGGAAATTATAATGAAGAAAGGAAGACGTTGAAGACACGGGCTCAGCTATCATCATCGCGAGAGAAAGGCACGAGATCGGCGTTGGAACACCACCATCTTGAGCTACCACCCGTTCGTTCGGCTCGCCCAATAAACCTCTTTACAATATATATATATATATATATATATATATATATATATATATATATATATATATATATATATATATATATATATATATATATATATATATATATATATATATATATATATATAGGTCGAGAGGAGATGCTGTCCAGGGGTCATTGCGTTGTTCCGAAGCAATTTTATCAAACTCAAGAGAATACAACGTGCGCTCACACGCAGAGTCATCAGTGGCAGTCAGGGAGAGAGGCGAACGGGAAAGCGCGGCAGTGTCCCCAATGTTTCCGTCCTGAACGATTAAACCACGCGTATGTCGTACTCTTGGATTTTCAAGGCCCAGCGAGCAAGGCAGCAAGATGGGTCTGTTAACGTCGAATGCCAACATAATATTTATATATATGCCTCAACTGCGGGAAGGGGGGAGGGGTATCCTGATTTAGCTTCATCTGCTATTCCTGTCATACACTACTTAGCGTCCCGTCGTCTTTCATTTAATAGGCAGCGGTCGAATAATGTTATATAGCGTATAATAGTTCGATATACATGGTACATGGATACAGATGCCGAAGATGCCTAAGCAAATAAACTTTTTTTTTAAGTTTGATTTCGGCGAGTTCGGATATACCGAATTACCCGATAAATTGAACTTCTTTAGCATGTAGGCTTACTCGTATACGACAGAGTCTGATTGTATGTATCAGCATATCACCCTGCGGTATATTTTTCTCAAATAGTGATCCCATTGTGACCAGCCGTTGTGGATATGTGTGCCTAACAACGGAGATGGAATTGGACTGACAATTATTCCAGCTATCCCGAGTTTGATATTCTCCTTAGACCCAGGTTATCGACCGGCGAACCATTTTTTTTTCGTTTTCGTCGGAAAAAGCGAAGGAAAAAGAGGGAGAGACAAATAGATGAGTCAGTGTAAACAGTTGGCGGCCACCTCTTGCTTCGATAAGGGGCACCTCAATGGATATACTTCATCGCGCTTTGAAACAAGCCGCATAATGAAATGCCATTTGTAACTATCTTCTATTCTACAACATCTCTAGATGTCACCTACCAGACTTATGTTTATTTACAATTTTCCATTCAATAATAAACTTTGAGCCGCGCCCCTTCCTACAGACATTGATCACGTCATGGTCAATGGTGGAAGAATAGGCTCGCTGTTCTTTTTTTTTTTTTGTCGCATTACTTCTCGTATCCTGAAACGTCACGTGGCTCTTCGTGTGTCCTCATCTTATGTCTATTTTATGTTCGCGCTTGTGTTTGTATGTTGGCATGTATACATGCACATAAAAAGTGTAAATACTTCTGATGGGGGGGGGGGGGGTGCTTTCTGCCTGCTCATTCCCTTCTCGCTGCGCCAATGTGCGTGGCCGGGAATCGAACCCGCACCTTCGCGGCTAGCTTCTCGCCTTTGTACGGCACATAAACGGCACGCTGAGGCTGTTTGATCGAAGGTTCATTCTCCCTCATGTTGATTGTGTTCGCGCACGCTCCCTTCACGCGTCAACGGCCGCCATGGAAGCAGCCATAGCGCCCACGAGGCGCCGGCGTGCACGTTGCTCCCGGAACGAGTCGCTCCGCATTGTTTCCGCAGTGAAGGCAAGCCGGCAAGCCACGGGGCTCACGTCATTCGCCTTGCTTGCATCGACGAGTGGGTGTTGCATTGGGATTCCCATGCATCTTATCGTTCGCATTGCTTAGCGTACAGAAGCCAACGGCTGGCGCGTATCTAATCGGAAGGAGAACGCCTGCGCCTTATACACAAGTCAATAATAATACCGGTTCGAGCAGCGGAACTGAAAACGAGGGACAAAGGGAAGAGAGACAAGGACGTCGTTGTACTAACAACTCAAATTTTATTTCCGTGCACGCGGCTGAATAAATAAATTGTCAAATACGTACACAGTCATCCTTTATGAAAGGGAACACGCGAGCGCATGCCTGGGCTCTGCAGCGTTCCAGTGACTTTATGCAGCGGCTGCCTACAGCTCCATCAACCGACAGCTAAAGAAAGCACGCTCTCGCTTGTTCCCTTTCATCAAGGACGACAGTGTACAGTCACCAGCAGATCCAGTAGTGATTGGCGCCTGGTGTCGTTTTCACGAACTGGTCGGAAGTTCCGTACAGCTGCACAGTTTCGCTGCTCGAAGTTTCAGTTCCGCTGCTCGAACCAGTGTTAGCTATGAACCAACTAGCTCCGGTGAATACCGCTTTGACGATAATAATAATAATAATTGTGGTTCTACGGCCTAAGACCACGATGTGATTATGAGAGACACCGTAGTGGAGGGCTTCGGAAATCTCTACCCCCTGGGGTTCTTCAACGTAAACCTAAATCTAAGCACTTAGGCCTCAAGCATTTTGCCTCCGTCTAAATGCGGCTGCGTCGCCCCGCCACGGTGGTCTAATGGTTATGGCACTCCACTACTGACCCCAAGGTCGCGGGATCGAATCCCGGCCGTGGCGGCTGCATTTTCGATGGAGGCGAAAATGTTGGAGGCCCGTGTACTTAGATTTAGGTGCACGTTAAAGAAACCCAGGTGGTCAAAATTTCCGGAGCTCTCCACTACGGCATCCCTCATGATAATATCGTGGTTTCGAGACGTAATTAAACCCCAGATATTATTATTAAATGCGGCTGCCTCGACCGGGATTCGATCCTGCGAACTTCGCGTCAGCAATCAAGCACCATAACCACACGATCACCGCGGCGGGTATACACGAGTCGATGATGCCGTTTTACATCAACAATGTTTTGAATATATTTTTAAGTTTACCACTGCTATGGCATTGCGATGTCTGCACCGTATACGATGGAGCGTTCGTTTGTCTCCTTCAGTTGATACTAGCACGTGTCATCCGGCAAAACAGCTGTCTGCGAATGTCAACGCTTACGGAATCATACAGCCGTTACGAAGCAATTAAAAATCTACCCTCGAACTCGCATGGGGAAGGAAGAAAACTAGGAGGGAGCGTCATGTGATAGTCTTGAAGCCTATTGATAAAAAACGGAAAAATAGGCCCTGATCATGTGATAGGCAAGCGCTACTATTGGTCGGCTCGCTTTGGTTGCGACTGCTGCAGGGCCCAAACCTACCCAGGAAGCACCACCGCGTACTGGTCGGAAGGGGTGGTGTCAAAGGCTTGCCGAGGCTAGCGGCATCACGTGATGCGCCCTCATGTCTTTTTTTTTTTCCTTGCTCCATGCACTCGAGAACTATTGGACGTCAATATAACGGCGACGAGGGGTGTGCCCTGTTCGTTTCCTGACACGTACCGGCCACTGTGTACCGCTTCTTTTGCAAATCAACGACGCTATAAAAGCGATACCTCACCGAGAGTGATATGTGGATAACGTGTCAACATTGTGCGGTCATGGTTAGAGTTAGAACGACGGCCGTTGTCGACGGCGCTCGAAAAAAAAAAATGAAGGCGTCGGCACGATCACAACGACAGGCAGGGCTGAGTCAGCCTGCAGCTGCTATCGAGAAATACGCAAGTGGGGCAGACGGAGAGGCCAGAAGTGAAGTAAAAGAAAGGCTGAGGACGGAAAAGGTGAAAAGTCTGAGGCCGGCGCCGCGGCTGTCATTATTGTATACACGGCCGCATATCGCAGAGAAGGAGGAACACAATACTTTTAGCTTTTGTTCGCAGTTGCTCCGACGGGATGTGTGTGTGTGCTCGTTTCTTTTTCGTTTTTTTTCACTCAGCAGCTCCATCGGCGTTGGCTGCAGCTGCGCAACATATTTCAATAGCTGGTTTCCTTGACTGCAATCGTTCATATTTCGAAAGCGCATACGGCGGAAAGCCAGAAAAAAAATCACACCCTCTTTATGTCTTCGTCTCTTCTAACTGCATAGTTCAATCGACGATTGCAGAGTTTCACTCGCGTAGGATTCATTCTCTCTAGAGTACAGACCGAAGGTACCTCATCTTGTCAAATGTTAGAACTGAGGGGCTGGATATCATATAAGCCTGTTACACTGTCGCGCACTACCGCACGCGACTCACTCACTCACTCACTCACTCACTCACTCACTCACTCACTCACTCACTCACTCACTCACTCACTCACTCACTCACTCACTCACTCACTCACTCACTCACTCACTCACTCACTCACTCACTCACTCACTCACTCACTCACTCACTCACTCACTCACTCACTCACTCACTCACTCAGTTACTAAGACCACCTGTTCACTAGAAGTTAGCATTCTCGCAAACATATCAAGGCCATCATGAACGACTCTACGTCACTCACGCACGCACGCAGGCGCGCAGGCACGCGCGCACTCAAAAGCTGTTCGTCGGAAGTGAAAGTGAACTTTTGCCCAAAACTTTCATGGCCGATTATACGTCTATTGAATCACGTGCGAGACAAAACTCACTCATGGCCGAGTGTACGTCATCAGCATCGCATGCAAAAGAGACCTGAACTCGAGCCATTTTATTGGCTGTTTGGTGCATATGTCATTTAGCTTTAGTTTAGCGCAGCAGTTCGCACACCCCTCGCAAGAGCTCACTCGGGCACCCATGCGTGCCGTGAACTTTCACGCTCGACGAGTAAGAACGCATCCGGTGCATGTCAGTGCTTTCTTTTTTTTTTTTTTTTCAAAAACGCGGGCTATACGCTCATGCTGAAATGAACCGCAGCTGTTTCCGCGGTGTCCTTAGCCGACGGCATTGTAGCTGTTCTGCGAGCGTACATGGCACTAACCGAGGTCACAAGAGACGTGAGCTGTTCGGAACCGCTGTGATGGCGACAATACAGTCAGCTGGAGGGGGAAACGTTTGGGTCTGTGACTGCGATCGTGAGTATAGATGCCCGCAAAAGACGTGCTTTCCGTAACGTGTACTTCGCACTGGCGTTTTATTTTGTAGATGTTCTAGGGAAATAGAAGCGCCTTATTATGTGACATCCTTGAAGGAAGATTCCAGTACCAACATTGGCTTCAATTTTAATTGAAAACAGCCTCGTATCCCACCAGAAAAATTCTGCTCGAAAGCCATGCTGTTAACACGTTTGCGATATGAAAGGAAGGCCGGGTGTGTGCAGAAATAAGAAATAAACTGTCAAATAACGTATTCGTGTGGCTTACGATGAGTGTGCTCCTAACTTGCAGAATAATCAACTCGCCAAGAGATGTGCAGAAAATCGTTACGTTACGCACGCGTTGTGGTGTACTGCGGCGATATGTGACGGTAAGATTAACGGCGCAGTACACCGTTAGGGGATACGTTGGTCGATATTAAAGGTGGTTACGCTGTCTTATCACTTAGTAGAGCGAGTGTGGAGGTTAGCTGGTAATGATATCGTTGAACAGATGCATTCATTGAAAGGTGCACATATGGACTCCTTCACGTCCGACGTGTTTTCACTATGTCGTGGCACGCATGAAACTTCAAACTGTAGGTCACTGTTGGTCTATAGAATACGTTTTCTCGTATTGCCCTCACACTCGAAGCCTTCCACATCGGCATAGCGTTGGACTTTGTCCTCCTTTGTTAGTTTAACGGGAGAACGCAAAGTCCAACTTTATATTTGTTGGCAAATCCACTACGCTTTTGCTGTGTAGCTTCCCTGCTGCCTCGGCTGTATCGCACAGCAGCTGCTGTCATCGTCGACGGAAATCGAAGGGCGTTGGTAGCTGTATACTCTCTGAGGTTCATGCACCGTCTAATGCTATGTGTATATGAAATAATAAGCTTACGCGAAATTGTTATTGGAGGTATAAGGTAGCTTATAACAGATAACATCTCTTAAGTGGCTCTCTGAGAAAGATAAATACGCTTCGTGAACTCGTTACTTCTATATGTCACCGGCACTTTCACTGTGAAGTCATCTGCCATTGAAGAAGGTAATCACTGTATACTATTGCTAAGCTGATTTGAGTTAGAGCCTATCGCTTCACACTGTACGCTCCATAAGCGCGTAACGCTAGCTTAGATAAAAAGAAGAGACCTGTCATTTGCGGATAATCATTAGCTTAGTAGATGACGGTCATGTCCTTCAGTCCGAAAGCTGGCCGGTTGAACATCGTCGGTTCCCCGGGTCGCGAGGAGACTCCCATCCTGTGTATCCTCGGTATAATGCAATGAGATCGTTGCTCGCAATTACGTCAGCTCACTTGGACCAAAAGAACTTTATCGGAGGAAACCTTTTTGGAATGTAGACATTATAATCCATCGCAGCCGAAGACACCGTTGCATTTCTTAAGGTCAACATACCTGCACAAGAGTCAAAATGCGTATCGGTGTGGTTCCTTTTCTGTGTGCGACGGACACGTGTCATTGCACAGCGACAGTCAGCTGCTGTACTCGCGGACAACTTTTCTCGGCAATGAGGGGAAGGCTACAGAGCCGAACTACGCGTGTGCTACCGCTGAAGAATATAGTCCCACAATTGCGTCCGTGTTTTCTGCGTGAGAATAAAAAGAACAACATTACTTTATTTCCTACGGGACGCTGTTTGAAGAAAGGGTCAGCGCGCACCAAGGAGCATTTATGCTTGTTTTATTTTAAGCTGTTTCATTTCGCGTTTTTGCGCCTGTGAAAACGTCGCACCTTTTACGTCCACCTCACAGTCGAAATGGCGTCTTCGTCTTCAGGCGAGAGCTCGTCACCCTCCAGCTTTTCCGACGACTCGCCGAGGCAGCTCGTGACGAATTTCACTAGCAGATGTCTGTCTAGTCCTGTGACGGCCGCTCGAATAATCAAAAACGGCCGTCACAGGAGATACGGAGTGTTCACAAACCAAAACTAAATTCGAAACGCGCGCCGAACCCTACCACTTAGCGGAGCAGTACGTGTGCAGCAGCTCCGCCTCCGTAGCATTTCCTTCACTGCCAAGAAAAGTTGTCCGCGAGTATATGGTGGCCGATTGTAATGGTGTGCCTGTGATCCTTCCCTATCTCTCTTTCTCTCTTTCTTGCTGTCTTTATCCCCTTGCTTTTCGAGCTCCCCATCACCCGTTTCCCATTGTAGCTTGCCATACCGGATCTTTCTTTCCGTTATACTTTCTGCCTTTCCTCTCTCCTCTGTTTTTGTCTTTGCTTCCCTGATGAAGTTCCCCGACGAAGCTGTCTTAGTCTACCCTGTGCCGTCGCCGCCGTCGTCGTCGTCGTCGTCGTCGTCGTCGTAGTAGTAGTAGTAGTAGTAGTAGTAGTAGTAGTCACGCGGGTCGTGTGACCAGAGGTGGGAGGGAATAAAGAAATCAATAAAACTAAATGATGATTATTACGAGCTCGAACTGATGATGACGACGTACGTGATATCGTTGGCCAATCACACACACTGGCGCGCTTGCAGTTTCGCTGTTCGATGGTTTCGACGGCGTGGAGCTGGCTGATTTTTTTTTTCTTCGTTTCGTTTTCGCAGTCACTGCGGAGGTGCACGACACCAACTCCGGCAGCCCTGACAGCTTCGGCAGCAGCGCCAAGACCGAGGAAGCCAAAGGTGCCGGGGGCGGGAGCTCGTCCGACTCGAACGCCAGCACCGACGAAGGCATCTGCCAGGACGACGCGACGCTCCTAGAGGAAGACTGCAGCGAGAAGCGCGACTCGGACGCCGCGTCGCTGACGCCTCAGAGCTCGAGGCGCAAGGCGCCCTCTCCGGACGCCGCCTCGTGCGCCTCGTCGGTCGCCGGGGGTCCCGACGACCCCGAAGAAGACGACGACATGGCAGGCCGCACCACGATATTCCACAGCTCGCAGATGAAATGCAAGTCGCCGCCGCCGCTGCCACCGCTGCAGCCGCAGCAGCACTCGCCGGCGCCTCAACAGCCGGCACATCAGCCGGTCGCTGCAACCCAACAACCTGTACAGCAAAAACAGCAGCAGCAGCAGCAGCAGCAGCAGCAGCAGCAGCAGCAGCAAAAGGAACAACAACAGCAGCAACAACAACAGCAGCAACAACAACAGCAGCAGCAAGCGCAGAACAACAGGGCCACTCTCTCCCCTGTAGTGCTGAAGCCCGTCTCCAAGACGTCATCTCCTCGGTCACCGCTCTCTTCCAATGGCAACGGTATCGGCGACTCGCCGAAGGTAAGGTTTCTAGTTTCAAGTTTACTGCCATAAGTAAGTAAATTCAAAACATGTGCAAACACTGTATGGCCCCTTTTCCGAAGGCTTGTTGTGGGGCCGTTCGGAATTATGTAGAAATATAGACAAGTACAAATATGTAATAGGCAGTAAAAAGTCAACCATACAGTTACACAGAATGAAAGGAAAACAACAACAGGTATTAATTACATGACTTCCAATGCCAAAAGAAAAATCAAAGTCCACTTTACTAGAACAAGGGCAGTGCTGCTCGCTTTTGTTGCTAGCGTAATTCTTCGTTCAACATTCTGGTCATTTTCTTAGACTTCTCATGCTACTTAATGTAGTGCGTACACTCCGCCCTTGTACTGCTGACGGAATTCACTTTGCTTAACATGTCCAAACTATACATGTTTCCTTGCAAAATGGGCCTATTCTTCTAAAATAAAGAAGGAAAAACAGACGTCTACATGATATCTTTTAATGCGGTTTTGTTGGAATGCGTGCATAATTTTGTTATCTTTATTTTCGTGCTCACAAGGTTAACAACTTGCAAGTCATTCGCTTTCTTGCCGTCCTTTCTCTCGTCGCCTTTTGGGTCCCTGGTCTCAGTGCCTTCGCGTGCGATCAGGTGCCTTTCTCATCTAAGTTTATTCTTACATTCTGTTTATTTTATTGTTTCTCTTGCGTAAGTAATTCATTCTTCCTATAAGGCGAAATCTATGCTTCGCTTCAATTGACTAGGAATAATGTATCAACTGAAGGAGCACCGAGCTGACTTACTGAGATAACAGGTAATTAGACGAGTACCAAATTAATATTTCTTGAATAGTTCTTGTTGTATTCGAAGAATATGTCATTTGTAGTTATTGGTGTAGCTTTCCTGCACTGTCATTTCTTTGTGTGTGTTGATAATTTGTGACATGCAAAATAATATTAGGTACATCAAAATACTTGACTTGATACCGTCCACTGCAGGTAGAGGTCTAGCGAGACCTCCATATGTGTAATTGTGACATCTTCAATTGCGTCAATAAACTGAAGCGAAATGCGTTTCTCCTCAGTTTCCTTCGCAGGCGCTTCTTCGGCCCACGCCCGGATCCGCGCTGCTCCGAGACATGGCGCACGCGTCTCCACCGCTTCGCAACAAGTGCTCCTCGCTGGCCGACCTCCTGGACGCCGACCAGCAGCACCACCAACAGCAGCAGTCGTCGCAGCCCCAAATGTCGCCGGGCCACGCTTCCTCGTCATCGCCCGGACAACCCCGCGGCCAAGTCAAGAAGCCCTTCGAGAACGGCATGAAGAAGGCTTCGTCCACGCTGTCGCTGGTCACTCCCCCGCTTCAGCTCCCTCCCGCACCGACGCCCTCGGTGGCCTCCGTCGGCGACGGGTCCGTAGCCGAACTCAGCAGCAGCGATTCGGACTACGAGACCATCTGCACGGTGTCCACCTACAAGGACGACAAGCTGGTCAAGTCAATGAGGCCGGTGAATCAGGCCGCCGACACGTCTACCTCTACCTCCGCGACGTCACCCGCGACGCCTTCACCGCCTCCTCCTCCGCCTCCCGTGTGTACAGTCCTGTCGCCACCCCCGCCTCCACCACCGCTGCCCAAGGGCTTCGACATCCGGTCCACGGAGAGCACGCTAAGGCGACCCGGGTCGCTGGGCACCAGCAACGGCGGAGACCGCTCGGAGACGTCGTCGAACGCTGACACGGACGAGACGGCGTCGTCCGCGAGCACGACGCACAGCGAAGAGAGAACCCTGCCGAGGTTGTTCGAGAGGCCCATGTCCTTCATCCCGCCCCAGTTCATGCAGCCGCCGGACTCGGACACGAACCTTAAGCCCTCCGAGTACCTGAAGACGGTCTCCAACAGGCCCAAGTCGCATCTTGCGAACAAGGACATCAAGGTCGAAAACGGCGTCGCGACCAAGAGGCCTCTCGGAAGGGTCCTCGATATCCCTCCGGCGGCCTCCGCGGCTCAGAACGCGGCCAACGCGCATTCCATGACGCTGCCCTTGACCAACAGCATCGCCAACGTCGCCAAGGCCCTGAACGGACTCAATGGTCTTGGGAGTCCGCATAACGGCACTAACGGTCACGGCGTGGTGTACAATGGCCTCAACGGTCTCAACGGATCGAAAGTGGGCAACGGAAGCCTATGCGGCGGCAGCGTCAGCAGCGGCAGCGTGAACGGGGACGACTCGCCCACGCCTTCGCTGTGCGAAGAGAAGATTCACGGCAGCGGTACGGGCACGAACGGTGACATGAGCAGCAGCTGCAGCACCAACAGCCTGCCGCGGTCCATTCCGTCGACGCCGTGTTCTCCTCAGCCGAACGGCGGTGCTTTCTCAATCACCAAGGAGCAGCTACAGAACGTCCAGCTCAAAAGGACGGACAAGCCGAGCACGTTGGGTGAGTCGGGAGGGTCCTCGATCGCGTGCATGCGCAGTAGTGCGGGGCACAATGTGGCCTGTGTTGCGAGTATTACCGGTCTACCTGTCAGTCAAGGCGGTCTAGTTAACAACACCGTCTGACACTCTGAAGCAAGAAACTTTGGAATGTTCCAATGTTCGAATGTTTAGAATGTTCTCTCATACCTCGTCTTGTTCTTTAAGACTTCTTTATTCTCAAATTAGGGACTTATCTGAAACTGAGACATTCCAGTTGTGTACAACGCTTTTTCTTACGCTGTTCGCCACTTGATATGAAAATCTAGCCTCTAGGAGAGTGCAGTCAAAAACAAACTGCGGAGAGATGCCCACCCGTATTCCTCGTAAGAAGGCCTTCGTGGTTCCCCACTGCACTTTAATAGATAACCAGTATGTCAGTACATGCCACAGTGGCTGCAACAGAGAAAGATTCAGCTACGTGGACTCTGAACAGGGACACATTTTTCTTTACTCTCAACGATTTGCCATGGGTCGCGCACTTTTATCTCTTTTTTGTGATGCGTCGAAATTCCAGCGTTTATTTTCATGACCGCACCTTCACGTTGCTAATATACTTGCAACTTAGTTTCGTTAAACATTGCACGGTTACATCGGGGTTCTGGCATGACCTGATTGCTACTGATATTGAGAAAGAAAGTGAGAGATAAAGAGATACGTAGAGGCGCTTTATTGTGGCATCAATTCTTATCTCGAGGCGTCGTCGTCGCAGGGAAAGTCGGGCGAAATAGAGGATGGCTGTCGATTCATGAACGAAGGCATGATTGTGAAGCAATTTGGCTCATTCTGCAGCTCAGTGTTTTCCTTGCACCACAGAAATGCTTGGTTCTGAAAGTGATACCATCATGTTTACGTGACATCCTCCTTTTTTATACCACTTTTTCCTTCTTTCTATCACATAACTTACATCCGATACTCGCGCCCTCCCACCGCACCCCGTGTCTCTACAGAAATTCCATATCATTGCTTAATCAAAAAGCATGAGTCCTTTGAAAGCTGGCAGAAACGCAGTAATCGACTGGCATTCATGTCACCTGCTTGGAACGCATCAAGATTTGCCTTTTCACAGCGAAAGCTGTTATGAGAGGATAACAACAGCCGATTTTGGTGTCGTAGTTGTCCACCGCCGCCGACGTTGTCCTTAACAGCTATAGCGCGCTGTCCTTAACAGCTATAGGGGAGAAGCCAGCGACACCGCTGGCTTCTCCCCTTTCTATCTGTTGTTTGGCCGCCACCCCACGTTACCCTTTGACACTCTTCTACCATCCGCTAGGTCCACTCTCACCGAGTACGCCCGTGATGTAACTGCTCGCGCTCAAGTGGCTCGACAGATCGCACGGGATCGTCTTTCTGCCTCCCAGCTGTCTCAGAAAACCCGCTACGATAGCCATCATAGAGTGGTTACCTATTCCCCAGGCTCTTTGGTCCTCCTTTGGACACCTTGCCGCCACGTTGGCCTATCATCGAAGCTTCTCTCTCGTTTCTCCGGCCCTTACAAGGTCTTACGCCAGCTCACTGAGGTCACGTACGAGATCGCTCCTCTGGACAGTAGTTCGTCATCTTCGGTACTCGTTACTGATATCGTGCACGTCTCCCGCCTCAAGCCCTACTTATCTGCACATGATCCTGCTGTTTCTTAAGCGCCGAGACGGCGCTACCAACGGCGGGGGTTATATGTTACATGCCATCAGGAACAAGAACGCTTCAACAAGACGATGAAGACGAAGAATGAAATAGCGCTCGTGCTGTTGCTGTTCCTCCATCTTGGCAGCAGCTGCTTCTATCTCCGTCTGTATATTTTGTAAATACATTTCTTCTTTTTATACTCTCACCCGTGACAATATATTTAAAAAAAACTGGGTTTGAGCTGGATTTGAACTCGGCCACTCTGCGGACCAGTGGAGTGTTCTACGCCAGATCCACGCCCGTGCTTGAAGCTCTTTCGCCAAAAAGGCCATGCAGGCGTCATGTCGGGCAAGGAATCACGTTAATAGGTATAATATAGCGTGTTAGAAGAGTAAAGAAACAACCACACGCCACGCAATGCGAATTGCGTGACGAGCGGGTGGTTTAAAGCTTCCCACCCATTAGAAAGGGCTTAGCCATAATTCTTCATCGTCATCAGCCACAGCATTAACAAAGTGCGCATAATGCCTTACAGGTATGTAGCGGGTACCTCGCTTCTCCACAGAATGATGAATAATGCCATTAATGCCATATAGTGGGCACTTCCCTACTTTGTAAAATTATGTTGATTTATGATTTAGCGGGTACCTTGCAACTGTACTTGCAGTAGCCGCCCCAAGAGAGTTTACAACGGACTCTCTTGAGGCGTTTACAAGACCGCTCCTCCAGCTTTCGTTGTGACTGTGCTGCGTATTCTGCGCAGGTCTGACACTTTCTGTCGATGTTGTGACCGGTATGTTACTGACATAGAGTGCTAATAAATGCTGCTTACTCGTTTACCATTCACATTGTTACAACATGGTGATCCCGTTCAATCTAAAAGCCTAAGCAACGAGCCTTAGAAAATGTTAACTGTCATGCAGCGAGGTTATACGTGGCAGTGCTTTTTGAAAGCGACCCCCCGCGCCATTCCTTGTCAACAACAGGTTTCCCTCGCACTCAGATAAAGCTTTCAAATGGCTTCAGTTTATTGTCCCCTCTTACCCTCTCTTCAGTCTACGTGCGCCACACCACAGAACTGCGCAGCCTCCTCTCCATTGTGCCATATTCGCATCAGCGCTGCGTGCCCTTCCTCACTTAAATGGCGAGAGGAAATGGCTCACCTAAGCACCTCTGATCTCTATCCTAACTATCGCTCCAAAGCAGCAGCAGTACACGCGCGTAGCATACACACACGCAAGCTTTACCGTTCACCGCGTGCTACACACGTTCTCGAGCACAGAACTGGGCCGATTTGCGTTATACTGAGCGCACCGCGTGTTTGAAAACAACATGGACGACCACGTTGAACCCTCGTTTCTCGCAGAGCGGTGCGTCCTGCTCCAGAAGAGCCCGTGCAGCACGTTGGCCGAGCAGAAGAGCACCATTATCGAGGAGCTGAAGCAGTCCATCGGCACCCAGGGAGTCCACGGCGTGAGGAAGCTGAAGGAGGAGCGACAGAGGCTCGAGGAAGAAAAGGTACGTGGGAGCAGCCGCTGCGATGGCTGTCTAGGCCACCGGCACTAAGTGGTCTGTGTACGTTGAGCGTGCTTTGACGCTTAGCGAACTGCTTGAGCGAATCGCAGCGGTAGTCTTGCGGCACATGCTAGTTACCGGGGATAGCCGCTATACGATGGCTAAACCGCCGGCGCTCAGTGGTATATGTCGATCGTGTGCTCTGAAACAATAACAAACTGCTTGAGCGAATCACAGCGGTTGTTTTGTGACGCACGCCGGTGCTCAGGGATTTCGGAGCACAACCAGGTACAACTCGCACCTGTCTGCACCATTACAGCGCTTTAATATATGCAGCGACGGAGCAGTCCACTGTCGCGATCCACGCTAACAGGGTTACGCGTGAAACAGTATATGTGATCGCGATTTGTGAAGGCTTTCTTGTTGTCAAGTATGAAACATAGCGCCAACACAGAATATAGAGAAATACCGCTACACGATACGTAGCAGGCTGTCGCCTAAGAATTAATTGACGGTCCCTTAAACTAAGGAGGGCACAGGCAATATATGGTCTTGCACGACACTTGTAGCACATGCCTTGTTAAACGTGCATAGGGATGCAGAGGAGTGCTAGCCAATGGAAGCCGCAAATAACCAGTGAATCACATGCGCACTTCACGAAGCACCTGTACCATATAGGCAACCGAGGGCAGCGTCTTCGTGTTCCTTATTGTTCCATATGCAGTAAACTTTGTTTTCCGCGTCCCAGAGCTATGCAAATTTTATCTTCCCTGGCTTTCTATTGACAGTGATATCGGCGCACGCGTGGTTCCTTCATGGCGACGAGATACTTTTTATATGCCATTCGTGGGCAGCATTGACACGCACCGTGCAAGCGCTAAGGATGTCGCATCTATTTTTCGGATTCCAGTGCTCGTTTTCTGGCAATAAAATGGAACGAATGGCGTCGGTCTATTTTCTTGTCTTGGCTGCGGAATAGATGATGGGCTGCTCGGGTTGCTTCCTTTACGCGAAATGCGCTCTGTGTACAATGTCTTTGCAACGCCGCAAGTACCGCAAAAAGCCCTGACAGGCGCCAAGAGATAAGCGACACAAGGAGCGATGTTTGAATTCTGGGAGGGCGGCGCACCAAAAGACAGGGACTATAGACAAGGCAACAAGGTGAAACGCGATTCTCTTTGTTGCCTTGTCTCTTGTCCTTGTCTCTTTGTGCGCCGCCCTCCTAGAATTTATCCATGCACCAGCTATAAGCCCAGCAACGCATTTTAATGAAGCAGTCTATTATTATTTTCTATAGTACACCGTCAGCACTTTAAGGGACCGACAGCCGATTTTATGGTACTTGTTTTCTTTAGCGCTACGGAAAGTTTACCGGTCAGAGCGTCTACTCACGGAATGGTAGCGCGGAAAACGCCGGGAAACATTTATAATCAAAAATTTTCGATCTGCGGCTTCTATGAAGTCGTACAAACAACAAATGCTGAATACAATGGAAGGTGAGCGCGAAAAGGGTTCGTGCGTGTGCGTGACGGTTTGCTACGCATGCGTGCACTCTGCGCGCATGCGCCGGGGGGGGGGGGGGGGGGGGGGTGTCCGGATGAATCCTCACCACCTGGGTTCATTTTTTCAACGAGTGTTTAAATCTATGTACGTGGGTGTTCTCGCAAATCGCCCCCTTCGAAATTCGTCCCCTGAAGTGTCCAGGAATCGAACCTGCGTCCTCCAGCGTAGCAGTTTATCAGGATGCCATTCGTGTAGCATATCAAGGAGATCCCCTATAGTACATCTGAAAAGACGTGGTACTCAAAACAAGTGGCATTGTGTCAATTATGAAATTAAGTTATCATGAAATGACAAACCCTGACCACGTCTAGCAAGGACTGGGCAAGTTTTTATTAATAAGAAAATATGCTTAAAATGAGCGTTCGTGCTAATGCTTTTGTGTGTTCCTGTTTTCGGTGCATTAAAAGGCAAATCAGTCTGGTTTCGTTCTGGAAAACAAAGAAATAAAAAATGCCATGTGGGGCTGGTATCGGTATCCTTCGCTATCGGTGCACATAGCTCGTACACGTACAGGGGTGGTCAAAAGTTCCCGGGCCGCAACGCCTGGCCGCGGAGCAACGGCTCGCTGTTATCGGGGCGCTGCGATCGCAATCATGCCTTGGCGCACGCTGGCGTCGAGCGTGTGCGTGGGGGGAGGGGTGCATCTCTCCTTCCTTTCCTTGCTCTCCTTGATAAGAGACCGACGTATAAACTTGGTGCGTCATGTTCCCTCACTCACCGCTCTTCGATGTTTTACTACCGTGCAGCGTGTAGCGAGGCGGCAGTCTTCCGGAAAACTGACGCATCATGATTGCGGCCACATTTGGCTAGACACCATATACATTACCGTGGTTTTGGGCTTCTTGGAAAATAATATCGTGCGTTTAACTTTCCATTTTCACTGCGGTGGCTCTCTCAGCCGTCTGCGCAGGCCAATTCGCTGCATACGAACACGGTCGGAGCCTCATCAAGGAGAGCAACAGAGAGAGAGGGATACACCCCCCCCCCCCCCCAATACGCACACGCTGGACACCAGCGTGCGCCAAGGCGTGATTGTGATGGCAGCGCCCCGATAGCAGCGAGCTGCTGCTCCGCAGCCGGGCGTTGCGGCCTGGGAATTTTTGACCACCCCTGTACCACTATAGGGTCGCTTATCAATTCAGAAGTCGAGAAGACTATGTGATATGTGACTGAATGAATGCGTTATCACGATGATGAGGCTGTTTGTGTCGTTTAGCATGTTGTATTTGCTAGACACCCGCTGTCATTTCGAAGAATCATCGTTGTCGATAGTAAGGGCAGCACGGATTCTATTGTACCGCACGTTCGTACAACCTGGCGTTTCTATTGAACAGCTACACTAATATCGCTGCGAGACAAACTTCCTCGCCACCTCCTCAGCTGTGTAGTTATGAGCCAGGCGTGCGTCGTTAGGTGGTTTCTCAGAAAGCGTGGGGCTTCTCGTGCTGAAATACGAAGCCGTGAGCCTCGTCTCTGTTCGCCCAGGAGAAGAAGAAAGCCGAGGAGCTGCTGCAGCAGATCAAAGCGACCAACTTCGTGGACACGATACCCGAGAAGGACAACAACGGCTGCGTCATCCCCGCCTGGAAGCGACAGATGCTGGCCAAGAAGGCGGCCGACAAGGCGAGGAAGGAGGCCGAGGAAGCCCTGCAGGTAGGCTTATATACCGTGGCACCGTATTGGTAGGCTGACTTTGTTTTATGCCGTGGCAGTCGTGTCGTGGCAGATTAGCGTCCGCAAGGTAATTGTGCAAACTCGGTGTTTGTCCACACGAGAAATAGGCATAGAGTACATGCTTCGTGAAGCAGGTGGTTCTTATATGTGACTGACTATGCACCGGACAATGAAGTCTATATAGCGAGCAACTGGCTCCACGAAAAAGACAGTAGCGACAATTTTTCCACCACATTCGAAGATGCCCCCGCAGGTAACGCTTGCAGATGTAATCCCATTGTCAACGTGTCACCACCCGATTAACATGTATATATTTGTTCTAAAACCTTGATAAAGAATAAAGGTGCCAGTTTGTAAAATCGCGACGTAAATAGTCAGTGATCTGAATTGGTTAGGCGTAACGAGATGGAGTAAGCAGACATGTTCATATGGCGGAGTTTGACCAAGCAATATTTCTCTCATACAGCAAATCAAAGCCTCGTCATGAACTCGGCAAGGTACATCAGCTTGCTTCCCGAGACAAATTTATTCGTTCTAAGAGTGAGCTTGCGCTGATATAACGTGATATGCGCTCATAAAAGTTTGTCGGTCACGGTTATTGGAAGAGGAATAGCAGGTACTGTGAAACATTTCGTTTCATTGAGGTGAATAAACGGAGGTAGCGGATATTCAAGTTGGGATCAAGCTAAAAAAATGGACCTGCGCTGGCCACGTAATGCCTGGGACGGACAACTGGTGGACAGTAAGTGCCACGGAGTGGTTGCCACGGTATGAGAAACGCACTCGAGGAAGGCAGAGTGAGATGGAGAGAGGAAATTAACAAGTTCGCAGGGATAAAATGGAATCAGCTTGCACAGGATATACGGTGAACTGCAGGTCATTGGGCGAGGCCTTCGTCCTGCAGTGGACCTAAATAGGCTGAAAATGATGATGTTGATGATGATTACAACGTGGTTCCTTTAATTATAGCCGTTACTAAGAACACATTAACACTGGCTAGAGTTCACGCGAGTTTGTGTCAGTATTTGTTGCGTTGCATCAGGGTTCTTATGCCGTTTTTGTTTTCTCTTCAACAGAGAGAGGCTGAAGCTAAGAAGTGGACATCGGTGCCTGCCTGGAAACGACAGCTTCTCATGAAGAATGGCGATGCCACATTGCCGAGCAACAGGTGTGTATTACTAGTGGCAAAATGTACCCAGAAGAAGTTATGCTTAAGTATCTGAGATCGTCCGTAGCATAGCTTACGACATTTTCAATTATGCAGAATCGACTTTTGCCCAAACTTTGACGTAGCTGACCCTATAGCCTCCCGAAATATATGCAGACATTCCCAGGATTCCGGGGACATCTGTATGTGGCGCCATCTCTCGGCATTGGCAACGACGCCCTGCCGTAACTGAATGAGAAACAGGAGACAAATATCATATCCGACGAAAAAATGACTATCAAAAAAGGACTCCCGGTTCTATACAGCAGAGACCCATTGGAACGTTCTGGTAAAGTTGCAGTATTGCACTACAAAACGCGTGGTTTCTCAGGACATTTCAACGCCGCCTATTAGAAATACACAGGGCTGCATTGTAAGATAATAAATATCATGGGAAACCATGCGCTTTGTAGTGCGATACGGCAATTTTACCAGAATGCTTAAATGGGTCTCTGCTTTATACAACCAGGAGTCCTTTTTGATAACTAGGTTTTTTTTCGTCAGATATGATTTTTTTCGCCTATTTCTCATTCAGTTACGGCAGGACCCCACTGCCACCGGCGAGAGATGGCGCTACGTGCACACGTCCCCAAATCCTCGTCATCTGCCCCAATCACCCCGGACACGTTTAGCTCAGGTTAGCTTTGCAAAACATCGCCAACGTGATCGTGAGTTTGCGTAATCGCTAACTTACCGCGAACGGGAACGAATGTATTCGGGGCCGATGTGAAACAGCTTCACACAGTCGCTGCAGGTTACAGTTTCGTCAAGCATTTTAACGCTCCAGGTCTAACTGTGCGTCGGTATCGGCTTCAACGAGGTAACAGTTTCTGTTAGCTATAGCCAAGACCGGCAGATCGGAAGCTAGGCGACTAAACTCCTGACACCGTGTCACGTGAATGTCAATACGAATTGTCCAAAACCTGCGCCAACGTGCTGTGTCCGTGTCATGCAGACAAGGCTGCCAATGGTGGTGGTGGCGAAAAACTAATTGTTTTGGTAACGTCGCTTGTTGCAACAATATTGCTCGTACAGTACATTCTGTTTTACGGTACATTATTAATTTATTATGCTCTATAGTCGGATACAACCTAAGATGGTGCCCCGCGCAGACGACCGAAGCGCGGCAGCCGATCGCCTCCGTGACTAAAGAAATAGTCCCGCTTACGCACTCGGCAATATTCTCAGAAGGCGGGGTGACCAGCCGTCCGGCTCGCGACGTCAGTCGGGAGTGCGCGCCCATTGGTGCAGGCTTGTGTGCATCCAACTTTGAGGAAGAAATGCCGCGGACTTCTGAAGTTGTGTCCGACTATATAGGTTCGCCGTGTGTCGTAGATAGAAAATTATCATCATCATGGGTCGACACGTGCTCTCTTCATCATTTTCTTCTTCGCTCCCAGAACACATGCGCCGATTTGACCGGCGTGGGGTGCGATAATTCTGATGGGCGACAGCACGAGTACACAGAGAGAGAGAGAGAGAAAGTGAAGGAATTGGTAGCGCGATGAAGAAATACAAATGAACAGAGACAAAAAAGAAAAAGAGCAAGCATAGCCATGTATAGTGTATAGTATAGTATAGTATAGTATAGTATAGTATAGTATAGTATAGTATAGTATAGTATAGTATAGTATAGTATAGTATAGTATAATATAATATAATATAATATAATATAGTATAGTAGAGTATAGTATAGTATAGTATAGTATAGTATAGTATAGTATAGTATAGTATAGCAAAGGGTGGGAAAGAGAGAGATGAGAGGGCAAAAGCCTAGTCAAGCCAGGACCAGCTAGGTGCTCACCAGCTCTGCTGTAACGCAGCCTTGCGCGACTTAGTGCAAGCTGCGCAAATTTTTTTAGGACGACAAAGTGAAAGTCTATATTGACTCCTTTATTCTCGCTGACAAACCACAGTGTATGAACGCCTGGTTTATACTAACGCGAGTCATTTTATTAACGTGGACCATCCGGGAACGCCGTCGGCAAATGGGTTGCTGTGTGGCCTCTCACAAGCACGACGATGATTCGATATTTCGACATGAACTCATTAAGTCTGCAGCTCATTAATGTCATTTTGCCAAGATATCGCCATCAGAAAAGGAATTGTTGGTTTTAAATATCTGTATATGGTGCTTTAACTTGATTGTCTGAGGTGTCAGCTGTTGTCTGTAATGGTTGGTTTAGGAGGTTTAACTTCCCAAAGCGACTCAGGCTCTGATGACGCCATAGTGGAGGGCTTCGGATAATTTTCGACTCATTGGGGCTCTTTAACGCGCACTGACATCGCGCAGTACACGGGTTTCTAGCATTTCGCCTCCATCCAAATGCTACCACTGCGGCCGGGATTGAAACCGCGTCTTTCGTATCATGCAACCGAGCACCGTAATCGTTGTAACACTGTGGCGGCTCTGCTCTGATCAACAGTATGTTCACGATCAGTTCACATTCGGGCGAACGTGGACGGATGGCACGCACGAACGTAGACCATAGATGGGGGAAGGTATCGCTGAGGTTAAGCAGTTCTATAATAGAGTACGAAGAGATGGCGTTCGTCGGGTATGATGCGATATTTTCGTCACTTGACGTGGACACCCAATTGAGAGGATAAAGTATGAAGCATGTGCAGGCGACAAACCTTAACGCAAAGCTTTGCGTACCCTAACTAAATCTGTCTATTTAACGTGGATACCGAAGGGTATAGCGTATGACGCATGTGTAGTGGCGACGAACGCTAGCACATAGCTTTTAGTACCCTATTCGAAAACTGCGTGTTAACTAGGCCAGACATGAAGGTCACGCTGCGTGACGGTCGATGCGAAGTTCGCTTTTAAAAGGGTGGCGAGTAATTTCCTCGCATCTTGCAGGACCCTCGGGCCCAAGCCCTTGACGGGAACGCTGAGTTGTCCCGCGACGCCGGTGTCGAGCGCTCCTTCTTCGACAACGTCCACGCCGGCGTCGACGCCGTCCAAGCCGGAGAACGGCACCGACAGCAGCGTCAACAGCAAGAGCGAGCCGGCGTCTCCGGCGTCCAACGCCACGTCGTCCCTGGTCATCGCGGAAGAGGACAAGCCGCAGAATCCGTTCCTGCAGCACGGCCTGCGCAAGGTCAACGTGCGTCTCCACTGAGCTCTTGCAGGCCAGTCACACGAAGGCTTTGCTAAGCTCGCAAGAAGTCTTCCCCCCAACTCTCCGGCGACGTACGAGAGTATATGCGTGTGTCAAAATGATGACGTCTTCGCCGAAGACGACGATAGTGAAGAAGACACGGTGCCTCGCGAGGAACGATGTGTGACCCTTCGTGGTGGAAAAAGACTCTCGGAGTGTTGTGCCCGATCGTTTTTGTTACGTTGATTGTTGTTAGTTTCGTTTCCTCAGCGTCCTTCATTTTTCTTCCTTCTTCCCTTACTTGATGTGTGTGTGTGAAGACTGGTTGTTCCCTCGCCGATTTTTTTTTTTTCCTGTTTTGGTGCACACACACACACACACACGCATGCGCATGCGCGGACACACGCGAACGTGTTGAGTCTTCTGCAGGGGCGCCGCCGAAAGCTGCGGCGCCGGGGCCTGAGAGAACGACTTAACCGTGGTGCTGATGACGAGTTCTTTTACTTTAATTTTTTTTCCTGAACTATTCATCTGCACGCGATGTGAAGAGGGAAAGGGAAATGGGACATTTTGGGAGACTGATCGTCGGCTGCGCAGATGTGTGCTTATTAAGCCTATAAGCGAGCAAACCTGCGCTGCCCCTTTCAACGAACAAATGAAAAACGTTGCGCGTTCCAAGACTTTGAACAGCAGCTCAATTACGGCGCTGACTACGCGATCGGTTGCGTATTCGACGATTCATTTTTTATGTCTCGGCGATCGTTTGCCAGCGTAAATGACGTGCGGGCTTCTCACGAGTGCCGTCAAATTGTATAAAGCGATGCTCGATCGCGCGAGGACACAGCTGATGCCGTCGATCACTAGCGAAGCCAATTTTAGATCAATCGCGTTACGTGAATATTTATATATAGTTGTAGTACGCGCAGTGCTTTCCCGAACGCCGCATACAGCGCTGTGTCCAATTTTTTGGAAAGCTCGTTGGAAACGTGTGCTTTCACAATGACCCGTATGTGAAGTCATGTGTTGATTGGACCCCAGATGAGGGTGGGGAGTTGGTCTCACAATTATAGAAAGCGGTAACCTTACTTCTGCGAATGCGACCGATCGAGTACCACAATTCAGAGCAGAGCTTGCAAAAGGTGTCGAGAGGTGCAGTCTCTGTGGTCCGTGATTGAGAAGGCTTCGCGATGCCTGTAACTGTAGGTTTTGCGTACGCTCTAAGCGCGTCACGACGGTTGGTAACCCACATGGTCGGATCGACGATGCCTCATCATTCGCACGAGAAACTTGCATTTTTTCATTAGGCGTCACCTCGAAGTATTTAAGGGGGCAAACGCGAGCGGAGTTGTTGCGGTTTTCCGCGACTCCATTTAGATCTCGTGCTGTTGCCCGCAAGCGAAAACCTTTGTCTGTTCGTTCAACTGTCTTCCCCGAAAGTCGTTTATCTCGAAGAGCCCCCAACAGTTCTTTTTTATTATTATTTTGTTCGTTTCCTAAATGCGACCCGCTCGAGTATGTCGTCGAGCTCACTGCCGACTTTGGCGAGCGCTTAAGAATAAAAAGAAAAGGTCACTACTTGACAAAGAGCTCTGCTGGAGTTTGAGATACCGTAGTACTTCGACAGCATCTGTCGGCCGTGCAGTGCATAAAAGCGCAGTAAAAATAAAGATTATCAGCAATTTGCAGGTCTGACGCTTCGGCAGAAATTTTCTTTTGCTTCTAATGGCAGAGTAACGTTCTTTTATCTTTGCTATAACCTATATTCTCTGAAGCCGAACTAACCTTCTCTTCTTACGATACGCTTTTGTTTCTTTTATATACTTTTGTACATAGCGTCAAATTCTCGAAAGGCTCCGCCTGAGGTGCCTTTGAGATGACTTTTACCTGAACTTTTTTTTACATCTTCTTACGTTTGCAGGTTAGTTTCTTGTATGATGAAACGCTTGGTCTTGTTTTCTCACCCCCTTTCTTATTTTTTATTCCAGGAAATTTGAACGCTGTTGATAGCATAAGAACATTACGTGACGTCAAAAGGCGCCGTCTACACTTGTTATCGCTGTTTGAGACTACGTCTCTTGAGGCGTAGTCTTTGTACTACGAGCGTAATCAAAAATTGCTTTTTTTTGTTTTTCACACTACAACTTGTCCTTACCTTTACGGCTATACGAAAGCGAATAAGGTTTCCTTTTTTTTTTTTTTTGCAACTGTTATCACTTGTCCCTTTTAAAAAAAGAAAAGAAAAGTTTGAGCAACGCAGCACCTAAACGGGTCGACAGGTCCCCTACGACACGAGCTTAATGAAACAACGGGAGCTGTGCGACAAGCTCTCCTCGAAGCTCTAGTCTTCAGAAGCATCTATTTAGAAAGACTGTAACTTTTTTTTTTCTGTGAATAAAAATCTCAATAAGATCTTGCAGACTGCGTCACTCCGTAGATGAGCGAAACGTCCCGGGCTGCGTTTATGAAACGCCGATAGAAAGTCCAGCGACTTGCGCTATAGAGGATTAGATGGCGGGGCTTTTTTCTGAATTGAGGTATTAGTTATTAGTTATCAGCCCATCAACTACATTTCTCCGCGATGTTATGTTCAGCGAGGTTGATCACTGAGGATGTTCAGCGAAGATGAACTATATGTTCTAATCATGGTATGCTAGCCTATCCAAACGACAATTATCGCGAGGCAGGGTCAGGTGATAACAATTCTTGTGATACGCGCTCTACAGAGAAATATTTTTACCAGCCGTATTACGATGCAATCCCCGCCGGGGACAAGTATTACGCAAGGGGGCGAAGCAATTGAGCCCTCCACCAGACGACGGCGTGCCTTTGTAACGTAGCGCAGGTGCTGGAAAGAAGGTGCTTTCTCTCTCTCTCACCAGGTTGCTGACGTCATTACCCGCAGCGGTAATGTTTTGCCACACGTTCAGACCACTCTGCGACGCCGTCGCAGGAGACTTCATTTTTTATTTTATTTCTTCGGCGACGTAAGTGGTGCACCGCGCGAGCGAGACTTCTAGTTCTGTACCCGCGCAAGACCGACCGGTGAAACCTCTAGTTCCTTCAAAAAAAAAAGAAAAAAGAAGAACTAGAGGAGAAACAAGTCACGACGTCACCATGGAGGAGTGCGAACGTTTCTTTCTATCTCTATTCAGTCTGATCGTTTTGTTTGAGCGAGCGCGTGTGAGCGAGTGATAATGTATGAGTATGTAATTTTTTTTTATTTGCAGATGAAAAATAAATGTCTTCAGAGAGAAATAGAGACTGCGGTGTTGTGTCACCTCCATCGCTTGCGCAGTGATCCCTTTTGGTGGGGATGATGATGATGGTTATGGTGATCTTTACGAACATCCATCATCGAAACGGGGCGGCGCGAACAGCCACCGAGACTGTTCGTTACAATCAAGTATTACTCCACCTCGCTGACTCTCGTATCGCGATAGCAATTCTACGCACACTCCAGGCGCATGTCCGCCGTCGCCGTGATGTTCCGTATAAAGTATAAATCGATAACATCGCCCCGCGCGTCGTATGTTCCATGTGCGAGTGAAAGCGCGTGAAGGCTGCCGACGATCGGTGCTCAAGCAGAAAGGAAACGCGCCGGACCGTCTTTTGTCGAGCGAAAGGCGCAAGGAAATCGGGAGGAGCGGGAGGTGGCCTGCGCGGCTCCTGCAGTAAATTCGCCCTTCGACCAACCAGGCGTACTTGCCCGCGGTCGCGCGCAGCGTGTCCCGTATCTTTAGAGGCAATCAGCAGGCAGCTCATAGCTTTGTATACGCGTTGCGCTCTCATCAAAGGAATTCCAGCAAGGAATTCAGGGCTACCGCCCACTAAGGACTACGATGTATCCAACAATGTACCAATAATGTCTTTATAAGGCCCGACACGCCTCTCCACAAGGGCCAACACTCAGATAGTCCCCGGAGGGAACGAGGGGTGGCGCCAGAGGAGGCTGGCTTGCCGAGCCTAGAGCTGCCTGGCATCGCGCTCAGATGTGACTTGTTTGTTTGTTTCTTTGTTTTCATTTTTCGTGGTACCAAAATGTTTGCGTGAAAGCTGCATCACTATGTTGCCGACATTCAACTGAACTGTGTCGTACGATTCGTAAGAGCACTGCTGAAAAGTCCGGTTCATTCACTTTCGTCGTTCTCGAAGGTAGCGCACGACGCAGAGCATTCGCAAGGTCCAGAAACTCGAATTCGTTTTTTCTCGAATAAACCCGCTGGACGCGTGGTAATGTATACAAGACCACAAAGAAAAGGTAGACTGGACGTCAGTTTATTTTCTCGCGAATTTCTTTCGAAAAACCTAGCGCTTATTCTTCGTTCTCGGAAGGTATCTACACAGATACCTACATTTTTTTTCCTTCACCTAATTTTTTTAATATGATCTTGCGCGTACCACGAGTCTTTATACACTGGTCGTATTTCAACGGAAGTTCGCGTTTGGTGGTCAGTATCACTAAAAAGAGCCTGCAAACCTGCTCATAATAAAGAGTCAACGTTCAAATGGACTCCACGCGTTTCGACAGGAAGACTCCTCTTGTCAGGGCAGCAGTAGCTACATTGACGAAATGGACTCCTCTCATGGGTGTGCGCATTACTTAAGGGGAGGGGAACTGTTTACCTCCCATCTTTACTCCCAGAAACCCAGGGACCACAGGCAGGTCAATATGAGAAGCACGACATCACTTCATCTTCGGCCATTGTTAAGCGTGTTGTCTTTTGGACTCGACCAACGGGAGGGGGGAGGTAGTGGGGCAGGAACGAAACCTCGCCCCCCTCCGCCCCCTGAGGGGGACCCTGCGCACGCCTATGAGTCCTCTTGTCGAAACGTTGACTCCATTGATATGTTCTGCATCAATTCAGACCTCCACCTTCCCCTGAACTGCTTTCTTGCTTGGCTGGATTGCTTCTCGACTAGACATGGAAAACAGATGTTCTAACAAGTATATCTGTGCTAAGGTGAGCCTGTCGTGCTTCTTCGTAAGTCGAGTACACTCAGGAAGCAAGCTCGTTCACTTCGGTGAAGCCATCGGGTAGCAGTATTCGGACGGGGCACAGGTCGGGCAGGAGGCTCCTGTGTTGGGCGTGTTGTAGCAGTCCGAGTCGCACAAGGGACACCCTGGCGCTGTAAAGTAGACGCATATTTGAAGGACGGGGGGAGTTACAAAGAACGGCACAAGGATTGCACTGCAAGTTGACAAAGGTATGACCGTTTAAAGGGGCACTGACACGAAAATTTTCAGCTGTCATTTTTTTATGCGTCAAATGAAAGGCCAAGCCCTCGAGAGCCGAGAAAGTGTATTGGTGAGCGTGAGCGCGCTCTGAAAAATTAATTACAACACGTTTTTAAAAGCAAGTTTCCGCTCCTACTGTACCCTGACGTCACGACACGGTATGAGCTTCGCGTCACGTGCTCGCGTAAGATCACCGTGACGTTTCCACGGCTGCTCCGCTCAGTGGCTCCGTTGGTGACGCACGAGCGGCCATTTTGTCTGCTTCGGTTCCGGACGTCATCACAACTAGCCCTACTGGCGCGTGAAGTCTACAGAACTGATAGTATAGTCTGACGTCACCCTAGTGTCACTGACGTCACCTAAGCGAAAATTGACTTTAAATATCAAATATCTTCTCGGCATTTCCTGATCTTCACAACTGCTCAGATCCGGTCCCGCATACAGGTTATCCTATTTAGTATCCTCCGGCACGTCAGCATTTAGTCATTTTACAGCCAAACTGTATATCGCTAGGAGGTGGGAACATGTGGCGGTGAGTCCGTGAGTGCGCAGGAACTATATTGAGGAAGCAATGCTAGCACACGTTGCCTCGAAGGGTATCCGCGCTTACGTTAGTTTCTCTTCAGGTTTTGTCAGCGTATATAGCTAGAGATATAACACCCACCGCAGGATGAATACCCATAAAATCATCTAGGTGTTCTTAATATCCTTTAAGCTAACGTCACCAGACGCAAAGTTTTGAAGCACGCATCTCTTAACTGCGGTGGCTGAGAAATCAAAAGCTACAACAGAGACACTTTGGTAGATGCGAGCCCGTGGGAAACACCGGGGTCGCACGTTTTCGCTCTTTAACCATCTGTACGGAGAGCTTGGGCGGTGATTTTATTTTTTATATTCTGGTGAATGTTCCTTTATTTCACCGAGTGTCTACCCACACGCCAGGCGGTGTTTTCCACTGACCTCTTCATCTATACAGGAATCAGCGCGTAATTTTAATGCCTGGAAGGCCGGAACGACATACGCACCATCGTTGGCCCATTGGCTGCGTCATTATTGCCAGTGATACGTGATTACATCTGAATGAAACTTTCAGTTTTGAGACAGTGGTGGTGACGTGCGCCTCCTTCTTCGTGTATAAATGCTAGCGTCGACCATAGAGTTTCCTAAAATTAACTACAGGGGACTCTGGCGCTGCGATCGTTCAGCCACCATGGGAATGATGGGTAGTACACGAATTTGCCTAGTCTTCGTACTTGTGGGCTTCGAACGCACTTGTGGCTTTGTTTTGTGTTTTGGTTTCCTTTCGGACAAAAGAATGGATCGTTGTGAACTTTGTGACCAGATTTGAATTGGTGAGCCTAAAAAAGTTAAAGTGGTGAAGTGGAACTGCTGACTTTTGCTGAACTTCGTTTTGCGACAAAGCGGACGCAGGCGACGCGGAGCCAAACAGAGCCGAAAGAACGAAGTTTAGACAAATCCGTTTACTACCCATCATTCCCATGCTGGCTGAAGCGCCATGCGTTGCAGCTCCCATAGACACTAGCGCCAGAGTTCCCTCTAGTAAGTTTTGTAGGAAACTCAATGAGCGTCGACTTTTATTTGTCATCGTGCATCCAACTCAATTAACCCAACTTGCATGTAGTATGACTTTTAAACGTTCAGCAACATTTGCGTTACCCATTATCGGCCACACGTTGGATGCGTTGAAGTTCTTGCGTCATGAAACAGTACATGCATACTCACGGCACACACAGATTCCACATCCGGTGGGGTACTCCAAGCCCATCTCGCACGGACACGGGCACGGCAGCGATGGTGCGCAGCCGACGGTATTGCTGATGTAAGAGCCTGCGATTTGGTTCGGTGGTGTTTATGAAACACAACCACGGTGACACACGCATGCACTCGAGGGGAAGTGCGCGCGTGAGCACTTCCGCTCAAGTTCCGTCCGCAGTAAAGAGTGCAAGCATGGGATGAGTCTAATGCAGTGGTTCTCAGACATGGATGTTTCGAGGACCCCTAGTGGACCGGTGTAAGTGATGAGGGACCCCTTGCAGTGAGGGAGAAGGGCGGGATGATCATAAATTAGCACAACATGCAGCGTGAAATAGGTTCCTTTTATTTCTCTCCAGCAAAGAATGGTCAAACTAAAGTGGCACGCCAATTAAGTTTCAACAGCTTGTCAATAAGTTGTGCGGTCTGCTGTCACATTCAACCTGTTTCTAGCTATGTTTGCTCTTCAAATATACAAGACTGCAACAAGTATTCTCGCGTGCATACGTCGCCGAAAACTGCAGCCAAAGCTTGACAGCCATCTCGTGAAGAAGGGGAAACATAAGTCAGCTCCGCCGCAATGGAAAAGTGTTATGCGGTGAAGCTTACCAAAAATCAGAAGGGGCTGCTGTCACGGGACATAGTGTGTCACCAAAGAACGCTTTCTTTTTTTTTTTTTCGAGGATGGTTTCGCGGACCCCCAAAAATAGCTTCGCGGACCCCTACTTGAGAACCAATTGTCTAATGGCATACATTGGGCTGGTCGTTAACAAGTGTTCGAGTGAGTTCTGGCTACGCGCGCCACGTTCGGTTGATGTAAAACAAGCCCTCTGCACTTGTTCGACTGGTTCTTTCAGAGCACCGTGTTCTAGCTCGGAGTGCTCTGAGGCGCTCTCACCTTCGACATTAAGGCGCGACCGTCGTTAGTGTGACGTCAGTCGGGCGGGCCGTAATACTGTGCCCGTCAAGACGTCATAAAGTCCCCTCCAGCAAAAGGCGTGACGCAAGAATTGATTGATTGAATAACTTTATTATAAACAGTCCTGAAGCTCGGTTTTTTAGGCCGAGGCGGGCCGCATCCACGTCGGCACCACCAGTCCGAGACGGGTGGCGGCGTCGTGGGCCTTCTGGACAGCCCTTAACTGATCGTCAAGTTCGTCGCTCTTGATAAGCCGCATCCACTTCTCCCATTCGCGGTCGGGATCGGCGAGAGAGGCGGGGCATCCCGCCATCACGTGTCTGATTTCCATGACGCCATTACATGCATCGCGCACTGTCCTTAATTCCAGCTCCGGATAAATTTTATTTACGTTGTACGGTGTCGGGTAGGTACCCGTCTGCAGTAACCGCAGACTGACCGCCTGTGGTCTATTTAATTTTAGGTGTGGCAACGGAAAATGCCTACGCTCCATGTAGTAGTGCTTTGTAATTTCGTTGTACGACAGCAGTGAATCTTTTGTGTCCCCCGAATGGTCATAGACGTCACCTCGAGTTTGACCGGCACGGCATGTTAGTCCTCGTGCCCGATCGTTGGCGACCTCGTTGAGGTTCATTCGGGTTTCGTCCACTTGTCCCATATGCGCAGGAAACCATCTGATGGCTGTTTCTGGGATTTCTCCTTCTCCTAAGATCTTTCTTACGCATTTGGCTACTAGGCCTTTCTCAAAGCTTTTCACCGCCGTTTTTGAGTCGCTGTATACGTGGGTCCATTTGTTACTCCTGACCGCCAGGGCTATCGCGGCCTGTTCTGCGACAAACGATTGCTTACTGAGTACGGTTATCGCGTCCCGCACCTCTCCTCTAATGTCTACGACTACTGCCGTGTATGCTTTTCTACCTCTGACCCATGCCGCGTCAACAATCGCCGCCTGTGTTCCCACGCTCTCAATTTCTTTAAGAAGGGCTTGCGCCCTCGCCTTTCTCCTGTTTACGTTATGTACGGGATGCATGTTCCTTGGGAGAGGGGTGGTTCTGATCGCATCTCTCTGCTCGCAATTAAGCTCCACCTCGACCTCCTCCGGCTCACGCATTCTATTCGGGTCTAGTCCTATTGCAGCGAGTATTTTCCTACCCGCGCGCGTCTTGTTTAATCTAGCGAGTTGCGTTACCTGTTGTGCCTCCGCAATCTCCTCCATGGTGTTATGGACTCCTAGATCTGCTGGTTTCTTGTTCGGCGTGCTAATGGGCAACCCGAGGGTGGACTTCGTTAGCTTTCTGAGTAGAGCGTTTAACTTGTTGCGGTCCGTGACCGTCCAGTTTACTAGACCTCCCACATATCTAAAGTGGCAAAGGGCGAAGGCATGGACCAGCCGTAGCGCGCTGTCCTCTCCTATGCCTCTGTGTCTGTTGGTAATTCGCTTTAAAAGTCTCACGACCTGTGCCGTTTTCTCCGAGATTTTCTGAATGGTAGTAGAGTTACAACCCTTGTCGTCAATGTAATAGCCCAGTATTGTGAGTTCCTCGACTTGCCTTATTTCGAATCCGTCTTGGCATGTAGACGTCATGTCTTTTGCTGGAGGTGACTCGCTGAACATTGCCTGAGTAATTTTATCATTATAGGGGAACGCTTGTCCAAACTTGCTAGTTTCCTTTTATTTATTTTTTATATAAAGTTATTGTTTCCTTGGTGTATATACTTTGAGCGCTCCAATAGGAATCGGCAAACATTCGCAGTTTCATTCTCTCGTGGTTATAATAATAATTGCTGGGGTTTAACGTCCCAAAACCACGACTTGGTTATGAGGGACGCCGTAGTGGAGGGCTTCGAAAATTGCGACCACCTGGGGTTCTTTAACGTGCACCTAAATCTAAGTACACGGGCCTCAAGCATTTTCGCCTCCATCGAAAATGCGGCCGCCGTGGCCGGGTTTCGATCCCGCACCCTTCGGCTCAGCATTCGAGCGCCATAACCACTAGACCACCGTGGCGGGTATCCTCTCGCGGTTTTCTTGCCTTCTAGTGGTATTCACATTACGCTGGTTGTTGCTTAACAAACAACGTTAATATAACAGAAACGTGTTTTATGAGTCGAATAAGGTGCGAGCCTTGGTAAGTCGCTTATACGGACTCACCTGAGACAGCGTGGCTGAAAATGGACAGGAGAACAAGGCTTGCGACCGCTTTGAGCGCCATTACTCCTGCAGCAGCAATTGTCATGAGTACATAATTACACGGACAAGTCAAGCTGTCTAGTGGAAAACTAGAGAGGCAATAATTCTCCCGTTCCTCGACTCCCCATTTAGTTTACACACTTGTTTTACGTCTCCACTATTCTTTCCGTATTTATTTCCCTCTTTCCCTTCACCCTAATGTAGGGTAGCAAATCATATGATTATCTTCCGGATAACATCCTTGTGTTTCCCGTATTTATATCTATCTATCTATCTATCTATCTATCTATCTATCTATCTATCTATCTATCTATCTATCTATCTATCTATCTATCTATCTATCTATCTATCTATCTATCTATCTATCTATCTATTATGAGTACCTGGAGTAGCAATCCAGGCGATAAGGTAGACTAACATCTGCGGCGTATTATTAAAGTTTGTATATTTCTCTATATGTATAATCTCCAGGGCGAGCGCTGAAATTTTTAATCGAGTGAGTATTCTAAAAAAAAATATGGTTGATCCCTCCGTCATAGGAATCGGTATAACACGAAAGTGAAACGTATCTACACAGTAGTACTTATTCTGTAATGATATATGAGAGCTTGTACAATGTCTATTCGTGTTTGGCAGCTATAGCACCGATTGGCGTGGATGCACCCATGCTGACGCCTAGTTCGTAGAGGTTCTTAGCTTGAGCCGCAAACGCGTGCGTCCCGCTGGCCTCTGTCTCGCTCCACCAAAGTATGACATTCGCCCATCGAAATCGTGTCCTCGCTGCAACACGTATTGCAGCAGGTTTGTTAGTCGGTGCTCTCGCAATCGAAGTAGTCGGCGGCGGAGAAATCCCTACTCCGATGAGCCGGCGCACGCTCACACGAAGCGAAAGGCAAAGAACCTAACTGCGTCTAGCTAGCGCGGCCAGTGTCCCTCGTTGGTATCGAGACGGTTTAACATGACCTCCGATATCCCACGCAATCTTGGAGTAAGCGCTAGTAAGTGTCGATCGTGACGCATTACTTCTTTTCACCTCTCACAGACGGCGCCACCACCCCCGCTTCGCGCCGCATATCTTCACCGCCAAGAGAGAGCACCTTGCGAGAGAGAATGTGTGAATTCGTGCGGTGTCTAGCGTCTGTCAAGCTAGCTTAGTTGGTTTCGCATCGGGCGCTTACCGTCGCGGCCGCAGCGTCGTGGGTTCGATTCCCAGCGGTAGAATTTTTTCTTGGTTTTTTTTTAATTCTCACCCGTTGGCGTCCAGTATATGAACGTCATATCCGGTAACGGAAGTGCTTGGTGGACCCCGGCATAAAACACTTTCGTGTTAAAAAGAAAAATGCAGAGTTCTGGCAACATCGTTGCCTAATTCACAAACAACGTCATACCTTGGAGCTTTCTAGATGGAATACTGGGAACGCCGTGATGACGGCGTTCATCATTCGGCTACATAATTACCGAAAATTTCACCCCTTCGAAACCGAGTCATCACGCAACAATACGAGAGAATATTTTCTTATCCTTGCATTTAAGGTCTGTTTGGACCTTCTTTCTATACCTCAACGTTAATCGTAATTTGACCTTGAGCATCTTGCACCCGGTATACTTTCAGGTCACAAACGGCGTGCGTGTTATCACCGTGACATGGCATTCTCGACAGGGAAATGGCGAGCGCCGCGTTTTTTCAAGAAAAAATGCAAGTAAGCCAGATGACGATTACTTTTGTGAGATGAAAAGACTTTCGAAAGGGTTACAAACTGTTTCGAGAATATACAGCACACACATCGCGAGAAATTTCCAGCGACGAAAAAATAAGAACAAATGCCCCACACTCACCTATTGATGCGAACTAACAGAAAATGATGCCAAGGAAAGTGTAGGGGATGTTATTTGTAGCAATTAGGATATAAATATGAAGAAAATAAAGTGGACGAAAAGAGAACTTGCCGCCGGCAGGGACCGAACCTGGTGCCTGCCGCAAGTTATCTTTTCGTCCACTTTACTTTCTTCATATTTATATCCTAATTGCTACAAAAAACATTCCCTACACTTTCCTTGGCATTATTGTCTGTTAGTTTTCATTATTATTGTGTCTAACAAAGAAAAACGAGCCCTTAGAAGTCATCTTCTTTCCTCCGCACCCACCTGTTTTTTGTTGTTGAAACGCCTCAGTTGCGACAGAAGTAGGGCGCGGAGGTGCTGTGGTGTGTGCGCTGCCAGCAGCAACGCTTTTTAACGGCGAAAATTCTACGCCTGTAGCGGCCTTGAACGAAACATGACGAGTCCTCTTTTTGCTTTTCATGCGCGCTCACCTCCGCTACCTCTTCTAGCTTATGCACGTGCTAAGCTTCCAGTTTAACAACCCACCGGCACAGATTCGGGCTTGAATCTTCTCACTACAGTGTTAACGTATATATGTAGAGCGCATGCACAGTTTGATGAAAAGGGCCGGTACATCCAGGTTTCTGAAAATGACGGTTAATATACTGGTGTACCTCTATCCAGGGCAAATATTGTAAATATTGTATTCTCCCCGTAACAATTTTTGACCCCATTTTTGAAGCTCATCCGAACGAAAACGAGGGCAACCTCCAGTGAACGCGAACGGCAAATGAGAAAACATGAAATGGCTGAAAGCGGATGAGCCTTGGCCCCGTATTTTGTTGCAATGCGCTATGCTCGATTTAATGCTAATCCTATCATCCACCGCTGAAAGCCGGCCGACCCCGTTGATAACGCAAGGACACCGTGACTCTAACCACTGCCCATGAGCTAAAAGCACGAAAATAAATTAGTATTGGAAAAAGGCGTCGTTACAAAATACCGGAGGAGAATATATATATCAAGTGTCATTTCAATCTGCGGTCAAAAGTATATATTGAGCATTGTGACCTTGAACGATATGCGTCCAGCCATCGTCAAGACTTCTTCGCACCACTAACCACTTCCTTCTTTCACGTCCGAGTCTTTGTGTCTCCTTCAAAAACGTTTTTAAATGCGAAGCATTTCTTGGCGAAACAAAGACACATTGACCGTATCTATCTATCTATCTATCTATCTATCTATCTATCTATCTATCTATCTATCTATCTATCTATCTATCTATCTATCTATCTATCTATCTATCTATCTATCTATCTATCTATCTATCTATCTATCTATCTATCTATCTATCTATCTAGCCACCTACGGCTTGGCGCTCTCGTAGTCGTCTCTTTAACTTTGATGCCAAAATTGGCATTGGAGGACATGAGTGACGAACACGATTCGCCAGTCGTGACATGAATAACGCGGCTTCCCTGTCGCGTAAGTCATGAAACCCTTTTCACCAGTCGCGTGTGACTCATACCCTCATACTCCGGCCCGTGATATGCGGGTATGCTAAGGTTACCAACTCTTCGATGAAGGAAGTCGGGACGGGCGGGGAGAGAGAGAGAGGGGGGGGGGGGGGGGAAGGGGAGGAGGAGAGTTACAAAACATAGGGAGCCAGCGATATCAGTTTTCTTTGTTGCGGTATCTTCCAGACAAATCCATTGTTTCTTTATTGTTGCAGCCCGATTTCCTGCTTGCAATGGCTCGCAAGCAAAAGTGGCTACAGCCGCTCGCAGCCACCGCTAGCCACAGCAACATTGCTTCGTGCGTGCGATTCGTGCTAACTTCGTGTTCCGTAGCGTGACGCGCTTTGTTAGGTGTGAGTTGGATCACAAAAAAATTTCTAACAAATCCGGGACTTATAGCTGTCCCGCCAGGGACGGCGCGGGACTCGGGACGTTGTATGAAAAGTCGGGACAGTACCGCAATATCCCGGATGGTTGGTAACCCTAGGGTATGCGCTACAGGTGACTCCCAGTCCATATCAATCCAGGCTTTGGAGATCTTAACGTGATAGCGTGAAGTGATCTGTGTCGCGGAACCCGCCACGAGGGTCTAGTGGTTGTGGTGCTCGACTGCTGACCCGAAGGTCGCTGGTTCGAATCACGGCCGCGGCGGCCGCATTTTCGATGGATGCGAAAATGCTTGAGGCCCTTGTACGTATAGATTTAGGCGCACGTTAAAGAACCCCAGGGTGCCGGGGCCCTCGGCAGCGGCGTCCCTCATAAACATATCGTGGTTTTGGGATATTAAACCCCAAGAGTTATTATGTGTCGCGGAAAATGTGCTGCCGGCGTCGGTGGCGTTGTTAATGGGTGAACAGTCCCGATGAAAATAAGGAATGAAAATCGCGGCTCTAGCCAGAATCGAACTCAGGCATTCTGCATGCCAGTCAGGTATTCTACTTACAGATCCGTACCAGTGCGTTAAACTGCTTCACAAGAACACCCTTTACAAGCGTCCTCGGGACAAAGCCAATTTTGGTTGCAGTATTGGTTATCAGCTTTTATAAGAATGTAATAAAGATTGCATATGCACACTTACCATTCTGCAAGCTATAGTCAAGAGCTGCTCGAATGGGCCGACGATCGTTCCTTACAATATGTACATCATCGCTTCGTTGCGATAAAACTGACGTCTGTACTTAGAGATGGTCGAATAATTTTCTTAATCGATTAATCGTTCGCCACCTTAGCCATCAATCGGTGAATCCTTATCGATGAGAGGTGTTTCGTCGATTAATAGATTAACCAACTTTTTTGTTGTGCGCGTTTAAAGATACTATTTATTTTTAGTGGTTTACGTGCCAAAACTGCAATATTATTATGAGGCACGGCTTAGTGGAGGGCTCCGAAAATTTCGACCACCTGGGGTTCTTCGTGCTCATACTCCGGCAGTTTACGTAGACGCGGCCGAATGGGCAGATCGTCTGGCTTTCTCATTAACCGTTGTAGACGGATTCCAAAACGTGATCGTTAGTGCGTCGATTCCAAATTTGACAGAATCCCTGGAAGCAGAGGAGGCAGAGGCAACAGTTGCCTTAGCAACACCTTCGCTGAATATATTTTCTCCAATTCTAAAACCGCACTTTGTAATTACGCCACTCTCACAATCCACTCTCCGTCTGCTAGAATCCTTGAGTCGTCTCCGTCTAATCGCCTCATCACCCTCCTTTGGGTCCCTGCACCCAGTGGACACCCAGGCAACACGGCCGCTCACACCCAAGCCCGAGCTCTGGTCAACTGGGCTGAAAGCGACCTGCCTTCGCTTCGCAGTGACAGGGATCGACTCCTCAGCTACCACGATGTAACAATGTTTTACAGAAATTCCCGCCTAATATGCCCCCCAGCGCGTAAATCTCTTTCCAGAAGAGACCAGGTTTTGTGGCGCAAACTTCAAATGGCCACACTCACGACCCCTTTCCTTCTGTCCCTTATAACGCATGGCGAAACCTCTCCTCACTGCAGCTTGTGTCCTAGCACCAGAGCCGACTTTAATATAACTCTTTTCTAACTTGCCCAAGCCCCCGGTGCAAGGGTCAGAACAACAGGAGCGATGGGAGGCTGCTCTGGGCAGCTCGTAACCGAAGCTCCAGCTTCGGACAGCGGGGTCGCCGAAGCACGGAGGTGTCCGGCCATATAGCGGCCCGAGGGCCCGTCATCGTCCTGCTTACTTTGAAACTTGAAGGAAGCTTGAACTTCGCCTTCAAGAGTAGAACGCGATAGTGTAATCGGGCCCCGTGCGCATCGCCTTCTCAATTGCTAGCCTCGCTTCGCTTATCGGTGGACACCTCAACACCTTAACCATGCCGCCAGGAAACAAATGTCTGTGCGCGTAACATTGGCCGTTTCAAACTATCCTAGAATGCCTACTGCAAGTACAGTTGCGCAGGGCCCACTACACCGTAATTCTTCATTTTGTGAACCCGCGAAAAGCCAACCACACGTTCGTAAGGCAACACGCGAACCTACACAGCTGCTCACTTTTTTTATGCTTTTACTGCTGATGATGATTAAATACGTCTGAGCACTTTGTAATGGGTGGGCCTTTAAAACACCCGCTCTTCGCGCAATTCACATGTTTTGACGCCTGGTGCGATTCGACGCTTCTGCCACGCAATATTCCATGCGTAATGGAGACTCCTCCCACTATGACATTCATATAGCTTTTTTCTTTCTTTTTTTTTTCGAAGCAGTTTCAAGCAATGGCGTAGCTCTGGGGTAAAACACCTGCTTTCCACGCAGAAGGCCTGCACTCGATTCCCACTCGGAGCGAAGATTTTTATTGTTTATTTTATTTGCGTCTTTCTCGATTTTTCGCTCACGGAAAATGCTGATTTTTCGCTCACAGCCAACGACGCCGACGCCTACACCGACGCCGACACCGGAATTTCTCTTTAAGCTCTTTAAAGCTCTTTAAGCGCTAAGGGGTTAAAACACATGTGGATAACAGTTTGATAAATTATATTTACTCTGTTAAATGCTAAATGTAGTTCATGCTAGTGATAAACAATCGATAAACAAGTAATAAACAAGCGTGCTAGTCAAGCGATAAACAACATACGATTTAAAGCCAAGCAAGAGAGAAATTCAGGGGGTGATGGAGATGTGAAGTGATTAAAAATCGTCGAACTAGGATTGCAAGTGTAGTGTAAATGTGAATGCCGCTATGAAATGACACTTATTGAGCGTCTATAACGGCGCTTAAGCCCTTTGTTGAAGACCATCATTGTCCAGAATATTTAATTTCTTTTGTATACATTCTTTTCTTTAAAGCGACGATCGTCTCACGTGACGAAGGGACGAACGGTCGGACGGACTCGTTTCCTGTTGAGTCGGCATAGAAATGCTCACGCATTTGAAGGCTCTCTCTATAGGACAAGATGTAATGCCGACATGGAGGATTGTGGACACGGGGAAAATCCGCACTTCGCGAAATTTTACTGCCGGACTCGCGTTTCGGTGGTCGCTGGATGCGGTTACTGCGGGGCCGTTTCAGACGTTGACGAACGCTAGGAAGAAGGTGAAAGATGCCACGCCGATGCCGGCCAAAAACAACGTTCTAGGGAAGATTGCAACGTAGACTAAAGCTCTACGCTTACCAACAACGTTGCTTGTTGGGAGATTTCTAACCAGTCAGTCATAATGGTATTTGGCGCAAATGCGCTGAGTCTACGTCCTCTCCTTTGTCTGTTGTCTAGTGTTTGCGCTAAATACCATTATGACTCTACGCTTACGCATCACTGGGGCGTCTCCAAGGAGGTTAAGAAAACCTCCTTGAACAACTCGCAAATGAGATTCTGCGTGAATCTTTCATTCATTCATTCCTTCAATCATTCATTCATTGCTATGGCTATCAGAGCTTCTTTAGGTAGATATCCTGGCCATGTTCGGGGTCGAATGCGTAGCAGACATTTAAACGGCACCATTCCAAACATTTTCATTATCTTGTAACCGCTTGCTTAAAGGGTAAAGTGAAAACTTAATTTACTTTTTTACAGTAAAGTTTATTGCGCAGGATATAAGTGAAGCCTTTTTGGATAGGCAGCCGAACTGTGAAATATAAACGGATATAGCACAAAGGTTTTCAAGGGTGAGTTAAGCTAGGTGCGTCCTTTTACATTTGTCTCCATTGAGAGTGTTGCATGCCCCATCGTGCATACCGTTCGCTCGAACTTTTTTTCTTTGTTGGAAAGTTGTGAGTTATATTGAGGATGCATATGCAAACCATAGGCGGCACCACGCGTGTTCGCCACATGCTCGAGTATTCAGGTAGTAGCACTTGCCAACTGATAGTACATGAACTCATAAAGCCTATAGAGCAGAACACAGCAAATTCCATGCGTAGCGCCGTATTGGCATCGCGCGTCGCGCCATCTATCGTACACGCTACGAAACAACATGCCCGGGCTGCCATGCGAGCAGACGCTACACAGAGCAAACACGGAACTCCCGAAACTCAGCCCGTTGGAGAGCGTGTTTCGCGTTTTTTCTAGCCTGGAAATTTTCGCCGTTTTTATTGGAACATCAAGAACACCTTGCTCATGCAAGTCCACAATGTATACACTACGTGCTGAGCGGGCTGCAGAAGCAACCTTGTCAGGTACGTATGCTGTTAATCTGTAAATAAAACATCCTCGCTGTAGTACGCGTGAGTCGTGATTGCAGTGCAGCTCGCTAATGAGTGAAACGATGCTTTGTTGCCGCATATTACAAGTTGGACACAAAGTTTTGTCAAAAGTCATCATTTTAACATGCATCGCGTAATAGTTAGAGTACGCTTTGCGTGTAGCTTCGCAGAACGTAATTTTTGTTCCACGAGTGCTCTTACAATAATGCGTCTTGCTCTCAAAGCGTGCAGTCAGAGAGGATCACCTGCAGTGTCGTTCATCGATCCCTTTTGGAAGCTATCTGCGCGATATTAATACTGTAACGATGATGCTTTACACGCGAAACTGTGCTACTCTTAGTTGAGCCGATACTGAAATGGGCGGAATCCAGCTGTCTCTTATTAAATGTGTGCTGTGTAAATATGCTAAAAATTTATCTGCTTGAGCTAGCGCTACGCCTGCGACGTAAAGGACACTTGCGCGAGTACTATTTACTTACGTGCCAATATATGTATTATGGGCAGCAGGATGGCCCGCGTCCAAATAAATTTCGGAATATCAAACACAGAAATGGAAGCACGAAATTCTGGCCAGGTGTTGAGGAACACCGTACCATTTATTGCCTTTTAAAGACGAAAGCTTGTAATCTTGAAGGCGTGGATGCCATCAAAAGCATTAAAACTTTATACTACATTGAAAGTGGCAAAGCATGCTGATTACTTGTGCTTGAAAGCATTACTTTGCACTACATTTTTGTCAATGGAAACGCTCAAAGCTATCAGGTGCACCCCCACACAAAGCTTGCGTCTGCCTTCAACCCATATGCGTGTCACGCAAGTTAGATTCGGAAAATGGAATAGGTGGGCATCACACTGCAGAATACACGCAGTTAGTGTACTTACTCGCGCATTTTCACTCGGCTCCTAGTGTTTCTGCTTCAATTACAATTATCCACTCGCGGCGAAGCTGAAAACACCGCATCGGCACTATTTCAGAGGCGCGTCGTAATCGTCGCAGTAATATCCTCCTGTTGCGCTGCTTGTTTTGGCGCCCAAAGACGACGCAGTAGTGCCCAGGCGAGCTCTTATACGCGGAAGCGGCCTGAACGGGTACTTTTTCGCACTTTAAAGCCTCAGAACTGCAGCTTGCCCTGTTTACTTGGCGCAACCCATGCGCTCCGCGGCAGTCCAGCGTCTGGGTGCGAGATAGGCGTGCTCTGGTGTATAACGTGAGTATATTCCTCACGAAAAAAAAAAAACTGCTTTTGTAGTGGGCCCCATTCAGAGCTCCGCTAAGCGTATGCGTGTAATAGCGTTTTTCACTGGGAGATCTAGAGCGGCCTCCAATATCCTGGAGTGACCACTCGGATCGCACCATGCCGAATATGTCAATGAAACACGGGAACGCTCCTCGACAGATCACGAGACGGAAGTGATCTCTGCCACTCTTCCTATCTCCGACCGGATCCGAGGCTTGGCAGCCGTGCAAACGAGAGCAATCCGGCGCGAAGCGAGCTGCTCTGGAATGACCAGTCAAACGTGCGAACCCGCTCCGGATCGACCAGTGAAAAACGGATTCGTCACCGCGGACCAAGAAGTCCTGCTCCGGATCGACCAGTGAAAGACGCCATAACTTTCGTATGTTTGTTCTTCCTACGATTAACTACAGACTAACTGTCGCTTCGTTAGAATCCCCAGCCCTTTCTGGCACTGGAACTCTTGTTTGCCTCGCCTGCACCATTAAAAGCAGTGATTCGCCCAAGTATTTGGATCCCCAATCCATCATGAAAGCGCAGTTACGGTGAAGTAGCCGTTAGAGAGAGAATTGCGCTGCACGACTGATGGAAATTAAATGTCAGCCCAGGACACGCTGCCGCTCTGCAGGCAAAGTTGCGGGGGAACATACTTAGTAAGCGTTTTCACGGAGTGTTCGCTCGCCAAAGCTCGCTGCGCGACCTAATGCATGTGAAGTGAGGTGAAAGAGAGGGGAAAAGCTTGACTGGGACGGCCGCGCCATCACTCGGGAGTCGAGAAAGCAGTCGACAATAGAAAGCAGCTCTCATTCGATCACCGTGCACTCAGCAAAGCATGACGATTTCGGCTCCGGCTCAGCATCCTAGTGCGATTTCAGAATTATCACGTCACTCTTGTCACTATGTCTAAATCGATTAATTGAAAAGGTTTAATCGATTAAGTTGATTAAATGAAAAGCGAACATCGATGACGATTAATCGTTTTGCCGGACACTTTTCGTCGATTAGTCGATTAATCATTCGTGGATATTACCTTCCCTATCTCTCAGTGGCGTAGGCAGAAATTTTTTTCGGGGGGAGGGGGCGGGGGCACTTCCTTGATCTGACATTGGGTCCGGGGATAAGTGGGGTGGAGTGTCTTTTTGTGCGCTGTATGCCATGGGGAAAAAATTTCGAGGAGGGGGGGGGCACGGGCCCGGTGTGTCCCACCCCCCCTGGATACGCCCCTGCTATCTCTGCTCTAACGTGAATGTCGACGTTACATCGGACCAGACGACTACACATTGGCGTGACTGTGTAGTAGTCGCGCGTGCAAAGCCAACGATATATACGCAATACTACTCAACTTACGCAAAGACGTTTATCCACATTGTAACGCTTGGCTGAAAGCAAAAAAAAAAAAAAATACGGCATGGGCTGCTACTGGTTGACTGCTTTGCATAAATATGATCCCCACAATGCATGGGATCTGCAGGATAATTGTTTTGTATAAAATTATTAGAACGCAAAAAATGGCACATCCACACACCCACACATTCACTGCATATTCACGTGCACAGTTGGAAGTGAGCGCTGTATGTGTTTTGGTTGCGTGAATGTGTGGGTGTGTGCCTGTTCGAATGTGTCATTCCTGCGCTCGATTACTTTCACACCGAAACAAACAACCAACTATCCCGACAAGTTTTGTTAGAGTCCTCCTAATACCTACTCTGGCCAGCTCGGAGTATACGTAGTTGGTCAGACTGGCTGGCTTCCGCACACCTTCGTGTATTTAAAGAGAGGGGCAAAATAGGAACGTTAACTCGAACAAATATTCTATTTGAAGCAATACATTTGATTGGTGAGGGGGGGGGGGGACTACAAAGGTATAACAGGGAAATAGCGAGAAGGGTGTGGAAACTGCACATGCGCACAATGACTGCTGTCTGCTGATGGACCACATGACAACAACGCGTGTCGTGAAGCAGTTAAAACAGAGCATCCTGCAGGTTGTTCTGTGCTGACGAGGCGAAGTTTGTAGCACGGAGAGCTGCAGAAGTTGTCTCTTTCTTCTGACCCTGCATGGCATCTTCTCTTACAGTGAAAATGAGATCACGACAACATCTGATTTTGGTGGCATAGTGGTCCACCGCCGTCGCCGCCGCCGATGTCCTTAACCGTTATTTCACACATTGAGAAAAAAAATATCCAGGATCGAGTGGGATTTGAACCCAGGCCCTCCGTGTGGTGGTGGTGGTGGTGGTGAAAAGCATTTATTTAAAAAGAGAGGTGTGGGACCTCTTTAGAGGTTCCTACACACTAGGTGGAGTCGCTATTCCGGGAGCCCATTGGTGGCAGTCGAGTATTCTACCAGAGTCACGCCGGTGCTTGAAAGTCCTTAGCAAAAAGACGCCATAAGGGCGTCACGTCGGGCAAGGAATCACGTTAGCAGATGTAATATAGCGTGGTTGGTTGGTTTTTTATAGAACTTTATTGTTGACCCTGAGAGACACGACTAACGCGCAGTGGTCTCCTCCCACGTTGGGACGGACAGGCTAAGCCTGACCGCCGCATCGTAGGCTCTCTGGACGTCCCAAGCTTCTGACGGCGGAGCATCACTAGACCTTTTTCACGCAATCCCAGAGCGCCCCGCGGGCACGCTGAGCACTATGGGAAAAGTGTGTACGCCGAGCGAGCCGGCTGTTCGCTCGCCTGCTGCTCGTTGGCGCCGTGATATCGGTGGGACCACGAAACGAAAAGAACAAGTCGCCACTTCTTGACTATTCTTACGCCGTAAATACCGCGCACATCCGGACGCATCTGCATTTATCTTACGCATGAAATGCGAAAGGATTAACACAGTGCACTGTCGGTATTACCGAGCGGATATGCATCGGATGTAGCAGTTAAGCAGCATGCGTATTATCGCGTGCCTATAACATCAAGATCTAATAAATATGAGCTGGACCTCCGAATTCATTATAAAAGACAGGGCGTGAAAACGCGGACACAAGGAAGAAGTCAGGACACCACAGACGCCGACTAACAATTGCAAAGGCGCACAACGGCGAAAAAAAAAACGACACGAAAACTTATCTGCGCATGCCCGTGTAATAGGCGAGCCTATCAATCCGGCACGAGTTGAGGTCTACATGACAGATAACTGCTAAGGCATTTGATTTCTTCTTCTCCACCAAATAAACTCACCCATGCGCTATCACTGCTATCGATATGCCATGCCTGAATCACTGAACGCATTTCTTCATTCTTCACTTACGGCGTGCCTCATTATATAGAATTTTGGCACGCAAAGCTTTGCGTTATAGCGTTTGTCGCCACTGCGCAAGCGTCATACGCTATCCTCCTGGGTACCCACGTTAAGTTACGAAAATAGTGTGTCGTATTCAGCGACCGCTAAACCTACTCACCCTATTCTAAAACTGTCCAATGAGTTCGCACTTTTCACACGTAGAACATCACCATCTAATTAACTGTGAACGTATTGACGCGCGCTCGCGAGTTGCAAGTCGTGCTCGTGGCATGAACAGCGGCCATATATACTAGCTCGCCGCTACTGCGAATACGGATGTTCCGTTGGCGTGTCTTATGCTGTTAAAACTAAAACGACGGCGACCGCGCTAACGCCATGGTTGACAAAGAACGCGAAATAATCTTGACTCGGAGTTCCCAAAGTTGCACGCGTGTTTCTATTTTTAGACAGCAACCAGCATGCTGATCGCGGTGATAACGGCCTCGTGGCGGCGTGCGAGCGATACGCGCGAATAAAAAAAAAAGATGTCCGGCCGTATCGATGCGTGCGGCAAGCAGCTGGGCTTCCCGGTCAAGGAGCCAACATCCGGGGCTCAGGACCGCCATATTGTACTTTCCGCGGACCTCGCTGCGCGTTGCGTTTGTTGAAGGAATTGAACTGCGCGTCGTGTACCATACGCCGCGTGCAGCTGCTGACACGACGTCAAGAGGCTGTGTTTGACGAGGCCGTCCGCTACATTAACCTGAAGGTCGCGGGATTGATTCCCGGCCGCGGTGGCCGCATTTCGATGGAAGCAAGATGCTAGAGACCTGTGTAGTTAAGATTTAGGTGAAGGTAAAGAATCCCAGGTGGTCGAAATTTCCGGAGCTCTCCACTAACAAACTATTATTATTACGTTACACGCTACATACACAGTTCAAAACAACAATATGCTCTCATTCGCCAGGCCGCAAGCGGAAGCCGTGATAAGACGCGTCCATATTTGAAAGTTTAGAACATGGCATTATAAATACGCTTAAGAGAGTTGAATAAGATTCAAGTGAATTACTGAATGTATGTCGGATATTTCACATCTCTAGTGCCTGTGAAATATTCGTGCGATGTTTTCTCGTCCCGAACTATAGTTTGGGACGAGAACGATGTATTTCCGCTGACTCCTTCACAATGAGAAGAAACATCCTTCGATTGTGAATCATCTGAGCGCAAGCGGGCAAAACACATTAAACGTATAGACAAGACGACGCACTCGGTTTATCTATGCTTCCTTGAAAGAAAAAAAAATGCGGAGCTTGCACTAAGTCGCGCATTGCTTGAAAAAGGGAAGCTGGATGATTCTGAAGTCTGCTCTGGATTGCTTCTAGGTTGTTGCTAGGCTTCAGCTAGGTGATGCTAGGTTGTTTCTAAGTTGCTTCTCAGCGCAGAGACGTTCGAGTTAAACCACGGGCAGTCACAGACACGGCACGGATGTCCAAGCTCCAGAGACAGAAACTCGCGCTGAAACCGAGCGTTCGCCCCTCCCATAGATCTACGGGCATGTCATCGTTCGCGCAGAGCTTCCATCGCTTCGGGGTCTTCTAGAAGCCGCCGTTGCCTCTTCCGTTCCCTATTCTCTCTTTGTACGTACCGCTCAAGCACTCCGTACAGATGCTTCAGCGAAGCTGAAACGTGCGGCCAATGTGTGTATCACTTGGTTCATCCAGTGGTGTGTAGCGGTTACTAGTGGGATTTGCCCAATTTCTGTGGCTCATACCATGTTCATGATGATGATAGTTTTTGTACACAGCAAAGCTTTTACGGCCGGTTTAAACAGCTTTACATTTAAAAAGTGAAGAAGCGAGTCGAGGAAAGACAAGTAACGGACAATACGACCCTGCCTATACTTACAACCCTTTCATTTCGCTCATTTCGGGCGCTTCCTCGTAATTTCGATGAATTAGCAAGCGCTTGACCGCTGACCTGAATGCCGGCCGCACTTCGATGGAGGCGAAATGTACTGTGTGGTGTCAGTCAGCGCAGGTTAAAGGAACACCAGATGGTCGAAATTTCCGGAGCCGTGCACTTCGGCGTGCCTCATAATCGTATCGTGGTTTTGGCACGTAAAACCCCAGATATTGTTATTATTGCAGAAGGGTAGATAGCCGGGCTTGTTGTTATAGATTCATTGTGAAAACTTAATAATAATATCTGGGGTTTAACGTCCCAAAACAACGATTTGATTATGAGAGACGCCGTAGTGGAGGGCTCCGGAAATTTCGACCACCTGGGGTTCTTTAACGTGCACCTAAATCTAAGTACGCGGGCCTCAAATATTTTCGCCTCCATCGAAAATGCAGCCGCCGCGGCCGGGATTCGATCCCGCGACCTTCGGGTCAGCAGTCGAGCGCCATAACCACTAAACCACCGTGGCGGGGCTCATTGTGAAAACTTGGCGGCGAGGACAAATGATACGCATTAGGAGCAGGACACAAGTTTTTGTCCTGCTCCTTCTGTATCTCCTTTGTTTGCGTTGTCAAGTTTTGATAATGGATTATTTACAACGGCATGTTCGCATACGTATAACCCCCCTAACGTGCTCAATGGATGAAGGAATTAAACTAAAATGCTGGTCTATTTCACTAGCGTGTGAAAGAGCTTATAATGTAATTAACTCGGAACGTGTAGCAACGCTCATGGTCTGACGCGAAACCGAAGCCTGCATTGCAGTAATACATTCGACAATATATTCTTTTTCTAGGATACCAGAAGCAGACTTTTTGCACGTAAGTACCGATAATAAAGGTAACGTCCAGATTGCATTTTTAAAACCACTCGTTAGTGTAGCGCTTTCGCGGATTTTTTGCGTTTTACATCGATAAAGCGAAGGCGACAGCGCTAACTACGCAGTTGCTGCCAAATAATTCGGGAGCAGCTTCTAGAACATTCCATGTTCGGCTGGAGCATGCTGACGCGACTTTTTTTCTTGACGTTTTCTTTTGTACGTTGCCAGTCGCGCCGATCGCTGTGATAACAACGGCGTCGTGGCGCATTGCGACAGTGACGTAAAGACAAGATTGACCAATGCGCAGGCACGTCGACCGCCGACCGTCGTCGGCCAAGCATCATGTGATCTTGATTTTCGTTGTCCGGGAGCGTCTTTCCGTGGTTTTGGACCCCCCATTTTGCTTTCTTCCTTCGACCGCGGTGGTTGCTTTGTCTGTCTGCTGAGCTCTGCGTCGCACTGCTGTCGTACTCACGCACTGACAGGCTGCGCTCGACGACGTCGCGCTCGTGTTACCGTGCGTCTTCTACACGGACTCAGAAAGAACTGCCTTCAACCTCCGAACATTGAAAATGTGAGGAACGTTTCGAAAAACTTCGTGCCTGACAAGCCTTCTGACACCGCCGCAGACAGTGCGTTTCGGTTGCTACCAGAGACTGCTCGCTGCTCTGCATGTGCAAGAGTGACTGTCAACTTGCCACGGCACATTTATTTCGACTGTGAAGTTCCTCCCGCACGACAATTCTCGCCCTTCAAGCGAGCTTCTGGAATACATGTGACGCTCGGCGAATACTCCAAACCTCGGCAAATGCACGACGTTACCATAGTAGGCCTAAGGCTAATGCCTCCCTCCGGGGAAGCCGGAGAAGTGAACTTACAAGTCGCAAGTCATGCCTGCCGTGGACTCACTTTTCGTTGTGCGCGTTCACCTACCGTCGGCGTCGCCTGGACAAAGAACTTTGATTCATGGTGGACATTGCTCCGAGGACCAGTGGAACCACCCCTCTTCACGGAATGCTTGGTCATCGGTCAACAAGTAAGATAGGGAGTCCCCGAGCTCGCGAGGGTGGTACGCAGCTTAGTCTGCCAGTTGAGTTTCTCGAATTGGTACGCGCCAGGCGTCTTGGCTACGCTCGCAAAAAGTTACGTGAGGTTAGTCGCGTCATAAAATTAAGCCCGAATCTTTTCTGGGCGTGCTGCGGCCATGTATCGGGTGTTCGCCGTGACGGAATTTGAGAGGACGGAGCACGTCGCTCAGTGGCGTAGTCAGGGGGTGGCACCCCGGGGGCCCGTGCCCCCCAATCCCAGATTTTTTTTTTTTTTTGCCATGGCACAAAGCACAAAAGGTCGCTCGACTACATTTGCCTGTCAGGCCCGCACTTCAGATCACGAATGTGCCCCGCTCCCCCCTCCCCCCTTCCGAAAAAAGATTTCTACCTACGCCCCTGGCGTCGCTGCTGTTGCGATGCATATAGCTTCAGGCATAGCTCACAGTTAGGCAGGCAGCTGACACTAGGCAGGGTAGCTTGATAGCCGTCCTCTTTCAATTTCGTCAGGGACATATGCCTGTTCCGAATGACTTTGCGACCTCGACCACTATTTCGTGATTAGGTACTTGGCGCGCGATACGAGTTGAAGTGAGGTGTCGTTTTCTGTTAAGCGAAATGTGGTTTCGAGGAAGTAAACGCATGCGGAATTGCCTCGTTAGCTCGATAGCTTTGTTAGTGCTGCTGAACTTCTTCGGGCTGCAGGTCAGCGCTTCCTGCTGCAGCCAATGTGAGTGGCCGTCAACCTTGTCGAACTTCATGTGCGTGTGCGGGCAGTCTGTTTGCCCATTACTGTCGTGCGCACCTCGCACACTTGGTTGAACGCGCCGCTCACTTTGGTCGAGTTCTTGGAACACGGCCCGTGCACGCGTGCGAACCTCGTCACGGTGAGTATACCAGTTATTCCTACGTTCGTATTTCTAAAGAGTGCTTGTTGAACGTTTCAGATGCCTTGTATGTACCTGTGGGCTGCCATACGTCGACGTGTGACCACGGCAGTCATCCGAGCACCAGGACGTGAATCCATCATTGCGGCTAGTATCATCCCAATATTGCAAATGAGATCACAGGTGTATTCCAGACTGGCGAGGTTGCGGTTAGTTTTGGTGTCTAATAAGAGCCCCCAGATTTGGTGGCCGGCTGTTTCAGCCATATTGGGTCTTCCCCTTGACGGAATCGAAGAGGACGGTTTACGGGTTGGGGCACGCCGCATAGAGCTTCAGCCTTGGCGAACACGATAGGCAGGATATGACAGGTGTCCTCTTTCGATTTCGTCGGGGACATTGAACGCGTTCCGAATGTCTTTTGTGAAGCGACCACTATTTCGTGTCGAGTAGCCCGCGCGTGATAGTGCGCTCGAGCGAAATGTGGTTTCGCGGAAGCAAACGGCATTCGGAATTGCCTCGCCAGCTTTTGATTAACCGTACTGTAGAACGTGCTGTTCACCTTACAGCGCGGTTTCATTCCAGTTATTGCTGCTTTTCCTGGTCGCTGTTTCTCATGATCCCGCTTATTCACGGTGCTATGCTTACCATGCAGTTTTAAGGTTTACTTTCAGCCTTTTCTTCAAGTCCCGCCGACTTTCCAGGAGGAGTCCATGGAGCACCGCACTTTATTTTGGACATGGTGTGTAAGCGCATATTTTCATTTCCATTTTTTGAAGAAGCAGCTTTTGAACCTATTCGTATATATCAGGGCCGGCGGATGTCCCGTTCCTGAACGAGCTGTGCATCGAAGGTTGTCCAGCCAGAGTCCACGGTGGAGATGGCGTTGAACACCACCCGTCCTGTCGCCGTGTCGGCAGCACTTCCACATTTAACCGCCGACACTCCTGTCAGTAAGAGGGACTTCAATAAGCGCCATATGGTAAATATCACGTACGCAAAACTTACTGCAGCTGTGTTTACATGTGCTTAACGATTCCGTCGTGTGTCTTTTCAGCTTTCCCGCGTCTGTCTTCCACTGCTACCCGTGACAAGGAGATGGAGCTGGCTCCTGCAGATTGGTTCCAATGTATACGTTCCTGAGGTTCCCTGGGCATCACTCGCCACATGGCCGAACTTACTGCCACCTTTGCACTGCTTCGCTGATGACGTCATCGGCGGAGACTGTGCATTGCTGCTACTTATGGAATTCTGTTGGTAGGTGTCACATTCACACAACTCTTGCTTCAGCTTTGTTTACATGTGCTTAACAATTCCACCGCCTGTCGTTGCAGCCTCACCGCGCCTGTCTCGCTTTGACACCCGTGACAAGGTGATGGAGCTGGCTCCTGCAGATTGGTTCCAATGTATACGTTCCTGAGGTTCCCTGGGCAACACACGTCACATGGCCGAACTTACGGCCACCTTTGCACTGCTTCGCTGATGACGTCGTCGACGGAGACTTTGCACTGCTGCTACTTATGGAATTCGGTTGGTAGGTGTCACATTCACACAACTCTTGCTTCAGCTTTGTTTACATGTGCTTAACAATTCCACCGCCTGTCGTTGCAGCCTCACCGCGCCTGTCTCGCTTTGACACCCGTGACAAGGAGATGGAGCTGGCTCCTGCAGATTGGTTCCAATGTATACGTTTCTGAGGTCCACTGGGCATCACACGCCACATGACCGAACTTACTGCCACCTTTGCACGGCTTCGCTGATGGCGTCATCGAAGGAGACTTTGCACTGCTGCTATCATGGAATTCTGTTGGTAGGAGTCTCATCCGCACAACTCTTGCTTCAGCTGTGTTTACATGGGCTTAACAATTCTGTCACTTGTCGTTACAGCTTCCCAGAGTCCATCGCTACCCGTGACAGACTTGGAGCTGGCTCCAGCAGACTGGTTCTAATGCCTACGTTCCTGAGGTCCTCGGGCACCACCCTTCATATGGCCGAACTTATTGCCACATTTGCACTGCTTTGCTGACGGCGACATCCAGGGAGACTGGACATGACCACTACCTTTGCAGACGGTAGGAAAAACTTCATTGTTTGTATCGTCCTCCACCCCCTGATGCGCGAGGCTCGCAAATTTGCTCTCCTCCTCGGCTTGGTGTCCGCACCCAGCAGCCGATGTCGATGAAACTCAAGTGCGAAGACTATCAGCTCCGTTTGTACATATTTACTGTACACACCTAGATTCCTTGACCTATGCTCTAATTGGCAAATATAGAACGTTGGTCGGGGTGTTGTGAGGCCGCCAGGCTAAAATTCTTCCATTCCATTTACTTGTCAAAATTAGGCATTCGTGCGGAGGATAGTGTCCTTACTGTCAACTAGGTCGTTGCGTCGTAAACACGGTCCAAACGTTAAACGTGTTTGTGCACAGAAATGTGTTCTAATGTTTTCTCGCGAACTGTTTCCTCAGAATTCTGAATCACAGTCCTGCTATTTAGCCATTTCGCCTAACATTATTCCGTATATCGTTTATTACTTGCCTTTGTTTTGTCAGCGGAATTGAATCTGTGCTGCACTATCTGATTGCATGTATGAATTTGATGTACAGCCGCGAGCAATGACCTGGACGACTCAAATTACTTTAAACTTCATTAAACCACCTTTTGCGTAAATTCATGCATGTTTTTGTATGTGTGCATGTACGGGTGCAAATTTTTAAAATTTTGGGTAGGGGTCACGAAAGCACTAAAATAAGTATTTGCAGAAAAAGCGCGAGTAAGCCCCCCGAAAAAAGTAAAAAGAAATCGGGAAGCTCCACACTAGTGTGCGCAGACTGAGGAAACAGCGGAGTTAGTGGCCTACCCCTTCTATTTTCCCTCCTCCTCAGCCTCACTTCCTTTTCCGGTCCCTTGATATATACCCTGCATGGCTGTGCTGTGCTTCACCCTCTCCTTCTCATTTTCTTCCTCTTCACCTTCTCATTACTCGTCTTCACCCTCACTTCACTTTCCCACCCCCTCGCTACACTACTGTGCTCATATGTTCGCTTTGCGTTCCTTGGCCTAGCCAGGCTGAGTTCCCATTCTCCTCTCAACGTGGCTGCTCCTAGCTCAACCAGTTAATTCGGGAGGACAACGGAGTTTCGCCAAGCTTAAGCAGCGCTGCTGTGGAAAAAAATAACGCGACCAGATACGGTACAATTCTCGGTGAAAAAGCCCAAAATGAAAACTCGGTGAAAAAAGCCCGAATCCGCTTATTATAAGCGGAACTGGCCACTCTAACAGGAAATGTCGCTGGAACCAACGTTTCTAAAGGGGACCTCGTTTATTTGTTGCTTTGACGTAGACAAATCCATTTGCAGAAACACTGCCTGCAGCGGCATTCCCTGTTAAGACTTTCCTTTTTTTTCATCTGTGCCCAGGAATTATAGTGCGGTTATGTTTTCGGATTCCTCAAATTACACTAACACGCATCTCGCCTGTCGTTTCAGGCCCCCAGCAGGTTCTGGTGTGTGGAGCTCTACAGTAGATTGGTCCAGCCCGCTCATTGACATCAGCAACGTCCGTGGCATTTCCACAAGAGCGCCTGTGTCCACCCTACCGGGGACAGTTCTACCGGGGACTCTGGACCAGTCAAGTCTTCAGGCGTTTCTAAGAAATTTTTGTTGTCCTGCATTGTCTTCGCTGCGTGTGGGTGTTCTCCACAAAGACTGCAGTCGCCGTCGCTCGACCACCTACCAGATCCTGTGTTGCACTAATATCAGCAGTTCAGTGAAGCAACCCACTCTATGTTGAGAGCTGCGCTGCACTCAGCCAGCGGCTGGGGCATCTGGCAGTTACAACAATACGAACCCAAAGCACTGTCACAAGCACTGATTTATCACTCATGAGCTCATCTGTGAATGTTTGGCGGTGAGGGTAAGGACGTTTACATTGTGCGTTTTTGCAGCAACGCATATATGGTGCTGCTCATGCGCTCTTTCATTTGCTCACATCGCCTAAGTCAGCAGCTAATCTCTGATCGTCTTGCTGGATCGTGAATAGATCGAACTTGTTTCAACGGGGTTCGGTGCACATAGTGGTTTTCACACTTGTCATTGTCGCTGGTAACGACGATAACCCGTTGATAGTTCAGTGGCGAAACTTATCGATAGGGCGCCGAAGTGATCGTTCGCTATCGTTCATGGACATCCGTTTTGGAAACAGTTCAGGCATTTGACCAACCTCCCTGTATTCCCGTCTACTTCTTCCTCCCCCTTCACCTGTTTCGCTTTGGCCCTCTATATGGTTGATTACGGGGCCTTTTCATTCGTTGAATTGACTTGCTCAAAATTCATGATTTGTATCTGTAGAAGCCCGTTTGGCTTTGTCCCGAGGTTAGAACTCGGGCCTTTGATTCATTGAATTTGTTTGCACAGTATTTGTCTTGTCGCATCGGTAGAAGCCGTTTGGCTTTGTCACGAGGTTAGAACTCGGGCCTTTCATTTATTGAACTTGTTTGCTGTCACGAATTTCGGGTAGTTGCGGGTGATGGATTCAGACAGGACTCTTAACGGTACAACACATTTAATGAACTCACGCACGGCACTCTATAGAATACACAAAGAATATACCAAACAAATACCAAAAGAGACTGCAAATTCTAACTAGAGCTACACACAAAACACACTACAAACTAAACTGCCCCAAAAAGAAAAGTCAGGTGGGTCTATAGCGCTCTAGCCTTGTGCTGCTCATGCCTCGGGCCGACCTTACTTGGTACCGTTGATGCGTTTCCCGTCGATGTCCGGGATTGGTCGCGTCCTGTCCTAGTCGGTGATCTCGACCGTCTTGACGACCATTGCCGTCCTTGCCGCTGCCGAATCGTCGTCCGTCGTCGTTATCGCATGACGTCGTCGCTGACGTGGCAGAGGCCTCCGAGGTTAGGCCTAGTGGCGGTCGCTGATGCCCGGTGCTAAGAGCCGACGTGGCCCACCGGGGACTGTCTTCGGCGGCTTGCTTCGAAGGGGGCTTGCGCCAGGAACGTCGGTGATGGCTGTGCGCGGTTGCTGCATCCCGAGACGCCTCACTCGAACCGGGTCGAGGACTCAGGCCACCTCTCGGGACGTCCGCGTCACAGGCTGCCGAGTCGCACTCCTGCCGCTCCCGTCGCCAGTGCGCTTGCTGGCGAGACAACCTTCTCCTGGCAAGTCCACGTAGACAATGCTAGCGCGTCGTTCCTTGCGTGCCGATCACAGCTCGGGTCACGCGCCGCCTCGGGCTTCTCCACGTCATGGCGCGCGCGCTCGCGCCGTTTCGAACGTTTCAAATATTTCGTCGTCGTCTTCTTGCGAAGAGCTCTTACTCATGACATATACGCCCCCTTTTCAAGAGTTTTTTCTCAAAAAACTTCTTGCCCCCATCTTGAGCTTGCCATAACCTTCATCTGTAACTCCAACTTGCGTTCACTCACTGGTCATCACTACGCACTTTTGGGATCACATCACCAAACACTACACTGAACCACTCACAACGTCCAAGACTTAATCGTCCGTAACACGATATTCATACCCTCTCATATACAAAAAACAACTACACAAGTTACAAAGTATCTCACTATTCAAATGTTCGCAAGTTCAATGTTCATAGCACTCTTGCTCTATTCCAAACAAAGCTATACATATGGTCTATTTTGAACTTCTCTGACTTCGCGTGATCTTGCTTTCTTTATGGGCGCCCAAAAATTTGAGACTCCACGCTTAAATTTGTGCCTCTTCACATTTTGCGTCTTCTTCAATTTCTTTCTGCGTCTAATCACGACTCGTCGTCTAAGACGCTCAGTCCATTTGCTGCCACTTATTATTCTCTTAATCCCCCGACGCCTCTTCCGAACAACTTTTCTAGGCAGCGTCCTATCTTCATCACTACTTCTCTGTCCCACTGTACTTTCAGCCAGATGATTGGGACCTATATTCAGCCCTTTTGAAGCGATCCTTTTGTTTCGTCTCACGCGTCCACAACTGACAACTTGCAACACCCTCCTTGCGTCCTGATAATTATGAACGGTTCTTTGTGCTTTTCGAGCTGCCTCATTTTGTCTTAGTTTCACGCGTTTCACACCGTGCGTCTGAAGCACATCATTCATTCTAGCACCCTCTGGAATCATCTCTCGCGAATACGTCGTGCTTTTTCCTTCAATATGCATGTCCATCAGCGAACAGCTACTCTCTGTCTCTTTGCTAATTCTATGGGTCGCGTTCGCTTCCTCCATGCACTGTTCTACTACATCCGCGTCCTCTTCGCTAACCGTTGCCTTGATGCAACTGTATGCAACATCTAAGTCATTGCCCCTGTTTCCGGTGCCCAAAAGACTGCTGTCATTTACACAACTCCTGTGCTCACTACCCACTTTCTCAACTGAAGCGCAGACCTCAAAATCTGGCACACTAATGTCTGTCGATGAAACCTCTGTGGGCATTCTTTCATTCGGTCTAATGCACTCCGTGGCCTGTGCCGATCTTATTTGATGTTCTAGTGCCTGCTTTTTTCTAGCATAGATTGCTTGCATTTCGACGCGTCTTGCCTCAAGTTTGGCATTGTGCTCTTTTTTCGCGTGCTCCCGCTCTTTCTGAATGCGTGCTCTCTCTTCTTCGATGAACTCTAAGCCCTGTTCTTTGTTCAGCTTTCGCTCACGAATGATAGTTAATATCTTGTCCCAATCCATCTCCGCAACAACCGATAATAAGTGACTGGGCAGGATTGATCCTGGCAGGCTCGCCAATTGTCACGAATTTCGGGTAGTTGCGGGTGATGGATTCAGACAGGACTCTTAACGGTACAACACATTTAATGAACTCACGCACGGCACTCTATAGAATACACAAAGAATATACCAAACAAATACCAAAAGAGACTGCAAATTCTAACTAGAGCTACACACAAAACACACTACAAACTAAACTGTCCCAAAAAGAAAAGTCAGGTGGGTCTATAGCGCTCTAGCCTTGTGCTGCTCATGCCTCGGGCCGACCTTACTTGGTACCGCTGATGCGTTTCCCGTCGATGTCCGGGATTGGTCGCGTCCTGTCCTAGTCGGTGATCTCGACCGTCTTGAAGACGGGACTTTGCCTTTGCACCAAGTCATCAGAAATGACAAGTAAGGCCGGTCCGCCGTGTTAGTTATAAGACTGGAGCAGGCTAGAGGTTATTTAGTTATGTACCGAGTTGAGAGGCTGAAGTTCATAGCGATTGTATTTTGTACATTTGTATATTTTAGAGTGCTAAGTTTTCCTTTTTTGTTGTTTGATAAAAGTTGTCAGTGCTATACCCCGAGTCTTGACTGAGTCCATCGCACCGGGCCACACGAAATTCGTGACAATTGGCGAGCCTGCCAGGATTCAATTTCCTGCCCGTTACGGATTTCGGAGCTGTGGCAATGGACTTCGTCAAGATTCTGAGCTTAGCGAGAGACCGAGGTTATTCAAAAGAAGAGGCATTGGAGTTTCTCGGAATGGAGCAAGAGCGTGTTCGAAAAGAGAGGGAGCGCGCGCGAAAAGAGCTCGAAGAAAAACTTGAGGTAAAACGTGCTGAAGCACGTGAAGCACATGCTAAAGAGAAAGAACAGCTCGAGCGCGAACTGAGGTTGGCAAAAGCCACAGACGTTAGACCGGACGTAGGAATGCCAAGGGAGGATTTACCTCGGGAATTGAAATGTCCTGATGTTCACAGCTGCGACCATGTTGAACATATTACTAGCGACCATGGGAGCTGTGTTAAGGAAACTGGGCTAATAATTAGCAAGAAAAATGAGATCTCAGATACATCATGTAATAGCAATATTGAAAGTGTTAGTGCATGGCACGTCAATTGTGTAAATCATGGACCAGAGGAAACGATCGCGCTTGAGCCAGTCTTTGCAGAACGTGCAGAACAGGAGAGTAGTCCACCACTCAAAGTTACTTATCTTGAAGAAACAAACATGGGGCATGCACCAGGGAGGTTTATACCGGAGAGTGTGACGTTCATTGGCTTTGCTGACGCTCACGGTGCCTCTCAGTTAAAGCAAAGTAGAAAGAAAACCGCCCCCAAAACTAGGTACAGATACACGGGTGCTAAAAGAGCTGTGCCAATGCTCAGCCGAAAACGTTTAGTTAGGACGCACCCCAGAAGAGTAGTATGGATGAGGCGTTTGATGATTGTTAAAAGCAGAAATGAAGGCAGCGTTTGCAGTGGGCGTTCGCGAAGACGCGCAGTACGACGACGCAAAATAAAGTCGCGAAAGACGCGCATTGTTAGAAGACTGAGAAGTGTGAAATGTTTCAGTCGTGCACATGCAATGGAAAAGAGTGAGGTGGGGATTTATTAAAAGTTTCGCATAGAGAGTTACAGTTTGGTGTGGACTTACGCAAGTTTGTTTTAGACAAGGTTATTTGGAACAATGTGAACTGTGACTACTGGTAGCGTTTTGTGTAGCGTTTCCGAAACTGTGTAGTGGTCAGCGTTTTGTGAGTCGTGACGGCCATCAGTGAAAAGTGTGTGCTCAGTGTAGTTCAAAGCAAGCAGACGCAACTTAAGTTACACCCCAAGTTCAGGACATAGAAAAGCAGTTTTTTGGGAAAAAACTCTTCGAAATGGTGGCGTATGTCACGAGTGAGTGCCAGGCGGCCAAAAGACGACGACGGCGAAGTTCTCAAAACATTCGAAGCGGCACGAGCGCGTGCGCGGAAGATTCGACAGAGCTCGAGGCACGCGAACCGAGCCATGAAGGAGGACGAAGAGCAATGAGCTGGGATTGTCTTCGTGGGCTCGGCGAAGGAAGGTCGCATCGCCAGCAGACGCACTGGCGACGGCAGCGACGGGCGTTCGGGTCTGCGGACGGTGACGCGGGCGTCCCGAGGTGAGGCCGGCGAGATCGACGACGTTCGAGCAAGGCACCTCGGCGACGCAGTGGCCGCGCCCCGCAAGTACGGACGTTCCCGGCGCAAGACCCCTCCCGAAGCAAGCCACCGAGGGCAATCAACGGAGGGCCACGTCAGCGGTGGAACGCCAGGCTTGGCGAAGGAGCCGACAACGACGTTAGGCCTAGCGGGCCTAGCCGTCAGGAGAGCGGAGTGCCTGCTTGTGAACACGCAACGACGATTGGCGCATTGTGCTACGGCGTGGGCCAGGTCAAGTTAAATGACCGGACGACGTAGACACCAGACGGGACTTTGCCTTTGCACCAAGTCATCAGAAATGACAAGTAAGGCCGGTCCGCCGTGTTAGTTATAAGACTGGAGCAGGCTAGAGGTTATTTAGTTATGTACCGAGTTGAGAGGCTGAAGTTCATAGCGATTGTATTTTGTACATTTGTATATTTTAGAGTGCTAAGTTTTCCTTTTTTGTTGTTTGATAAAAGTTGTCAGTGCTATACCCCGAGTCTTGACTGAGTCCATCGCACCGGGCCACACGAAATTCGTGACATTTGCACAGTATTTGTCTTGTCGCATCGGTAGAAGCCCGCTTAGCTTTGTCCCGAGGTTAGAACTCTGGCCTTTGATTCATTGAACTTGTTTGCACAGTATTCGTCTTGTCGCATCGGTAGAAGCCCGTTTGGCTTTTTCCCTAGGTTAGAACTCGGGCCTTTGATTCATTGAACTTGTTTGCACGGTATTTGTCTTGTCGCATTGGTATAAGCCCGCTTAGCTTTGTCCCGCGGTTACAACTCGTGCCTTTGATTCATTGAACTTGTTTGCGTAGTATTCGTCTTGTCGCATTAGTGAAGCCCGTTTGGCTTTGCCCCGAGATTAGAACTCGGGCCTTTGATTCATTGAACTTGTTTGCGTAGTATTCGTCTTGTCGCATTAGTGAAGCCCGTTTGGCTTTGTCCCGAGGTTAGAACTCGGGCTTTTGATTCATTGAACTTGTTTGCACAGTATTCGTCTTGTCGCATCGGTAGAAGCCCGCTTAGCATTGTCCCGAGGTTAGAACTCAGGCCTTTGATTCATTGGCCATGTTTGCACCGTATTCGTCTTCTCGCATCGGTAGAAGCCCGTTTGGCTTTGTCCCGAGGTTAGAACTCGGGCCTTTGATTCATTGAGCTTGTTTGCACAGTATTTGTCTTGTCGCATCGGTAGAAGCCCGTTTGGCTTTGTCCCGAGGTTAGAACTCGGGCCTCTGATTCATTGACCATGTTTGCACCATATTCGTCTTGTCGCATCGGTAGAAGCCCGTTTGGCTTTGTCACGAGGTTAGAACTCGGGCCTTTCCTTTATTGAACTTGTTTGCACAGTATTTGTCTTGTCGCATCGGTAGAAGCCCGCTTAGCTTTGTCCCGAGGTTAGAACTCGGGCCTTTGATTCATTGAACTTGTTTGTACAGTATTCGTCTTGTCGCATCGGTAGAAGCCCGTTTGGCTTTGTCACGAGGTTAGAACTGGGGCCTTTGATTCATTGAACTTGTTTGCACAGTATTTGTCTTGTCGCATCGGTAGAAGCCCGCATAGCTTTGTCCCGAGGTTAGAACTCGGTCCTTTGATTCATTGACCATGTTTGCACCGTATTCGTCTTGTCGCATCGGTAGAAGCCCGTTTGGCTTCGTCGCGAGGTTAGAACTCGGGCCTTTCATTTATTGAACTTGTTTGCACAGTATTCGTCTTGTCGCATCGGTAGAAGCCCGTTTGGCTTTGTCCCGAGGTTAGAACTCGGGCCTTTCATTCATTGACCATGTTTGCACCATATTCGTCTTGTCGCATCGGTAGAAGCCCGTTTGGCTTTGTCACGAGGTTAAACTCGGGCCTTTCCTTTATTGAACTTGTTTGCACAGTATTTGTCTTGTCGCATCAGTAGAAGCCCGCTTAGCTTTGTCCCGAGGTTAGAACTCGGGCCTTTGATTCATTGAACTTGTTTGTACAGTATTCGTCTTGTCGCATCGGTAGAAGCCCGTTTGGCTTTGTCACGAGGTTAGAACTCGGGCTTCTGATTCATTGAACTTGTTTGCACAGTATTCGTCTTGTCGCATCGGTAGAAGCCCGCTTAGCTTTGTCCCGAGGTTAGAACTCGGGCTTTTGATTCATTGAACTTGTTTGCACAGTATTCGTCTTGTCGCATCGGTAGAAGCCCGCTTAGCTTTGTCCCGAGGTTAGAACTCAGGCCTTTGATTCATTGGCCATGTTTGCACCGTATTCGTCTTCTCGCATCGGTAGAAGCCCGCTTAGCTTTGTCCCGAGGTTAGAACTCGGGCTTTTGATTCATTGAACTTGTTTGCACAGTATTCGTCTTGTCGCATCGGTAGAAGCCCGTTTGGCTTTGTCCCGAGGTTAGAACTCGGGCCTTTGATTCATTGAGCTTGTTTGCACAGTATTTGTCTTGTCGCATCGGTAGAAGCCCGTTTGGCTTTGTCCCGAGGTTAGAACTCGGGCCTTTGATTCTTTGGCCATGTTTGCACCGTATTCGTCTTGTCGCATCGGTAGAAGCCCGTTTGGCTTTGTCCCGAGGTTAGAACTCGGGCCTTTGATTCATTGACCATGTTTGCACCATATTCGTCTTGTCGCATCGGTAGAAGCCCGTTTGGCTTTGTCACGAGGTTAGAACTCGGGCCTTTCCTTTATTGAACTTGTTTGCACAGTATTTGTCTTGTCGCATCGGTAGAAGCCCGCATAGCTTTGTCTCGAGGTTAGAACTCGGTCCTTTGATTCATTGACCATGTTTGCACAGTATTCGTCTTGTCGCATCGGTAGAAGCCCGTTTGGCTTTGTCCCGAGGTTAGAACTAGGGCCTTTCATTCATTGACCATGTTTGCACCATATTCGTCTTGTCCCATCGGTAGAAGCCCGTTTGGCTTTGTCACGAGGTTAAACTCGGGCCTTTCCTTTATTGAACTTGTTTGCACAGTATTTGTCTTGTCGCATCAGTAGAAGCCCGCTTAGCTTTGTCCCGAGGTTAGAACTCGGGCCTTTGATTCATTGAACTTGTTTGTACAGTATTCGTCTTGTCGCATCGGTAGAAGCCCGTTTGGCTTTGTCACGAGGTTAGAACTCGGGCTTCTGATTCATTGAACTTGTTTGCACAGTATTCGTCTTGTCGCATCGGTAGAAGCCCGCTTAGCTTTGTCCCGAGGTTAGAACTCGGGCCTTTGATTCATTGAACTTGTTTGCACAGTATTCGTCTTGTCGCATCGGTAAAAGCCCGTTTGGCTTTGTCCCTAGGTTAGAACTCGGGCCTTTGATTCATTGAACTTGTTTGCACAGTATTCGTCTTGTCGCATCGGTAGAAGCCCGCTTAGCTTTGTCCCGAGGTTAGAGCTCAGGCCTTTGATTCATTGGCCATGTTTGCACCGTATTCGTCTTCTCGCATCGGTAGAAGCCCGTTTGGCTTTGTCCCGAGGTTAGAACTCGGGCCTTTGATTCATTGAGCTTGTTTGCACAGTATTTGTCTTGTCGCATCGGTAGAAGCCCGTTTGGCTTTGTCCCGAGGTTAGAACTCGGGCCTTTGATTCATTGAGCTTGTTTGCACAGTATTTGTCTTGTCGCATCGGTAGAAGCCCGTTTGGCTTTGTCCCGAGGTTAGAACTCGGGCCTTTGATTCTTTGGCCATGTTTGCACCGTATTCGTCTTGTCGCATCGGTAGAAGCCCGTTTGGCTTTGTCCCGTGGTTAGAACTCGGGCCTTTGATTCTTTGGCCATGTTTGCACCATATTCGTCTTGTCGCATCGGTAGAAGCCCGTTTGGCTTTGTCACGAGGTTAGAACTCGGGCCTTTCCTTTATTGAACTTGTTTGCACAGTATTTGTCTTGTCGCATCGGTAGAAGCCCGCTTAGCTTTGTCCCGAGGTTAGAACTCGGGCCTTTGATTCATTGAACTTGTTTGTACAGTATTCGTCTTGTCGCATCGGTAGAAGCCCGTTTGGCTTTGTCACGAGGTTAGAACTCGGGCCTTTGATTCATTGAACTTGTTTGCACAGTATTCGTCTTGTCGCATCGGTAGAAGCCCGCATAGCTTTGTCCCGAGGTTAGAACTCGGTCCTTTGATTCATTGACCATGTTTGCACCGTATTCGTCTTGTCGCATCGGTAGAAGCCCGTTTGGCTTTGTCGCGAGGTTAGAACTCGGGCCTTTCATTTATTGAACTTGTTTGCACAGTATTCGTCTTGTCGCATCGGAAGAAGCCCGTTTGGCTTTGTCCCGAGGTTAGAACTCGGGCCTTTCATTCATTGACCATGTTTGCACCATATTCGTCTTGTCGCATCGGTAGAAGCCCGTTTGGCTTTGTCACGAGGTTAAACTCGGGCCTTTCCTTTATTGAACTTGTTTGCACAGTATTTGTCTTGTCGCATCAGTAGAAGCCCGCTTAGCTTTGTCCCGAGGTTAGAACTCGGGCCTTTGATTCATTGAACTTGTTTGTACAGTATTCGTCTTGTCGCATCGGTAGAAGCCCGTTTGGCTTTGTCACGAGGTTAGAACTCGGGCTTCTGATTCATTGAACTTGTTTGCACAGTATTCGTCTTGTCGCATCGGTAGAAGCCCGCTTAGCTTTGTCCCGAGGTTAGAACTCGGGCCTTTCATTCATTGACCATGTTTGCACCATATTCGTCTTGTCGCATCGGTAGAAGCCCGTTTGGCTTTGTCACGAGGTTAAACTCGGGCCTTTCCTTTATTGAACTTGTTTGCACAGTATTTGTCTTGTCGCATCAGTAGAAGCCCGCTTAGCTTTGTCCCGAGGTTAGAACTCGGGCCTTTGATTCATTGAACTTGTTTGTACAGTATTCGTCTTGTCGCATCGGTAGAAGCCCGTTTGGCTTTGTCACGAGGTTAGAACTCGGGCTTCTGATTCATTGAACTTGTTTGCACAGTATTCGTCTTGTCGCATCGGTAGAAGCCCGCTTAGCTTTGTCCCGAGGTTAGAACTCGGGCCTTTGATTCATTGGCCATGTTTCCACCGTATTCGTCTTGTCGCATCGGTAGAAGCCCGTTTGGCTTTGTCCCGAGGTTAGAGCTCGGGCCTTTGATTCATTGAACTTGTTTGCACAGTATTTGTCTTGTCGCATCGGTAGAAGCCCGTTTGGCTTTGTCCCGAGGTTAGAACTCGGGCCTTTGATTCATTGAACTTGTTTGCACAGTATTTGTCTTGTCGCATCGGTAGAAGCCCGCTTAGCTTTGTCCCGAGGTTAGCACTCGGGCCTTTCATTTATTGAACTTGTTTGCACAGTATTTGTCTTGTCGCATCGGTAGAAGCCCGCTTAGCTTTGTCCCGAGGTTAGAACTCGGGCCTTTGATTCATTGAACTTGTTTGCACAGTATTCGTCTTGTCGCATCGGTAAAAGCCCGTTTGGCTTTGTCCCTAGGTTAGAACTCGGGCCTTTGATTCATTGAACTTGTTTGCACGGTATTTGTCTTGTCGCATTGGTATAAGCCCGCTTAGCTGTGTCCCGCGGTTACAACTCGTGCCTTTGATTCATTAAACTTGTTTGCGTAGTATTCGTCTTGTCGCATTAGTGAAGCCCGTTTGGCTTTGCCCCGAGATTAGAACTCGGGCCTTTGATTCATTGAACTTGTTTGCGTAGTATTCGTCTTGTCGCATTAGTGAAGCCCGTTTGGCTTTGTCCCGAGGTTAGAACTCGGGCTTTTGATTCATTGAACTTGTTTGCACAGTATTCGTCTTGTCGCATCGGTAGAAGCCCGCTTAGCTTTGTCCCGAGGTTAGAACTCAGGCCTTTGATTCATTGGCCATGTTTGCACCGTATTCGTCTTCTCGCATCGGTAGAAGCCCGCTTGGCTTTGTCCCGAGGTTAGAACTCGGGCCTTTGATTCATTGAGCTTGTTTGCACAGTATTTGTCTTGTCGCATCGGTAGAAGCCCGTTTGGCTTTGTCCCGAGGTTAGAACTCGGGCCTTTGATTCATTGAGCTTGTTTGCACAGTATTTATCTTGTCGCATCGGTAGAAGCCCGTTTGGCTTTGTCCCGAGGTTAGAACTCGGGCCTTTGATTCTTTGGCCATGTTTGCACCGTATTCGTCTTGTCGCATCGGTAGAAGCCCGTTTGGCTTTGTCCCGTGGTTAGAACTCGGGCCTTTGATTCTTTGGCCATGTTTGCACCATATTCGTCTTGTCGCATCGGTAGAAGCCCGTTTGGCTTTGTCACGAGGTTAGAACTCGGGCCTTTCCTTTATTGAACTTGTTTGCACAGTATTTGTCTTGTCGCATCGGTAGAAGCCCGCTTAGCTTTGTCCCGAGGTTAGAACTCGGGCCTTTGATTCATTGAACTTGTTTGTACAGTATTCGTCTTGTCGCATCGGTAGAAGCCCGTTTGGCTTTGTCCCGAGGTTAGAACTCGGGCCTTTGATTCATTGAACTTGTTTGCACAGTATTCGTCTTGTCGCATCGGTAGAAGCCCGCATAGCTTTGTCCCGAGGTTAGAACTCGGTCCTTTGATTCATTGACCATGTTTGCACCGTATTCGTCTTGTCGCATCGGTAGAAGCCCGTTTGGCTTTGTCGCGAGGTTAGAACTCGGGCCTTTCATTCATTGAACTTGTTTGCACAGTATTCGTCTTGTCGCATCGGTAGAAGCCCGTTTGGCTTTGTCCCGAGGTTAGAACTCGGGCCTTTCATTCATTGACCATGTTTGCACCATATTCGTCTTGTCGCATCGGTAGAAGCCCGTTTGGCTTTGTCACGAGGTTAAACTCGGGCCTTTCCTTTATTGAACTTGTTTGCACAGTATTTGTCTTGTCGCATCAGTAGAAGCCCGCTTAGCTTTGTCCCGAGGTTAGAACTCGGGCCTTTGATTCATTGAACTTGTTTGTACAGTATTCGTCTTGTCGCATCGGTAGAAGCCCGTTTGGCTTTGTCACGAGGTTAGAACTCGGGCTTCTGATTCATTGAACTTGTTTGCACAGTATTCGTCTTGTCGCATCGGTAGAAGCCCGCTTAGCTTTGTCCCGAGGTTAGAACTCGGGCCTTTGATTCATTGGCCATGTTTGCACCGTATTCGTCTTGTCGCATCGGTAGAAGCCCGTTTGGCTTTGTCCCGAGGTTAGAGCTCGGGCCTTTGATTCATTGAACTTGTTTGCACAGTATTTGTCTTGTCGCATCGGTAGAAGCCCGTTTGGCTTTGTCCCGAGGTTAGAACTCGGGCCTTTGATTCATTGAACTTGTTTGCACAGTATTTGTCTTGTCGCATCGGTAGAAGCCCACTTAGCTTTGTCCCGAGGTTAGCACTCGGGCCTTTCATTTATTCAACTTGTTTGCACAGTATTTGTCTTGTCGCATCGGTAGAAGCCCGCTTAGCTTTGTCCCATGGTTAAAACTCGGGCCTTTGATTCATTGAACTTGTTTGTACAGTATTCGTCTTGTCGCATCGGTAGAAGCCCGTTTGGCTTTGCCCCGTGGTTAGAACTCGGGCCTTTGATTCATTGAACTAGTTTGCGCAGTATTCGTCTTGTCGCATCGGTAGAAGCCCGTTTGGCTTTGCCCCGAGGTTCGATTTCGTGGTGGTTATTTCAGCCATTGCACCTATATTTTGTGAAACATCATTGTGTTTTAAAGACGATAGTCTTTCTTGGGGAACTTAAACGCAGAAATTTTGGTCTGTCTTTCTGTCTGTCTGTCTTTCTGTTTGTCGGCACGTCCCTCGATTCAGCCACTCGGCCAAAGTTGAACCACTTGCCCAAGGGCCAGCCGTCTTGAACTGGTACAGCTGTTCATACTTGTGAACGTTGTCGATCTAAAAGTTAATATCATGCATATCTGAGGTGTAACATCACTAGGTAAGTAGTAGGTGGCGTGTTCCTTTAATAGAAAATGCATACATACGTAATTTTAAGGACCCTAGTTTCTTAAGCTGCGCTGAAAATGCATAAGAATGGAAGCTTGAGCGAGTTGGTATGCGTTCATCTTTGTTGAAACAGCGCTCACTAGACGACGACGAAGTAAAAGAAGGCACAGGACAGGCAGCGCCTGTCCTGTGCCTTCTTTTACTTCGTCGTCTCTAGTGAGCGCTGTTTCAACAAAGCTGAAAATGCGACTGCGCTGAAATTTGCCTTCCTCCGTGCCCTTCGCACGAGCTCATTGTTGTGTTTCGGTTTCGGTTCTGTATTGCACTGTACGAATGCCATGGGTTGGTGTTGAAAAACTTTAGTTTTGAGAAGGCCAAGAAGGTGAAAAAAAATATTTAAAAAATGAAAAAGCAGCGTTGTGGGCGGCCTTCAGGCTGCCGGTTGTGGGCGCCGCTCTGGCGTTCCTGTTTTACCCAGGCGACGTGTAAATAATAGAGTGTGTGGAGAGTACTCGTTGAGTGCGGACGTTTCTCTGCTTCAGCGCTTCGCGCCAAACCGCGTTTTCGGGCTGGCTGGCGTCCCCGCCGGTCGCGTTGGTCACCGCCGGTCTTCGCCTGCTGCTGCGCCGGGACTACCAGCACGCAACACAGCACTCATGTTTCCCGACGTATTGCCAGATGGCGTCCATATCTCACACAGCGCCTCTTCTATCGTCTTTACACGACATTTGCAGCGAAGCACGCAGATACGCGGCCAATTTTTACCATTCGAAGCACCCGTTTGACTTTGGCTTCAGAGTGTGCCGCAGTGCGTTTCTTTCGTCATTTCGACGAAATTGTTCTAAAACAGTTTTCTTGTCACAAGCAAGGGTTTCAAGTTCTCGGTCCTCTCACATTTCTGACTGCGTCTGCCAAAATCTTTTAAGTGGCAGGTCCTGATGGCTCTGCTTGTGAAGCTCCCACATTTTTGTGTTCGTCATCACGGCGGTTTGGTTTCGGGAGTGATCGTCACTTTGACATCCTCCCTTAGAATCTGTTAGAGCACTTCTTTACTTGTGGTCTGATATCGGATTGATTGCTTCACACATTGAGTGGATTTGTTGTATAATGATGCTGGTATGGGAAAGTTTGAAGTGCTCGTTTGGTGTTGCCTGTTAATCTCTGACGTATTTTTTTTCCTGTATACTCTTGTTGGACGCGAGATTTTCATACTTGGCATCTGTTTCTTTGCATGTAGCTCATCACAAATTTAGAACCTCAACACACCGCTGCAAAAGTGCGCAGTGGGAAAGGGGTGGGTGTTTACCCTCACGAACAAACGCTCTGGCCATTGCAAAGGCTTTCATGTTTTGAGACTCGCAATAAAGCTGGTTCGTGGTGCTAGCCCACCATGCTCGTAATTCATCGAGTCTGAATCATTTCACTTCAATGAATGCAAGCATCCGCTTTAAAGTGCCGTACTTCTCAATCTGTGTACTCCTTCCGCTATTCGTACAGGTAAACATGCGCACTAAAAATCCAAGGTCGTTAGACCATGGAACCTTTCAGAAATTGTTGCTACCATAGACTCCACACAGTCGGGCATCGGATCAGCATATTGCTTTGTCGAAGAGGACCACATGGATCTTTGTCTTGTGTAACTCTTATGCTTATACATCGGACTTTCTCTGCTGTGGCTGTTTGTCCATCGCCTCAAGGACCCAATGGTTAAGTTAAGCACTTTAACAACGCGTAATTATTAGCGTGATTTTAGGCCTCTTACAGCTATATTAGATCCTATCATTGTAACCATCGGTCACTGCTAACACCACAGACATTGTGCTCTTCGGCCACACCTGGCCCTCGCGCCACAATAACCCACGAATCATAATCGCCAACAATGTATAATTATGACAGATTGTATTAGCCGATATTAAATTTCCATGACCATTAGCTCAAATAACTGTGTACTCATTGCTTGAAAAGTCAATAAAAATGTTAACACTGTCATTGATGCATCCCTACATGGCCTGCACTTTTCTGCGTACTTCGACTTTCCATCGTCTTGGCTAATTTCAACCAAAGTGTAAGCACGTTGGTAAGTATTTTCCTCGTTCTTACGTTCTTAACATGGCCACGGAGGTATATACTCACGTAAAAAAAGCATTTTGCTCAGAGTCAAGACCATCCATTCAGATCGATTTTAATATATAGAACAGATGCGGTGAGAGATTGTATGGAGTGAAATGTGCATGGCCAGATAGTAATACTTCGATACCCTACAGATATCATAGGGATCGACAGACATCACCATGGATACCAGCCTGCTTAGTAAATTAGGGAAACCCGTCTTCTATAGAAAATACAAGGCTTTAATCATCAAGGTGTATTAAATATGAGCTGGAACACCGAATTCATTCTGAAAGACTGGGCGTGCAAACACGGACACAAGGAAGAAGTCAAGACACCACTTACGCCGACTAACAACTGGAAAGGCGCAAAACGGCAAAAAAGAAAAACATCTTATCTGCGCATGCCCGTGCAATAGGCGAGCCTATCAATCCGGCACGCGTGGGGGTCTACATGAGAGATAACTGTTAAGACATTTTATTTCTAATGCAAGTTAATCGATGATGAATTCACGCATGCGCTGTCACTGCTATCGATACACCATGCCTCAATCATTGAACGCGTTTCTTCATTCCTGTGCAGGTACAAAACGGCGCATTCATCGAACTTCGACGTGCACTTAAATCTCGGCAACGTAAAGAAAGATTAGGAGGTGAGCCTCCGGTTAGCGGTCTCTCATATTCCAATAATCGCTAACACAGCGGCCCGTCTGTATATGTGGAAGCGGCCGCAGCTAAAAGGGCCCTTATCCTTATACACCACACGTGTACGGCAATCAGTGAATTCGTTGCTGTGTTTTACGACACAAATGTCGGTCCGCATCTCGTATATTACTGGCTCATTCTTTCTCTGCACAACATGCGAATGGCATTAATTAAGGGTCGCAGAAGAGCTAGCACTTGCTGATCCGTATTCCGCAACTCCTCTGCTATCGTAGCTTGCTGGGGGCGGCTTCTGCTGTGTTTCTTCCACAAGCCGCGTGCAACGTCAGCCAGAAATGCACTTCAAGTACTGGACGCTCTGAGTCCAGTACTGGCAGCCCTTTAGTAGATAATGGCTCACCAGCCACTGCCCTTCAGGGAAGAGGTTCGAAAAGCAGCAATTTTCCAGTGGAATGCCCGGGGACTGAGATCACGCATTGCTGATTTCCGCCGGTTGGTGTTCACCAATATGTTTCCCATTATCGTCATCTGTGAGCCAAACTTATCGAACGCAATCAGACTCTCCGGATATGAATCATTTATGTCGGCTGCTGTGGGTGGAAACAGTAAGGTTCTGTTTATTCGCCGCGACCTGACGTACGTTCTTCAGCCGGTACAACCTGACGACGATAACCTATATGTATGCCTAACAGTGAAGAAAAAGGGTCTTACTTTCACTGTTGTAGGCGCCTACCTGTCTCCATCAAGTAGATTTGATCAAAAAAGACTACGACGTATACTATCATCTACTGCTGGCCCATGGGTCATCGTTGGGGACTTTAACTCTCACCATACGCTCTGGGGGAGCCCGAAGATCAGTGCGAAAGGCAGAAGTCTGATATCTTTTGCTTCAGACAATGAGCTTTGCTTGCTAAATGACGGAAGTCCCACGTTTTTACGTGGCTCTGCATACAGCAGCTGCCTTGACTTGACTTTTGTCTCACGAAGCCTCGCCAGACGTACCGGGTGGTTCGTGGACATAGAAACACATGGAAGTGACCATATCCCCACATATGTGAAGATCAGAGATTTGTCGCCTCTCAAGGTACGCGACACCATCCAAAGAGTAGACTGGACCAAATTTCATTCGCTCATGGAAGAACAATGTCAAGACAACAACATCTCACTTGACTTAGAAGAGGCAATAAAGTGTACAGTGCAAGACACGATGTGCACTATCACATGCTCTTCGAAAGTAACGGAATTCGATGTAGAATTGGAGCGACTTCGGGCACTCCGGCGACGTGCTGAACGAAGGTATCGACGCACGAAAGCAATCGATGATTTACGGACCGCTAGACGCTTACAGAAGAAGATGCAACGCCGGATAGACAAGTTAGTCACAACGTTGGGCTGCCTTCTGCGAGTCGCTAGATCCCCGCAAGCCTTTATCACACTTGTGGAGGACAGTAAGAGGGCTCCGGACACCCCCCGTCCAGCGGTCTCCATTTAAAGCTCTAGCCCTGTCTCAACAGCGATCGGAGGTCGACGTGGCAGACGAGTTCTGTGCCAAATTATCCAGCCAGCTCACAAATCACTACTTCGCGCCTTCAAGTGGCTGCCCGATATCGCGTGACCACCGCATGAACCTACCTTTTTCAATCCATGAGCTTAAAGCAGCCCTGGCTTTGTGTGGACGGACATCAGCACCCGGACCTGATGGTATTTCCTACAGAGCCCTGTGTCATCTTGGTGAGCGTGCGAGAATTGCTCTCCTCGAGGTATACAATGAATCCTGGCGAGAGGGCACCCTCCCCGTAAACTGGAAGACCAGTCGCCTGGTCCAATTACTGAAGCCTGGCAAGTCACCATTGGTGCTAACATCGTACCGCCCGATTGCACTGGCTAGTTGCGTGGGCAAAATAATGGAGAGGATGGTACTAGGACGCCTAGAATGGTACTTGGAGCATCACAACATCTACCCAGATGCTATGACAGGGTTTCGCCGTGGTCGGTCATCGATTGACAGCGTCGTCGACCTGGTCACCTACGTACAACACGAAAAAGGCCGTAAGCGTCTCCGCGCTTCTTTATTCCTTGATGTTAAAGGGGCGTATGACAACGTCACCCATGAAGCTATCCTCGCCGCTCTCGGAGAGGTAGGAGTGGGTGGTCGGATGTTTCAGTGGCTACGGAGCTCTCTCTCTGAGCGTTCTTTTTTCGTGAGCACCGCCGACGGCGACACTTCGCTACATTACAGCCACGGTGGTGTTCCCCAGGGTGGCATACTTAGCCCTGTACTATTCAACCTGACGCTAATCGCTCTCCACGAGCACCTGCCAAGCACTGTCAGACTGTCAATGTACGCAGACGACATCTGCGTTTGGACGTCTGCAGTGACACGTCTACAACTGCGAGCTCGAATTAAAAGAGCAGCCAATGAAGCTGCTATTTACCTCCGTAACAGAGGTCTAGAAATTTCCCCTGAGAAATGTGCACTTGTGGCATTTACGCGCAAACCAATAGAGAGCTACAGCGTAATGATAAACGGCCAAAGAATACCTTACCTCCGATCGTACAAGTTCCTAGGTGTTATAATTGATAGAGACGTCTCATGGAGCCCTCATGTGTCGTACATGAAAAAACGGTTGACAGGCATCTGTCATTTGTTCAAGTTCTTCGCTGGCAAGACATGGGGAATGTCCACAGCCGCTATGTTGCGACTATACAGGGTTCTTTTCCTCGGATTCCTACGGTACAGCCTGCCTGCATTATCCAACGCAAGCAAAACAAGCCTACGAATGATACAAAGTGTACAGGCTCAAGCACTCCGGATTTGTCTAGGCTTGCCCCAGAGTGTATCAACAGTCGCGACTATTGCCATCGCAAGGGACCACGTCATCAAGACACACATTGAGGTTGAAGTGCTGAGGACACATATACGACATCTTGCTCGCACTCCCCGCCATCACCTAGCCTCTCTACAAGCGGACCGACCATGCACATCTTACTCCCAAACAGTGACCGCCCATGGTGAATCAATACCAACTTCCTTCACTCCTGCCGCAAGACCTCGGACTCCTCCATGGTGCCTTACTCAACCAAATATCAACATTACAGTACCTGGCGTCCAGAAAAAAACGGATTTGTCGTCACCGGCACTTAAGCAGCTCACTTTACTTCTCTTGTACGAAAAGTACCAAGACTCCATCCACATCTACACTGACGGATCCGTGCTGCCGAACAGCTCAACCGGAGCAGTCGTGATACCAAGGTTGGTTACGACAATTAAATTCAAGACATCTCACGCAACAACATCGACGGCAGCAGAACTGGCAGCCCTTCATAAAGCGTTACAATTCGTCAATGACCAACCGATGCACAAGTGGACTATTTTCTGCGACTCGAAGGTGGCACTACAGTCTCTACTGTCAGCTTTACGCCGCGGGCCGCACGAACAGCTGGTGCTAGAGATAGCAGAGATTATCCACCGCCTAACTGAGAAAGGACATCAAATCACTTTTCAGTGGTTACCAAGTCACTGCGGAATCATCGGCAATGAACGGGCCGATCAAGCTGTCCGCTCAGTCCACGCAGAAGACCATGAACTACTACTACCGCTTGCTAGGACCGACGCTGCACGGAAGCTTCGTTTGCATGCTCGCCAACGCACGACGTCACAATGGAATGAGCCACACTTCAAACATGATCGACTGCACTCATTTGACCCTACATTAAGTCTTCAAGTCCCATCAAGGCTTCGCCGAGCAGACGCGACCCTTCTGTGTAGGCTGTGGTTGGGTGTTGCGTTTACCAACGCCTATGCTTTCCGCATTGGGATGGCCGACACCGCAGCCTGTGACCACTGTGGAAACGCAGAAACAATTAGACATATTTTTTGCGACTGCCCACTGTACATTGCACAGCGACTATCTCTTTGCAACGCGCTGAACAAGTTGGACGACCGACCTTTGTCGGAGGAAAGAATTGTATGCCATCGACAAGACGCAACGTCACAGAAGAAGGCCATGCGAGCGCTACTGCGCTTCTGGCGATCGACCGGCTTTTTTGAACGATTGTAAGAACTTCGTCCCTGTGTGTGTTGTTTTTTATCTTGTGTGTGTACGTGCGTTTTTTTCCTCCTCTTTTTTCCCCCCTCTCTCTCTCTAGACCCTCTTTCTTGCCCCTATTTCCCCTCCCCAGTGCTGGGTAGCAAACCAGATGCTAATATCTGGTTAACCTCCCGGCCTTCCTTTTTTCATTCTCTCTCTCTCTCTTTTCTCTGCACAGCGGCACAAATCTTACCTAGCCTGTGAGGTGCGCAATGAATGTAAGGAATACTTATACGACACGTTTCTTCCTATCGAATTTCTACAACTATGCTCGGAATTAACAAACTGGACTTATTTAAACATTCAGCGCAGTGGCCACTGCAACGCGAGGATAACCTACATCAAAAAGATGTAGGTTGAAGATGTAGATGTCGGCCATCTAACCTAATTCACGTTTATTCAACGATTACTAGTAATGTACTGATATCAGCGAGACGCATCGTATTGCCAGATACAGTTTTTCGCTTGAGCATTTGTGGACGCTCTGACTCTTGCCGATTGCACTTAGTCGCTATGGCCTTAAAAAGGTGACTTCGTATTGGTCCCGAGCGCGACTATACATATCCACAGTGTGGTCACATGTGAGGCAACACGCGAAAACACAACCGGCGTTTGTAAAATATAACGTTTGCCGTAAGTGTCAACGAATGGTGATAAAAGCGTATCTTTTGTTACCTGCGGTACGAGCGACGCGCACGCTGTCTAATGAATGTATCTTTTTGCTAAGTGCATACTGTCTCGCGCAATCTTTAAGTATTAGAGCCTGACCTCGTGCACGTCAACAGTGTCGGTGGGCGTTGATTTCGAATGGATCCACGATTCACGAATTGTAATGACCGCTCGCAGAATTCGTCTAGGAAACCCAGTTGTATCTTTTTGTTTAATTTATGCCGTAGGGCATGCTGGCGCCAAAAAAAAGATAATAATGACGCTTCGGAACCGCTCAGGTGGTCCGACAGTAGCACGCGGGAACACTAGACAGATGGAAATTGTAGAGAGGCCGTCGTAGTTAAACACAGAATAAGTTCACGACTGATTTACGCAGTAATATGTTTCACCTTGTCGCATTCACTTGATCTGACAAGTGCTGGCATGGCGTAAGCGCAAAGCTAAAGCGTGAGGCCCGCGCGCTCGGTGTGGCGACTGCTGCGGCGTACACACTTTTCCCACGAGCGCTTGCGCGCCCGTTGGTTGCGCTTGTGTGCTTGAAAAGGTCTCTTGGCTTGGTTAGGTTGGTCAGTGCCCAGTAACGAGAGGCATCGCCAGAGCATGTGATCTACAAAATTAGCTACCTCACCGCAATGGGGCATGTGTTGCTAGTGTAGGTGTCTGGATAAATTTTCTATAATAAAGACAAATTTGGGCACGAACCCGTCTGTAAGAGTATAAAGTGTCATTGCCTGGGCTCTTTGTAACTTTCTGTGAGGAGGGGTGTAAACCCTCCTGCCTGGGTAGAAGTCCTGTGAAATCTCATTGTATGTGGTGGGCTGATCTCTGTTGTCCAATGTCGTGGGGCTGGGGAGAATCTTCGTGGGGGCGGAGCGTGAGACCTCGCGCCTTGGAGTGGACGAGCTCGTTGAGGTTGGTGGGACCGCCCCTCGAAAGGGCCCATGTGAGCTGCAAACCACGTTAAGATGGGAGGAGAAATGTTCTAGAAAAGTAAAATAACGCCCTCGTCCCATAATGCAAATTATGTAACCAGTGAGTGGCTTAAAGCTTCCCAAATTATTACAATGTGATCAGCCATAATTTATCGCATTCAGCCGCATTATCAACAAAGTGCACATAATGCCTTACAGATGTGTAGCGGGTACCTCTTTTCTCTACAAAATGATAAAATAATGACATAGTGGGTACTTCTTAACTAGGCAAAATTATGATGATTTATGGCGTAGTGGGTACCTTGTAACTGTACCTGCGGTAGTCACCCCACGAGAGTTTACAACGGCCTCTGGAAAGGCCGCTGCTCCAGCTTTCGCTGTGGTTGTGCTCCGCGCAGGCATGGCGTTTTTGTTTTGTTTTTTAACAGGGGAGTTGTTTATGCCAGCCGTTGGTTGTAATCTGTCAACGGAAAACTATCAACATGAACCGGCACGCGCTAACTACGTCATCTTCTTCCTCTTCTTGATCTCCTGCTTCGCTCCCAGCACACATGGCGCCGATTTTTCCGGCGTGGGATGGAATAACTCCGATGGGTGAAAAAGACAGAGAGAAAGAGAAATAGAGAAATTCTTGGCGAAAAAAAAGTTTCTTGACGAGGCGCGATTCGAACCCGCGTACCCACGGTCCTAAGGCGAGCATCGTAACCCCCTCGGCTGCATAGGCACGCTGGAACAGCATAACCTAGCACAGCCTTGTATGGTAGGATACCAAGGGGGTGGGAAAGGGAAGTGGGGCTGAAGAGGAGATATGTGAGGGGGAAGGAGGACGGGGGAGAGTAAAGCGTAGCATAGAAAGAAATAGAGATAAATAAAGAGAAAGAAGAAAGATAGAGAGATATGTAGACAGAAAGAGAAAGTGATATAAAGAAAGAGGAAGCGAGAAGTAGACAGAGAGAGAGAGAGAAAGCCGAAGGGAGCGAGAAATAGAAATAAGCGTATAGGGAGAGAGAGAGAAAGAAATAGAAATAAACAGAGACAATGGCGACATAGAAAAATATAGAGAAGGGCGAAAAAGAAAGAAAAATAAAAGTAAAGAGAAACAAAAAAAGGCCTCCCAGCTCAGCACTTCCTTCAGGCTTGGCACCACTAGAGCGAAGCTGACTTATTGTTTTTTTTTTTTTATTGTGACACAGGCAAGGTGACAAACAATCAGCGGTAGCTAAACACATGGAGAGAATTCACGCGTTTTGACACGGGTCTGTCTAGGGTAAAGGGTCTCTATACATGGTATTCCGGCAGTCAGTTGCACGCGGCTTCAAAAGTTCGTAAACAAACTCGGCTCAGTGAACGCGTTGACAGAGGCAGTTGTTGTCGTGAACGGACACTTTCCTGACATCTGGCAAGCACTTCCTGTACCTGTGAGCTTGCCACTGTCTTGTTCGGTTTGAACAGGAGTCACTGGAGACAGGATTCGCAATTTTCGTTTCCTTATATCGCCTCTGCATTCTGACGAATCGACCAACTAGACAGAAATATAAGCATGTTTGGTAACGAAATGCTAAATTCGGCGTCCGTTTATTTCGTCGCAAACGATTTGCTCTCTTTTAAAAGTGCCAACCTTCTGAAGGTATACTTCGTCGTTCGACCTACACATAGACGCATAGACTTGCAAAAAAAATGGGGGGGGGGGGTATTTGCAACGCATCGGTTCTTCTTACATTTTACACAAAGGTAGCATTTTAAGGTTGCGCTAAACGTAACGGTTGTCGTTATGACTTGCCACGACGCGGCCCGAGCTCAGCCATGGGATCGAATACTTGTTTCATCAAGGAAAGAAGAGGGTACACCGATGTCTCATCGCTTCGTGTTGAACAAGGATTGAAACTGGCGTCAATATGCCGATGAGCGATCTAATCTTCATTGGTGAGAAAGCTAGATGAACTGTCTTCTATACGCTAGCAGCAAGCTGATGCTCCGTTTTGATTTGTGATCAGGCGCTCTTTCAAATAGCAACTATCAAAAGATAGCAACAGGAAGGACAAGTAACAATCAGTGAGGAAGAAAATACTGTTTCATTTATTACTTTTTTTTGCTCGCGAATCATTTCTTTTTCTCTGAGTAAGTAAAATGATTTCAAATTCAGCCACTCTGCATGGCCAGACAGGTCCATCGACAGGCGAGCAAATGGTGGTTCCAATCCACACACACACCCACTCCTACAATTTGTTTATAATACATAAATTGGCTAACATTTGTCTGTAAACGAAGCGTTGCGGACGCATCTGCCACATCGAAGGAACAACATCGGCTGTGGCTGCATGATATATACAGACAAGACGAAGAGTTCGCTAGTAACACGACGACTCGAACTGACATACGGTCGCAGAACAAGGAACACCTCGGTCTATATAGCCAAAGTTTACGGCAATTAAATTTGTCCAATCCGCTTAGACCAAAACGCTGAGTCAAATCGGAAGCATCTCTTCATAGCCGTCCAACGTTCACTACTGGATGGACTCTCGTGGCTACACTATACAGCTACTTCGTGCGACGTAAGTGCTCGTCAAATGAAACCCGAACACCGGCAAGCCTTCTCATGGTATAGTGCGCGCTGTCCAGGTATCATTATTGACAGGCGCGCGCATCTGGTTTGATCGCACTGCGCATATGCGCGCCTGTCCATGGTGACAACTGGACGGCCCGCACTATACCACTGCGAAGGCTTGCCGGTGTTCGGGTTTCATTTGACGAGCACTGTACGTATCCACGCACTAAGCGCGCTGCTTGTGAACTACCAGTGCCGCTTATAATAAGCGAGCTTGGGCTTGTTTTGTCCCCGAGTCGCTTGCAGAATTTTTCAGTCGCTTGTCACGTTTTTTCGTCTTATTCGCGTTGTTACTGTAAATATAGTTCTTTTAGTGCTCGTCACGTTTACTAATAGCTCGTTCGTCGATGGCTTTATGTAGTTGAGCGTTGAAATCAAACATACGTTGGAGGAGTCAACGAGTAACATTACTCATGCACTGACAAACGTTCATTGAACAGATTTTAGACTACCCTGGAGACTATGTTGTAAAGTAAATAGGCGTTTTCGTTCATAGTTGCGCATTTTTTCCTATGCATTTTCGCTGTACAAAATAATTGTGGTTATTTTTATCTTCCCTTTGTACTTGCAATGAGCGACCTTTTTTTGTAAATTTAAATGTAAGAATATTTTCAAGATTGAAAAAATGTATTAAAACTTCCCGCTTCTTTTGGGCTTCTTCGCAAAAGTTGAGGCGCATTTTCGGGGGCATCTTTTGGGATGATTATTTGCTTGTTAGCTCGGCAGCATCTGGAAACTCTAATAGTGTTTTGTAGCACAAGTGACGCTGCCAGAGGCATGTCGCACGGTCCTCAAGGCTGGACAGGCTGGTTCCTGGACTTTCGCTCGCACTCTACTTCTTTCCCACACTGCCGTAGCAGTAAGAGACCGGAGCGCATCTGGGACAAGATGCGGATGAGGCGGGCGGGTAGTAACAAGCCGACGAGCAGATGGGGCACGCCGGAGCTGCAATGAAAAGCACGCAGAGCTTAAGAAATGGTTACCACAAATGTAAACTCAGTGAAGGACGTATAACCGAGGACAAGAAACAGACAGGACAGGGCGTGCTATCATTTTTCGTGTCGAGCGTTGATGTTGATTAATTCTGTTCTGTATCCGATCTCCGAAAACGTGTCAACCATAGCCGAGTTTCCTTCAACGAAGGTTTAGAACGTTCAAGGGCTCGAGATATTCAGCTTTGAAAGCCGAGTTTTTCTTCACGACTTTAGCGAGTGTTGTCTCAAGCTCATTAGCACGGAAAGCCGTACGGGCCCTCTGACGATACTTGAAGGCAACTGGCTTAAGAATTGCACAGAGAGAGAGAGAGAGAAAAAAGATAGAAACAGACACAAAAAAGAGATAGAAAAACCAGAGCAAGACAGAAAGACAAAGAAATAGAGTGAGAAAAGTGAAGAAAAGATATATAAAGAGCAAGAAAGAAATAGACAAAGATAAAAAGAACGAAATAGAAAGAAACATAGACAAGAAAGGAATAGAAAAAACAGAGAAAGAGAAAGAAAGAGAAGGGTAAGGACAAACAAGGAAAGTCGCCCAGTGCCGCTGTTCCTTCAGGCTTTGCACCTCTAGTGCGAGGCTGCAGTTTTTTTTTATTCGTTTTTCAGCATTTATCTACAGATTTCCCTACGTACTGTTTGTTGTGCATCTCTATATATAAATAATGTTCTCGCGTACATCGACCATTTTTCTTAGCCCTAACCAGATGCACGTGCCGTACCCAGGGAGAATTTTAAGAAAAATGCCTTTTTTTTTTGTAAATCCTCCTTGGTCGTACCTGACATCCGCCAATAAAATCATTCACCGCTTCATTTCGTTTAACCGCTCTTCATCACAGTATTCTTTCAAGTTGGAACATTGAATGGTATAAGCAGGTCGTTAGCTGCCTTTAATATGCGCTATCTGAACGTAATGTTAACTTCTTTCAACATTGTTGATAAGGTCTGACTATAAAATCAGCAAGCACCTCAATAGGAACCACCGTGACTGCCACCTACACGTAAAACAAAACATTATACTCTCTATTTATTGTAACGGCCTTTTCCGAATAGGTGTTCGGTCTCCTAGCTACAAGAATTACTACTCTTTTCACTGAAATTTGTGCAACTCAGAAAGAAGTGTGCACACTTCTGGATTTATTCACGTTATCTAATAGTGATAGTAATCTGTCTTTTTTGCTCTTTATGTTGCTCTTTATTTCTACACATCTACGCGCCCGGTACGAACGGTCACGAACGGCATGCTTGTTCAGACGCTGCATAACGTTTTCCTGGCAAGATATTAAAACCCGCGGGGCATTACGCGAAAAATACGTACGCAAGACCGTTAACTTATTCCTGTTGAACAATGTTTACATTTCATACGGTATAACTACCTTTTTTTTTACGGATGTACAAAATTCTATCCCGTCACTCGAGCTTCTCCACAGAAAAATCTTTTTGCACTCAATGCGCAATGACGCCATCGTTGGATAGTTGAATTGCTGAATTTTGTAACAAAACGCCGTCAATATCGCTAGCTACCGCCGAGTGAACTTTCGACTCGGAACTGGGCAACTGACTTAGCTACAAGCTTTCCCTTTCCGCCATTCGAGTGTGCATTCGGTGGGCACTATTCCACATTAAACAAAGCCAACAAACCTAATCATATAAACTTGCTGTGGATGAAACAGAGATTGAACGCGCAGGCTATAGTCTCACCGGCGTGCTGGTACCACGTGCGTGTACTTACGGCAGACACAGATACCACAGTTGCTGGGGTACTCGAGGCCCAGCTCGCAGGGGCACCGGCATGGCAGTGATGGCAGGCAGCCGCCGGCTGCAATGTAAATTGAAAGACATGCTCAAGGGGAACATCGACGGAACAGTGAGATCGAAAGGTGATCGATATCGTGTATGTAGATGTATGCAAATGACCCAGTACTTACGTAGATACATGTTCAATGACGGCTTACTAATAAGAGAACGCGTAATTCGTATTTGAAAACAACATAACGCATTTTGTATATGTGCAGTATTTAGAAAGGCATGTAGAAAGAGCGAGAAACAGAAAGAAATCGATAGAGCGAGAAAGAAAGAAACAGATACAAGAAAGTGATACAAGGAACAGAGAGGAAGAGAAGAAGAAAGGAAGGCCGGTCCAGCTACGCTCTTCCTTCAGGCTTGGCATCAATAGTACGAAGCTGCCATATTTTTTTTTCTAGACGTCTGCTGGGATATCGGCTACCCCTTTTTGTTCTTTAATTCACTCTGCTGTTTTTTTTTTCCTATCTCTTAACACCTACCATTCTTCCTTCCATCGTACACTGCATGTGTGGTTCTTAATTTCTCCTCGGGTTATCTTGTTATTCTCTAAGTTTCCACCCCCTATCTTACACGTAGTGTTAACGATTCAGATTGTTGTCGCGCTACTGGGCATCTGAAGTTCACTGAACTTTGGTCAATGGATGTCTCACTCACCAGCCTCTTGAGAATAAACGGCGACGAGAGCGAAGGCGATGACCACACTTGCCGACATAGTGACTGCAAGAAGACGATGTATTAATTACGATATCACGAAGCGGTCACATAAAGCTAAATTTTTATATACTTAAGGCTAAACTAACGTAAAAACGAAAACTAAACAAAGAATGCGCCAAAAATGCATACAAGAAACTAACACGAAATGGCGCGTGACTTCGACTGGCGCATTGCCGTTGAATGGGGAGCACACAAGTGCTGAGTCTATGGAAACAGGAAGTATACCTAACGCTTAAGGACTCATCAAAATGGTGGCTAAACTTTGGCGCTGATGGGTAAAGTAGCGTATGAAAACAATGTCGCTTATTACAACCATGTACGAAACCACCCAAAACAAGCTTTCCTTTTCTCTATCCACTGAGCTGCCGTAAGAGCATTCCTTGTATAAGATCTCCCATGAATGTTATGTATGACATCGCTTATAAGACTTTTTGAATACATAAGAATACCACGTGGGTATCCCTTATCGACTGTCGCTGGGCAAGTGCAGCGTACAGAACATGAACGGCCTTAACGATCGCTTCAGCACAGAACTCACCGTATTTTTCGAAGGACGGGCAGGCAAACAAGTGTCAGGAGTGTACACTGTATGACAGCGGAGATCCGGCTCTCGGTCGAGGCTTTTAAGTACTCACCCTGTGCACCATCACGTGACGCTTGTTGCCTGCTCCGGAAACGTCCCTTCATCCGTCTCCAGATGATCGTCATTCGCAGGAGGCACGTGTGTGTGTGTGCACTAAAACATTCGGCCGGTCTTTAAACCCTCGGTTTTGACTGGGGACACGTGGGTATCCCTAATACGAAGTGGCTCGAAATAGGTACACAAACGACGCGATGTAGCCCGAGTTTCCAAGCGGATGCCGTGCTTGCGGATGTCTCGCACAGAGTTACCCCGGTGCGGGACATAAAACGCATAAATTTGACTGTGGCAGCTCTGTAGCAACGAGCGTTATGCTTTTGCAGGGACAGTCTAATAATAACGAATTGTATAGGAGGCCGTACAGTGTTGCTTCATTGTCGTGGAAGTTATAATCGGTTATTTAATGCTAAAAAGTGAACTTCCTTTTAACAATTCTGTCGGAAACTGCGTTCAGCGCTCGTGAAAAGATATGCGGAGCGCAGAACAAGCAAATATTTAACCTAGGGTTGCTCTGCGGTAGCTTGATCGATACATTATGTATTCGTGGATGAAGTGGATACTTGCGGATCACAATAGCGTTGCAGAGCGAAATCCAAATGTACAAAACATTCCGAAGCCCTTGCCCTCTTTCTTTCTTTTTCTTTCTTTCTTTCTTTCTTTCTTTCTTTCTTTCTTTCTTTCTTTCTTTCTTTCTTTCTTTCTTTCTTCTTTCCTTTCTTTCCTTCTTCTTTTTCTTCTTTTCTTTCTTTCTCATTGAGCAATGCTCTCTCCTAACTGTTTCCTCCTTTGATGCCGGGAATTGGACCTTCATCGACGTGCTTAGCAGCGCGACACTGCAGTTGCTACTGGCAACAACGACGGCCGTGCGTTCGTATCTAGGCAGCAATAGAATGCGGCAACGTGAAATGACGAGTGAACTCTATAAAAGATCAGATTGCCGTATGAAAAATGGCTGATCGCTGACAAGCTTACGACCGAGAGAGAATCAAACAATGGAAAATCGGCGCATGTGACTGGAGGGCCGCATTTCGTTGTGCTCGTGGGCTCCCCCTTTTTTTTTTCTTTCTTTTTTTTCGGTCACACTTACAATACCAACGACACTTGTGAGGCAATACAAGGTTCGCTTGAAAAAAATTTTAAGTAAATTAACGCCCCACATCTCGACTTCAGGGTTCTCTTCCAACGTTTCTGTACGCCGTACGGTGAAATGCAGCCTTTTCGACGGTCCGTTTATCAGTCGTCAACTTCCATGAACGTCGCTTGCGCTCCGAGCAGCTGTTTATACGGGAAACACGTGCGCTTCAGATATCCGCACGAAAACGACCATAACGACATAAAAGGTTTCAAATGTCAGTTTCTGTACGTTTTCCGGATAGCGTGCCTGTCTCTGGGGTCTGCGCGATACGAATGTCGCGAAAAAGAAAGAAGGAAAGAAAGAAAGAAAGAAAGAAGGAAAGAAAGAAAGAAAGAAAGAAAGAAAGAAAGAAGAAAGAAAGAAAGAAAGAAAGAAAGAAAGAAAGAAAGAAGGAAAGAAAGAAAGAAAGAAAGAAAAGAAAGAAAGAAAGAAGAAAGAAGAAAGAAAGAAAGAAAGAAAGAAAGAAAGAAAGAAAGAAAGAAAGAAAGAAAGAAAGAAAGAAAGGAAGAAAGAAAGTACGAACGAACGAACTTAATATAATTCAACTACTCATCAATCACCCTGGCTGTAAGCTCAACATTTATTTTTCCAAATGGTTTTCCATTGTCAGTAATCAATTGTTTATTCAATACCAGCAATCTTTCTTTGTGAAGAGGCTGTGTAAGTTTTCCTGCACGACTCAACGTCGAGAGAGAGAGAGAGAGAGAGAAACTTTATTTGCGTATAACGCGGAGCAAAGCAAATGGTCGGGCCCCTATTCCAGGGCTCCGCTGGCCCTTGCCATCTTCTCTGCCCGTTGGATCAGACAAAGCTGATCATCAAAGGCCGAGCTGGACAGCAGTGCCTCCCATTTTTCCTCTGTGTTATTCATGTTGTGGTGTTCTTCGTTGTGAAGTGTACACTCCCATGTAATGTGAAACAGAGTTGGTGGGGCCCCGCACCACGGACATATATCCTTGTATGCTGTGGGGGTAGAATACATGTAGCCTGTGTAAGTTCGTGTATGTGTTTGTCTGGAGTCTGCGTAACGCCGCAGATTCCATTGCTGTGAGGTTCTTATGCGGTGCTGGATAGAGTTTTCTATTCTCCCTGTAATACTGAAGAATTGTAGCAAAATGAGGGTCTAGGGGCGTTGGGTCCTCTATTGCAGTGTGCAAGGAAGCTCGGTGATTTGTGAAGCCTCGAGCCGCCTCATCCGCAAACTGGTTCCCGGTGACGCCCGCATGCCCTGGCGCCCAGATAATCGTTGGGTGTATTCAATTGGAAAATCTACTAGGAGCTTTGGGTTAGAATTTGGAAGGCCTTCGTACCTATTCTACCCCTTTCGTAGTTCCTACATGCAGCCTTCGAATCCGTGATTATTGTCAGTGGGGCTTTTCGCTCCCTGCCCTCCTTGATTGCCAGTGCTAGCGCTATCTCCTCCGCTTCTGTAATGGAGGCTTGGGCTATGGAGGCACAACTTGTAATGTTTCCTTTTCGGTCTGTGACCACAGCCACCATATTTTTTGCATTAGTCTGATATGGTGCTGCGTCTGTAAATCTTGCCGTATTCAATATTTTGTCTTTTATCTATGTAAGCTGCTCTTGCTTTACGCCTTCCAGCATGTAGAATTGGATCCATGTTCTTCGGTAGGGGACATACTTGTACCAGGCTCTGACTAAGCACGACAATTCCTTAGCTCTTCCATGTGCCTGTACTTGTCCACCGAGACCGATCCTCTGAAGAAGTTCTCTGCCGGTGGCGTCTGTAGGCAGGCGGTTAATCTGTGTGGTCACTTGCGCTTCAGCCAACTCATCAAAGGTATTGTGGAGTCCAAGCGCTAACAGCTTCGCAGTTGAAAGTGCTTTGTGGTAGTCGCAGAGCCGCTTTATACGCCATCCTTATTATTTTTGTCGGCTTTTTCTTTCTCCTCTTTGTTCATGTTGTGGTAGGGTAGCGAGTACGTTAGTCTGCTGATGACTAAGCTCTTTACCAAACGAAGCGCGTCTTGCTCTTTCAGTCCAGCACGATTGTTCGTTATTCGGACTATCATACGAACAATTTGTTGAGCTGTTCGTTTAATCATGTTCAGTGTGTGGAGACATCGCTGATTGGACTGTAGCCACATCCCTAGGATTCGAACGGTCGTTTTCTCTGGAATAATATTGCCTTCTAACTTGACCTCAAGGCGAAGGCTCGGGTCTGTCCTTTGTTTTTTACTTTTGGAGACGATAATAAACTTTCTTTTGTTGGTCTCTGCATGCGCTGTTATCTCCTCATATCGGTACCTCCATATTGCTCATAACGACGTTCTACTTTTAAACGGCGCAGAGCTATCAGGCTGAAATTTATTATTTTTGTTGTTTTACACGTGCAAAGACGTTCTACTTTTAAAACGGCGCAGAGCTATCAGGCTGAAATTTATTATTTTTGTTGTTTTACACGTGCAAGTTTAATGTCAATCCTACAACATATCTATCTCTGCAGTTCTTTTAGGCAAACAATAGTAGTAATTGGTGGAGTTTTACGTGCCAAAACCACGATATGATTATGAGAGACGCCGGAGTGGAGGGCTCCGGAAATTTCGACGACCTGGGGTTCTTTAACGTGTACCCAAATGCAAGTACACAGGCCATTTTCTCTAGCATTTAAATCTAGTGTACGGGCCTCCAGCATTTTCGCCTCCGTGCAATATGCGACCGGCGAAGCCGGGATCGAACCCGCGACCTTCGGATTCAAGGCAGATTATAGATATAGCCGTAGGCACGACCTGGCATAATACTTCACACCCCGTACTATAACTTTTATTTAAAACCTCGAAACCCGCCGTAGTAGCTTAGAAGGTAACGTGTTGCGCTGCCAAGGCCGAGGGCGCGGGTTCGATGCCCGGCCACGGCGGCCGTATTTCTATGGGGTCGAAATGCAGGGACACTCGTGTACTTAGATTTAGCTGCACGTTAAAGAACCCCAGGTGGTTAAAATTTAGTGCGGAGTTCCCGACAACTACGGCGTGCAACGAGTCATAACCATATCGTGGTTTTGGCATGTGAAGCCCCAGAACTTAAATATATACCGCAGCATAAACTTGAGATTTGGTTCAATTTCATCGCACCATTACATAAGTAGCTTGACACATATCTAATTAGCGCAGAAGTCAGTAATTCGAACAGACTAGCCCAACTCTCATCTGCAGCAGTACATTCGTACACAACAAAAAAAGTGTTCATTTCATGGTAAGGATAGGGGTGGAAAAGCTGTATGCCTGCAGATTGACTGGACCCTCCACTATCTTGGTTCAAGGGCAGCAGCATGCGGTACTAAACAGTTTGATTCGTATGCATAATTTTAGGTCACAGTTCAAAGTCGTGCACAAAAACACTCAAGTTGATCATTGAATCGATAATCTATGCGGTATGGCTGATAGCTAACAACGTCGTTTTGTGCTAGGACCCGACACTCCTATGTCGGTATGACCGTTATCCTGGTTTATAGTTCTGCTTTAGCGTCTGCTTATGCTTGAGCACGTTAATTTCACAAGACAGCGTGTGCCGTGAGCTCCCATAATATACGTAGCTACATGTACCGCGTTGGCTTGACCACTAACCCATATTGTGACTGCTGTGGTGCATTAGAAATAATGGAACATATTTTTTTTTTTTAGATTGCCACGCATACAGAGGAGAAACAAATTGCCTCCAAAGTTTAATATGCTCAGCTTCCCAAGTACCTCTAGACCTCGGGGAAAAACCTGGACCTATGCGTCCTCATTCTCAGCAATGTCAAATTTTAAAATTACTGTCCATGCTCCTGGAGGACATTAACCTAAAGAAGCCATGACACGTTCACCCAGCAATTTGCGTTTTTCAGCGAAAAATAGAAGTGGAGTGTGTATTGTACCTATAGCTATATGAAAAAAATCACTGTACAAAAATATTTCAGTACAAAATAAGCCCTAGAAGTTGCCCACTATAAACCACGCCCATCAACGGCGACGGCCATTTTGCCATGGCGTGTGTGACGTCATGTGCTGCATGGAACGGCGCCGTCGCCTTCTACCAAAGTTTCAGCCGCTGAAAATTGTTCAATTTCAATGCCAAGCTAAAGAAAGCTAAAATGGCTCGATTGCTCGTACAGCTGACCAGGGAAGAAAATCGTTCGCCAGAATGCAGGTGCTCGCACAGCAAGCATCTTGTTACGTCGCTGCTCACGAGTGCGTCAGTGTTGCCAAAGTCTCTGGCCGCTCGCGTCTTTATAAAAATATTCGATTATAAATTAAGCGCTCGACCAAACGCGCTAAAATTACGCCAGCTTGTTGGTGAACGCACGAGGGTTAACCTAGCCCTTTCGGCCCTGGCGGTGTCAATTGACACCATCACCTAACATTTCCCCTAGCACCTCGGAAATGAAACCAAAACTGCCCATTCTTGGGGGAATACTTCTTCAATGATCCCCACTGCGATTGACACAAAATGGTGACATGCGTGCGGAGCTGGGAGCCACAAGAAGAAGAAACTTGACCGAAGTCATGGGTGACGCCGAGGCGGGTCAGCTGATGCGCTAAGCACAATTTCGGGTTCGACGTACCGAAGTCTTTTCAATGAGTATCACACTGAAATCGAGACGTGGTTCACATTTTTGTGTACTCTAGTGAATAGCAGAAAAAGATGCCATTTTTCTCATTTCACAACCGCTGAGCCCTGATACCTAATTTGATGTCACGCCTGTAAATCGATTAATACTTGCACCACTGGCTCAATTAATTGATAAAGTGTAAAATGGCATTTGTGGTCTTCACAACAGCTGAGGTCATAACTATTAGGAAAACAAGCACAAAAAATTGCCCCGACCCAAACTAAAAAATCCAGGGCTTAAAGGGCTAGAAAACATTTTTCGAATTATGATCCCCTTTCCGCCCTCCTGCTCGTAGGTCCTTTCGTAAAGGGGGGTCATCCCTTTCCGGCCCTTAACAGAGGCGCCATTGATAAAGTGTAAAATGGCTTACATCACAACAGCTCTTTCTCACTTGCGAATACCGTTATCATACATTTTCTTCGTTTTTTTCCCCTTTCCGCCCTCCTGCTCGTAGGTCCTTTCTGTAATTTTGTAAAAGCAAGCGCGGGCAGGCTCCCTCAAGCATAGGCCCCGGCAGGCTATCAAGCTACAGAGGCGCCATATATAGGAGAAGGGTGTTGTAGGTTGCAGGCGGATGTAGCCTTACGAGCCAGTTTCCTCCTTTCGGGTTATGTTGAAAACATGATCAATTTTGTAAAAGCGAAGCGCGGGCAGGCTATCAAGCATAGGCCACCGGCAGGCTATCAAGCTCATAGGCTATTCCGTATACGGTGCTGTGCTGGGCCCCCATATTACCGCAACTGACATCAATATAAGTGTCTCTCATCACAAGATTCACAAGTCACGTGCGACATCTGTAACGTTTAAAAACTTCAAAAGTAGTCACGACACCTCCTTCCTGAATCATTCACACTGTGGTGTGGCAAGCCTAAACATTGGAGTGCTTCAAAGAAACATTGTCGATATACGCCGGCACAATTCTCTGTTCTTCAATAAAGAGCTTTCTCTCTCTCTCTCTCTTCCGAAAAAGAATCAACGAGCGCCCACAAACATTTTTTTTATTCCATTCGGAGTAAAGCAACACCGTCAATGTCGTCATCACTTGTAGCAGTGGTGGACAGGTGCGCAGGCCGGACACATGCCAGGTCGGCGCGCGAAATAACACTTTGACGGACAGATCGGACACTCCTCCTCTGTGGGAGAAAAAAACAAACGTCGAAATTAACCGCTTAGTGAAACACTAACACTAAAGTGAAACAGTAATTCAGTTCAATAAAAGTAATTGCTGCGGTCTTACGTATCAATTTACCCGTTACAAATATGAGGTACGCCGTAGTGGATGACTCCAGAATAATTCTGACTACCGCCAGGGCCATTCAGATGGGCATGGTGGCTCCCCAGGCCCTACGGATCATCCGAAACGCCGAAGACCTCAAACGTCGCTCATAGGCCTGTTTCCCTGCGCTCCTTGGAACCATTGAGGAGTGCCTCGTTCAATCCCAACGAGGAGGCGCACTCGACTGCACGAGGTTTGACTGACCGTGCACCGGGTAACGCCCTCTCCTGGGCGACCCGAGACTCTCTGCTCGTACAGCGAGATCAGCAAGCATCATTACCTCTCAAGAAGATTCCTGCTTCTACGGCGAACTCCTCGCTGTCTAGGGCCCAGTGTGTCACTCTCAGACTTCTACAAACAAGCACTTACCCAAGCCCTGCGGCACTGCACACAATGCACCCCGAATGGTTCCCAAGTCAGGACTGCCCCCTGTGTGGTGGTCATGCAGGCCTCGAGCATGTCCGGTGGGGCTGCGCCTCTACCGGTCCCCCTTTCTTCCAAGAGGAAATGAAGGAGCTCATTAAGGCCCAGGGCCAGACCCCTCAAATCCTGGCAGTCCAGAGGGCCCGCGCGAGGGCCACCAAGTTTAACCTGGTGGTCAACGAGTGGGCCTAGCCGGGTGACGTTGAGTTTACTGGCGTCTATTGTACGTGGACCGAATGAAGTTGTTTCACTCACTCACTCACTCACTCACTCACTCACTCACTCACTCACTCACTCACTCACTCACTCACTCACTCACTCACTCACTCACTCACTCACTCACTCACTCACTCACTCACTCACTCACTCACTCACTCACTCACTCACTCACTCACCTGGGCCTCTTTAACATGCACCAAAATCTAAGCCCGCGGGTGCCCCTGCATTTCGCCCCAGTCGAAATGCAGCGGCCGCAGCAGAGAATCGAACCCGCGCATTCCAACTTAGCATTGCGGCTGGTAGGACGCCGCGGCGACTGCCACGTGACAACTGAGATTGTAAGGAGTCGAACAGAACATCTCTTCAACGCATCTTCCGGATGTACGACGACCATCGATGTATCATCGCACAGGTACTAACCGCACACGCAGATTCCGCACAGTCCAGGAAAAGTCAAGCCAAGATGACACGGGCCATTGCAGGTCGCCACTGGTCCGCACTGACCTGCGTATTAACGCTGCGGCTACGCAATCATTGTCAAGAAAAACTCACAGGTTCAATCATACAGTCATGTTTCATTCGAGTGAGCATAATGCGAAAGGCATTCGGGGAGTATTTCTGCCGCGGAACAATAATCGTCATCTGGCTTGCTCGCGTTTCATGTCTTGGAAACTCGGCTCTTGCCACTTTCCTATCAAGAATTCTATGCCACGCTGATAGCGCGCACGCCGTTCGCGACCTGGAACTTCCGGGACCGCAGTGATAACACAAGGAAAAGCATGCGAGGTAGATTACGATTGTGGTTGCGTGGCAGAAACGCTCCCCAAGTATTCGATTTTTTCTTAGAATCTACGGCTGCATAACTCGAGGCTCTCCGCGTAGAGCTCAAAACCATCTAACGTACTGCGTATGCAGTCGTCCCTACGCACGGAACTCAGATCTAAATGAAATGGGTGACTACAAAACTTAACCACCGGTTCAAAGAAAAAAAAAACATGAGATTTCTTTTTCAATGGCTACCCGGCCATTGCGGGCATCACTGGTAACGATGACGCAAGGACAAGGCTGCTCGTATGTCACATATGAAAACTACTACGTCACGCTCCCACACTCTAGAAGCAGACGCTGCAGCTGCGCCGATAGGCAAGTATGCACCCTCGTCAGTCGATTTGAATAACGCATGTGTATATATGACATAGGGCGCATCGGAGATCGCAAGCTAAAAACTTCGGATCTGCATCAGGGCTGCAACGACGCGAGACATCTCTTTTACGTCTAAAGCGGTTGGCTATGCCACTGTCGTCGATTTGACATACAATGTCCAATGCGTTACGGTGATTATTCAGTTCGTTTACTAGTCCTACAAATGCTGGTGAAACACCGTTCCCAACGATGATCAGCCTAGAAAGTGGTAAAGGCGACTTTAGTGAGGTTTTTTTTTTTAACGACTGGTTTGTTCGACTATGTTGTTTGGTCCGCATAGGAAGCACAGGTTCCCAGCTTTTCTCTTCATGTTCTTTCAATTCCCAGTTTCCCCTGCCTCAGCGTAGGGTAGTCAACCAGATGATTTTCTGGCTAACATCCTTACCTTATCTCGCTTTCCATCTCCCGAAGCCTGTAATCATTGCATTATTTTGCTTTATCGCCGCTTTATTACAACAGCCTCCATGGATAGCAGTACGATAAAAAGAATTGAGCAGTCAAGTGCGCCCATCGCACAACTGTCCTTGATCTTCATGTCACGTGCCTGTTACGTCACAATCCCTACGCTCATTAAAATCTTCATCGCGGTCACTTCGCCAGCATATACTTTCCTGCATTGCTGAAAGCCAATATACTGGTTTGTGTAATGCTATCACATTAAAACCCCTGTGAAGGCATCTATCGTGTCCTGGTATTAGTAGCAACCGACCCATGCCTTTCAGAAGAGCTTGCGTTGGAGCTAATTGAAACAACATGGATCAAATAGGCAGCGCTGCAAAGTTCACAACGGCGGCAGACGAGAACGACACTTCGTCTGTGTTGTTCTTATCTGCTGTCGTTGTGAACTTTGCCGTGCTGCCTATTCATCCATGTATTTGGTTACACCGGTTACAGTGCCTCCTGGATCGGACAGCGCCGCAAACTGCGAGTTGCAACGCCGATGGCCCATCTGTGACGCATTTAATGATATCGCTACTCACTGCATGTTGATCATTCTTTAGTCCTGTGCAACAAAACGATTGAATGCGTTTTCTTTTTTTTTTCTTCGTTTTTCTTACCCTGCGTCATGTGTACCAGGACTGCTGAAAGCGCTAACAGGAAAAGTGGCTTGGTCTCCATCGCAGCACACTGCAATGACAGAAAGTGACGAGTCGAGGGCATCACGTGAGATGAGGAGCTGAGCAGGCGCGGTGCACGCTAGCTCCTTCAAGTGCATCGAGATTGGTGCATACTGCCTCTCTACCTAAGAACCACTTGGCATTCGGCAGAATCACCCGACAGTTGGAGTGACGACATAGACAGCGCTCGGGTTAAACACATGCGGTTACAAATATTCAGCAACAATGTTATCATCATCGTTATCATCACCATCATAACCACAATTCGAGAGACGCACCTGTCTCTCGGAGGCTTGATATAAGAGCCTTTAATTCACCATATTAATACAAGACCTCCGTTAGGGTGTTATGCCATAGATCGTTCCATAGGGTTTCATGCGAACAGTGCCGACGAAACCACGCAACGCCTGCGGTGCCATGATCACTATCACCATCTCTATCGTAATCGCCATTATTATCAACAACAATCACAGCATCGCCAAGCGCCAACATTCGGGTTTTCGCTACGCTTTGTCTCATACACGTCCGAGGAAACTGCATGCGCAACCTACCTAATAAACTGTCCGTTTCTACTGCGCCCGCGCAGCTGGATAAAACGCAGCGACCCCTTTCGGGCTTTCCTTTTATCACGTCCTCCTCCACCCGCATCCCACTCGCCCCAAGAGCTTGTTCGATAAGGGAACTCTCTCGCGTGCCGAGCCATTAATAAGCGAAGTGGCAGGCATGCCCCGGTTGGAGGGTGTCGTTCATTGCCACCCTTCTTTTCGATGACACTTGGGCTCGCGCGGTACCCCGCCGAAAGCGACGGCACAAAGGCATAATCAGTAATGAATGGGAGGGGGGCAGTCGAAACCCAGTAATGAAGGTTGATCGGCGCCCAATGAAATCGTAACTAATGGTTTAACGTGGACAGCTGGCACGGTTCAATGGCGCTTATATATACATATACATATAATGAAAACGTTACGTCTTCGATGGGGACAGATATAAAGGTTCGCGAAATGAACGAGGTGATGAACAAAGAGCGCGAGCCTCCGGTTCCTTTGTCGCAGACTCCTTTCCGCGATGATCTAACTCAACTTTTTCTTGGTACATATACAGCTCAATCTAGCAGCAACGGTGGGGCGTTTCCACATACCATGTCATCGTTTGCTTTCTCTATATAGTGGGCCGCGCGAAGATGTCGTTCTATTCCGAGTAGCGTTCGGAAGGGCCGTTGATTAGAGCCTTGAGGTGTCCCTGCTTGCGTGCTTGTCTTCCGAGAAGCACTGCCTATGGTAACAAAAACGGAAGCAGAAGAATAAAAATCATGAGGGGTGGAAACTGCGCGACTCACGATGAAACCCCGCCTTATCGCTTCGATTGTTTCCCTTTCACTGTGATGTTCCAAGCACGCGGGCATGCTCAATCAGCGAATACGTATCTGTTTCTAGAAAGCGAAGCCTTCCTTCTGATCTCACCACACTTTGACGGTCCTGGCTGCTGAATTGTCTTACTGACCATAGAAAACAATAATATCAAGGGTTTTACGTGCTAAAATCACGATCATAATTTTTGAAGCACGCCGTAGTTGAGGGTTCCGGAAATTTCGAGCCCCTGGTGTTCTTTAACGTGCACTGACATCGCACAGTACACGAGCCTCTAGCATTTCGCCTCCATTCACGAGTGATTACGTAGGAAATAAATATTGTAATCTTCACTCTTAAAGCAGAAAAAAAAAACTTCGCTGAACCAAGAACATGACCGCCAGTGGCTCTCAAGCCCTCGACAAGAAATAAAGAAATAAAAACGATAAGTGAATGACAGTCGCTCTAATTCTGGTTTAATACAGCGGCTGAAAATGTACGTACCACTGTCTCGAAAACCCATTTCTAGACGTGCTTTTCGAGTATGCGCCCACTATGGCCACGCTCGCATTATTTGACAAAAAAATCTCAGTCACTCACGCATTCGCCTAAGACGACTCGAAGGCCAAAAGCCATCCGTTGTGTCTATCTTATCATCGTCATCATCCGCATCATCATCATCGGAGCCAGAGTGATCACGTGAGCCGCTGCACCCTTTGTTGATGCTGTGGCTGGTGAGTTGGATCAGGCCTTTGTCATTGCTTGGCAGCCTCCAACCACCGACTGGTTACGCAATTCACATGATGTAATGTCTGGTGCGATTGCACGCTTCAACCACGCAATAATTACACCTGTTAACGTGACTCCTTGCGTGACACGACGACTCCATAAGGTCTTTTTCCAAAGCAGTTTCAAGCACTTGCGTGGCTCTCTAGTAGAATACTTGACTGCTACACAGTTACACTCGAGTTCGAATCCGGCTCGAACCTCGATTTTTATCAAACTCACTAAGGTCACGTGAATCTTTGAACCCCGCGCCATGTTTTTCAATTCACTTGAAGGGGTCGTGAACCACTCCTCGGGCTTGGTGTGAAAACAGATCCTGCAGAAAGCAGGCGCTGCTACGAACAGCTAAGCCAAATCTTGCAGTCGTGCATGCGGCAAGGAGAGCTCAGAAGAGGAGTACGAACTTGCCATTTTCTCAAGCGCCCTCTTTTAAAGACGATAGTCTTTCTTGGGGGAACTTAAACGCAGAAATATTGGTCTGTCTGTCTGTCTGTCTGTCTTTCTGTTTGTCTGTCTGTCACCCGATTCAGCCACCCGGCCAAAGTTGAACCACCTGCTTACCGCCCACCCATTTTAAGCTGGTACGGCTGTTCATACTTGTGAACGTTGTCGATCAAAAAGTAAATATTACGCATATCTGAGGCGCAACATCACTAGGTAAGTATTAGGTGGTGCGTTCCTTTAATAGAAAATACATAGACACGTAATTTTAAAGACCCTAGTTTCTTAAGCTGCGCTGAAAATGCGACGCGCCGACGAAAGCCCTCTGCCACGGAGGAAAGAAAGAACTTTCCTCCTCCGTGCCCTCTGCACAAGCTCGTTTCCCGACGTATTGCCCAACGTTACTGCCAGATAGCGCCCATATCTCACGCAGCGTAGAGCTCTAACGCAGCGCTCCTCTATCGTCTTTCGACGACATTTGCAGCGAAGCACGCAGATACGAGGCCAATTTTTTATTGCAGAGGCCTGTGCTCACGCTCTTCGCGGAGCTGCCGGCGCCTGCTGTTTGACGTCGAACTGCAGATAGCATGTTATTGAACATATATCAATAGCGGCGTTTGGATCAGATGACCTTCTTGCCACGGGGTGCCGCCACGTGCCGGCGCCGCGCTCCATAATCTACTAACATTACACAGTGAGCCACAACAGAGCACAGGAATTACAACGGGAAAGAGCGATCGCGTTTTATCACGCACGCTCGAGGTCGCGACGTGCGCCGACGTAACTTCTTTGTACCCGTACCCCTGTGTATCTTCCAACGCGCTCACCGGGAGGAGAGAAGAGAGAAAGCGTTCAATGAATAAAAAGAAACTGAAACTGAAACCAAAACTGAAAGCGCACGAGAAATCTCTGTAACTCCACTCGGTCTTGTTGGATTCCGAAAAATGTTTGCGACAATCCATTCTTGAGGCGATTAACTTCAATACTAAGTTCATTCGATGATTACTCGGAAAAGTCGTTCATGACCCTTTTAAGAATTTCACCGTAATAATGCGCTTCGAGCACGGGAGGATATATGCGCGACGTTCGTACGTCTCCCGAAGCTATGGCCAAAGTTTCATGCAATATTCAGGCACTCATTGTAAGGGCGGCAAATGTCGAAACAACGGCTTTCGTGCCGCACGGTCATCGTGCGCTGCCGTTGTATAAACATAGACAGATGAACTTAATTGAACAAAACTCGCAGGGGAGCAGCGCGAAAGACAAGGACAGAAAAGGCACACATGCAACCGCACGTAGCACTGAATGTCAAGTGAAGTTTATTGCGGCGAAGAACGTAAATAAATACATATCTACGCACCAGCCCTCGTCTATAAAAATTACAGTTTCAGCGCAAGGGCGAAGCAATTAATACGATAGCAACAAATTGTAATGTTATACGAAGCAAGGCTGGCAACTAAGTCTTTTGTATCTGGTCTCGCATTACTATACAAAACACTGGTGTAACAGAATACGGCTGCTCCAGGGAGAGAATCGGTTTTCGCACAGCCGTCTGCTGATGCCTGCGAGATAGCACGCGCGCCAGAGATCGCGGCCGCACCTTTATAATCAAAGTTAGCTGCTGCTCGAGCGACACAACCACCACCCCCCCTTCCACCCGCGTTTCTCCATGCCCCTTCAATACGGACGGGGCGTTTCCTCTGCGCTTGAGCAGCAATCGACGGCAGGACTCGCACGTAGGGTGATGTTATCGCGCGCACCCTCCGTGCGACGGATGTGGGTCGGCTTGGTTCATTTCTTCTTTAGCCGCGTTCGTCGTCTACGTTCGCGCGCTTTTACCCGCGGGTAGAACATACGAATGCGCGGGGGGGTGTTATTGATTTGGACTTTATACGGAACATGAGGGCGACGGCGAAAACCCGCCGCGAGTGTCAATATCGCAATAAAACAACAGAAGTAAAAAGGAAAAAACAAGGAAAGTTATCACTGTAAACAGGGCGGCTGCCGTCCCGAGTTCAGTAAATGTGACGTGTTAGCCACTAACAGGAACCAATTGACGCGAGAAACTATCGAGGCCCACAAGACTACATTGTTAAAAGATAGATGTGTAAGCACTCCGTCTCTTTTATTATCTAAGGAGGAAATTGCGTACCTTTCTGCTGACAAATTATGTTTGTGCACTGTCGTCGTGCACTCTCACCTTCTTCCATCGGTGTCCATATGGTATCTTTCCTTGTTTTTCCTTTTTTTTAGTTTCCTTGTTATTGGCGAAGGCTGATACTTAGATAAGTATTTATTTACGTTCTTCGCCGCAATAAACTTCAGTTGGCAGTCAGCGCTTCGATTGGTTTGTGTGTGCCTGTTATGTCATCGTCTTTCGCGCTGCTCCCCTAGGATATTTTCAACGAACTATACGACAAGTTCACCCTGAAGAAAGCAACGGACGTGTCATCCCGTGAACAAACATGGCGGCGCCTACGTGAGCGTGGTGAAAAGGCGTCTATCGTATCGAAATTGTTTGTTGGTGTTTCTAGTGCGATATACAAGGTGCACAAAGAGGATACACAGACATTATTATTTACGTTGTGCTTCTATCGCTCTGATGAGGTTAATCCAAAATTACAGAATCTACATACAACACTCTACAAATATTTGCACCCTCTTGGAGTGGGTACTTAGGCGATAGCGTTAAGGAGCCCCTGTCACAGAAAATGCAATTTCGGCGTCGGTGGCGCTGTACGCGAGCGAAGAGTCCCGATGGATGCAAAATTAAACATTCGAGCCGGACTCAATCCCGGTCATTCTGCGTGGCAGGGAAGTACTCTACCACAGAGCCATGCCAGTGCTCGAAACTGCTGCAGAAAAAGACCCTATACAGGCGTCATACAGTGCGAGGAGTCACGTTGACGAATGTAATATTGCGCGGTATAGAAGCGTAGAATCCCACAAGATATCACACCCTTGAATTGCGTAACGAGCGGGTGGTGCAAAGCAGCCCACCCATTACAATTAAAGGGCTCAGCCATAAATAATTATCGTCATCAGCCACATCATCAACAAAGAACACAGTTACAGTTATGTCCGCGCGTTGCCTAGCAGACGCCTAGTGGGTACTTCGCTACTGTACTTGCAGTAGGCGCCTCAGGAGAGTTTACAACGGCCAACGTCCCGCGTAAGTTCCCTTGTTAAGAATTCCGAAGGCCTCCGCGGACCCTCCCGCCGCAAAGACTGCGCGCGCGCGGCCCAAGCCGTCATTTTCAACAACGCGCTGTTGTATTTTTATTTTGTTTCTATCCGTGCTAGTTGAGCGTGACGTGCACAGTCGACGCTTTCCAGGAAAGAGCCATAACTCCTCGTCTGCCGACATCGAGGGTCTCAGACCGCGCCACCTCCACCGGCATGGCCTCGGCGGGGCGCCTTTGACGGCGGTGTTGACTGAAGAGGAGCAGTGCGTCGTTCCGCGAGTGTTGTGCTTGTGGGTGTGGTGTACTGTTACGTCGGGAGGAGGGGACGGACTGCGTGCCTGCAGCCTGCGTGTTTACCAGACGCTCAAAAGACCTACTAGAGAGCGGACGTGTGTCCGAACGTTGAATGTATCGTGCCTTTTCTCTGCTTATATAAGAATACAAGTTTTCCATTTGTACTACGTAATGTGAGTTTGTCTTCATTAATGTCCTCACACGCGCAGTGAGAAGTGACGTATACCTGGCGATAGCGATTAGAGTCAGCGAGGAAGTTTAGGGCGCGAGTAATCATCTACATTTTCTGGTGCCGAAACCCGGGATTACTTCGCCTGCTGACCTCGAAAGCGCCATGGAACGACTGCAGAAGAAGCAAGCCACCCTTCGACAAGCCATCGACGCCATCATCGCAGAGAGCAGCGAGCAGCTGCAAGCGCCAGCAACAGCGATCGGTGAGCTTGAAGAACATTTAGAAAACCTTGTAGAGCAAGCAAATGAGCTAAAGGCAGTAAACGACGCCATCGAGAAGAAGATTGAGCTACAGGAACTCGATGCCGCGCTGACCGAATGCATTGACTACAATAAGAAAATCACCAATATGAAGACGAAACTCAAAAGAGCCATAAAAAACGAAGCCTTGAGTGAAGCCCGATCAAGCACTACATCAGGAACCAACGATTCGGAACAAACAGTACATTCTGGTGATGTTCAGAGCACAGTAGCGACGACTCTCCAGCTGCCGTCATTAACAACTAGGCTTCCGAAGCTGGAGATCGCCAAGTTCAACGGAGATCTGCGCTCGTGGACTAGATTCTGGAACCAGTTCGAGTCGACGATTCACAAGAATCCAGCGCTTCACACCATCGACAAGTTCCAGTATCTGACTAGCTATCTAACCGGAAAGGCCGCGGCCGCTATCGATGGACTGCCACTCAGTGATCGAAATTATGACATTGCTGTGAAGACATTGGTCGAAAGATTCGGCAGGGACGAGGTCATCATTGAGGAGCACATGGCGCGGTTGCTTGCGGTCCGCCCGGTGCACAATCTACACGACACCGAGAGACTGCGGACTCTTTACGATGAACTCCAGACGGGTGTCCGCAGTCTCGAGGCATTGGGTGTGGCCTCGAGCACATACGGCGTGCTTTTGTTGACGATCCTTCGGAAGAGCATCCCGAGTGAGCTTTGCCTCGAGTACTACAGGAGAAAGACAACATCGGAAGCCGTTCCTGAAGGCGACCTTCAGGAGTTCCTAAATTTCCTGAAGGCGGAGGTAGAGAGCAGAGAGAGAGCACAACGTGCAGTACGACCGGTGCCTGACGCCGCTGTAAAACAGAAAGCTCCACTCACAAGAGATCGTCATCAAACACCGTCGGCGTCTGCTCTAACAGTGACTGGAAGCGAGGTGCATTGCGCCTTTTGTGATGAAGAAGGACATACCGCGGCGGAATGTATCAACCCCATTCCCATAGACCAGAAAAGGGCGGTGATGTCAAAGGAGAGGCGCTGTTACAAGTGCGCAAAAAGAAATCACCGTGCCGCCTTGTGCAGAACATCGAGGTGGCTCAAGTGCGCGAAGTGCTCAGGACGGCACGCAACGGGTGTCTGCGAGCTCAACCAAAGAGTAACGCCGCCTCCCTCAGGCGAAGGTGCTGCACCAACAAGTACTACAGTCCAGTCGTCGCTACAGGTGGAACGAAACCGAGGAAGGGCACGTGTACTTCTACAGACGGCACGAGCGCTTGCGGAAGGACCAAATAAGAGTGCTTTGGTGCGAATGCTTCTCGACGGGGGCAGCCAAAGAACGTTCATACAAGAGGAGGTTTCCCGCAGTCTAAAGCTCCGCGTCATAGGAGAGGAGAGGCTGACCATTTATGCATTCGGAAGCCAGAGGCCATTGATAGGAAAGAAGTTGTCGTCGGGTGGAATGCTGGCTAAGAAACTGGCGCGACAACACCAGAGTCCGCATCGAAGCGCTGGAGATGCCCGAGATCAGCGGAGACCTGCTGCCACCACCGGACGACCGCATTGCCAACATCGCGCAGGAACAGGGCCTCGAACTTGCTGACACTGTACCTGATGGCTACCATCCTGGAGTTGGAGTTGAGCTGCTTGTTGGGGCAGATCACTACTGGGACATCACGACAGGAAGTGTCAAGCGACTCACTGAGAAGCTCGTGGCCGTGGAAACTGCGTTTGGATGGGCACTGCAGGGCACAGACACCACATCGTCTGCCGCAGCATGCCTAACGAGCGTCGGCGTGATGCGAGTCAGCGTGAACACAGAACCAGATGACGTTTCTCGTCAACTTAGGTCATTCTGGGAACTGGAACACCTTGGGATCGTCGATGACGCACCGCTGACCACCGAAAACGACGACGTTCTTAGGGCATTTGAGGACACCATCGTCCACAAGAACGGTCGTTACGAAGTGAGGCTTCCATGGAAAGAGAACGCATCACAGCTGACAGACAACAAGGGGACAGCATCCCACAGGCTTCACTCACTCACGTCGAAACTACTGCGAAACTGACGAAATGATCCGCAGCTATGATCAGGCAGTCCGGAACTACCTTGATGCCGGACACGCTGAGGAAGCCCCAGAACTGGGTGAGTCCCCGCAAGGGCCCATTTATTACATGCCGCACCGAGGCGTTGTCCGGCCAGGTAGCGAAACAACAAAGTTGAGGGTCGTATTTGATGCGTCCTCCAAAGCAGCAGGGAAGCTATCATTGAACGACGTTCTCTACGCAGGACCCAACCTAAATCCAAGTTTGTCAGACATCCTGATTCGATTTCGTGTGCACAATGTGGCCATAATGTCTGACATAGAAAAGGCTTTCCTCCAAATCGAGCTGGCTGAGAAGGAGCGTGACGCTCTCCGCTTTCTGTGGTATCAAAGTACACCAAAGCAAGGCGAAATTACTACCCCCAATCAAAGAATACCGGATGACAAGGGTGCCATTCGGCGCTACGTGCAGCCCGTTTCTCCTCGCGGCTACCTTGCGTCATCATCTGAAAGGTGTCGAGGAGAACTTTCCCCGCACCGCTAAGCTCCTAAGTGACAACCTGTATGTCGACGACTTTGTGACTGGTGCTGACAGTGTAGAAGAGGCAGAGCAGATATGCAAGGAAGCGCAGGCTATACTCGAGATGGGAGGCATGAAACTCAGGAAATGGCGACCGAATAATCAAGACGTAATGGCATCGCTTACTGAGATTGAGACAGGCCAAACGGCTATACCGGAGTTGGGCCCCACAAAGATTCTCGGTGTGGAATGGAGGCCTGCGACAGATGAGTTCGTGTTTGAGATGTCCGCCCTGATTGCATTTTTGGCAAGTAGGCAGGACACAAAGCGATTTCTGTTACAGACCTCAGCACGCATTTTCGACCCATTTGGTTTCCTTGCGCCCACTACGATTACCGCAAAGATAATGTTTCAAAGCCTCTGGGTGCGGGGTACAGCATGGGACGAAATTATTCCCCCAGATGTGCAGGAGCGATGGGACAAATGGTGCCGGCAGCTTCCTCAGCTTCGGAAGATAATCATTCCAAGGACATTAGCTCGCGACCTGAAACGTGCCGAGACGAAACCGGAGCTGCACATATTTTCCGACGCGAACCCGATGGCATATGGTGCAGTAGCTTACGTCAAAGCGCGAAGTCAGGAGGGTGAGGTCACCGTAGTGCTGTTGATGGCAAAGGCAAGAGTCGCTCCACTTAAGCGGCTGTCATTACCGCGGCTAGAACTGATGGGAGCGTTGATTGGCGCACGACTCGCGAGCTACCTGACGAAACAACTTAACGTTGAGAACATTTCCGTGCACTGTTGGACAGATTCAACCGTCGCTCTCAGTTGGATCAAGAGCTGCGCTCAGAGGTGGAAACCCTTCGTTGCAATCGCGTTCAAGAAATTCAAGCACTGACAGATCCAACAGCATGGAAACACTGCCCAGGCAAAGAGAACCCCGCAGATTTGCTGACCCGTGGGATATTGCCTTCTGAGCTGGTCGGACGCAAGGACTGGTGGACAGGCCCCGAGTGGCTAGAGAAAGTAGAACTAGACACTACAGTCTCAGAGTCAGATCTCGGTACGAGCCGGCTTTGCATGGAAGAGGAGCGAGCGGTCCAAGTGTTTAGCTCTGTCGCAGTAACATGCCCGAAGCCACTGATTAATTTGGAAAATTATAGCTCCTTGACGAGAGTGCTCCGCGTAACAGCGTGGGTCAGGCGTTTCATTCACAACAGTCGATGTCGGTCGAAGTCGACGGGAGAGCTCACTGCTGAGGAAAGTAGCCGACGCGGAAAAGCTTTGGCAGAAAACCTGCCAATCAGAAACGTTCGGAAACGATGTTTGCGCACTGCGCGATTCTAGGCTTCTCGATCGGACATCACCAGTGATGGCATTAAATCCGTTCTTGGACAGTGATGGTATAATGAGAGTTGGTGGGCGGCTACAGTACAGTACAGAAGAAGAAGAAGCGAAGCATCCTGTGATATTGTCACCGTCTCATCCTTTCACGCGCCTGCTGATTTCCTGGGAGCACAAACGCCTACTGCATGCTGGAGTGCCGGACACGTTGTCCTCTCTTCGAGAACGCTATTGGATCATTCGAGGAAGACAAACAATCAAATCGGTCATTCGACGTTGTCTTCCCTGTCAGAAGCAAAGCTGCCGTGCCGCAGAAGAGCCTACCGCCCCGCTTCGTGCCTGCTAGAGTAACCCAAGCTGGCCCTTTCGAAACAACCGGTATCGACTTTGCGGGGCCAATATTCTACAAAGAAAGCGGGTCCGAACACAAAGCTTATATTGCTTTGTTCACTTGCGCTACGACAAGAGCCGTGCACCTCGAGCTTGTTAGAGACCTTTCATCAAAGTCATTTCTGATGGCGTTCAAGAGATTTGTATCGAGGAGAGGAATCTGCAAGGTTGTGCTATCCGACAACGCTCTGACATTTAAACGAGCTTCAAGGGACTTGAACCAAATGTTCCAAGCCATAAAGGGATGCGAGGTCCGTTCTTTCTTCAGTGGGCATAATATCAGTTGGAAATTCATTGTCGAGAGAGCGGCATGGTGGGGTGGCTTTTGGGAAAGAATGGTGAGAACCGTCAAGGCCACCCTTCGCCGAGTGCTCGGAAAAAGCTGCCTTGACTACGACAGCCTCTCAACAGTTCTAACGCAGGCAGAGGCTGTGGTTAATTCTCGTCCTTTGACCTTCATCTCTTCGGACGCGGGGGAGCTTATGCCCTTGACGCCTGCCCATTTCCTGGTCGGCCGCAAATTAACAAGCTTGCCTCCTCTGCGAGAGACCACGGGGTTGGAATCAACAGCAGGTACCCAGGGCCGAAGATGGAGGCAGCGTAGCGCCCTTGTCGATTCATTCTGGCGGCGTTGGAGACTCGAATATCTTCTGCAATTGCGTTCTGCGCATGTAACAAAACCAGGAACAGGAAGAAGCATCCATGAGGGAGACATAGTTCTGCTCGGGAAGGACAGAGCCCCTCGGCAGATGTGGAAGCTGTGCCGGGTTCTAAAAACCTTCCCGGGAAGAGACGGCCGAACACGCGCATGCCAAGTGCTTCTACCAAACAAGAGGGAGCTTCGACGACCGGTACAAGCCTTGTACCCGCTTGAGCTGAACGATTAGACAGCCAGCAAGGACAAAGACGGCCGAGAATGAGCGTGTGCTCATTGCGGGGGAGGATGTTAAGAATTCCGAAGGCCTCCGCGGACCCTCCCGCCGCAAAGACTGCGCGCGCGCGGCCCAAGCCGTCATTTTCAACAACGCGCTGTTGTATTTTTATTTTGTTTCTATCCGTGCTAGTTGAGCGTGACGTGCACAGTCGACGCTTTCCAGGAAAGAGCCATAACTCCTCGTCTGCCGACATCGAGGGTCTCAGACCGCGCCACCTCCACCGGCATGGCCTCGGCGGGGCGCCTTTGACGGCGGTGTTGACTGAAGAGGAGCAGTGCGTCGTTCCGCGAGTGTTGTGCTTGTGGGGGTGGTGTACTGTTACGTCGGGAGGAGGGGACGGACTGCGTGCCTGCAGCCTGCGTGTTTACCAGACGCTCAAAAGACCTACTAGAGAGCGGACGTGTGTCCGAACGTTGAATGTATCGTGCCTTTTCTCTGCTTATATAAGAATACAAGTTTTCCATTTGTAACTAAATGTGAGTTTGTCTTCATTAGATCCCTCAAACGCGCAGTGAGAAGTGACGTATACCTGGCGATAGCGATTAGAGTCAGCGAGGAAGTTTAGGGCGCGAGTAATCATCTACATCCCTCCCTCACGGCACGACTCAGGTATCCGCCGAGAAGCGAAGCATTTTTGCCCCGCAATTGTAATCGTGCATAAGCGCCATGGGCCCGGTATACATCCAGGTCAATACAGCGAGCGCGCTATCAGCATGATATAGAAAACTCGATAGTAAAGTCGGGGCGAGTGCCGAGCTTTCTGGAGAGGAAACGCAAGCGAGCCAGATGTGATTATTATTGTTATCCCCCAAATGGTTGGTTGGTTGGCTGATGGGGTTTAACGCCCCAAAGCGAATCAGGCTATGACAGGCGCCGTAGTGGAGGGCTCCGGGCAGTTTTGACAATCTGGTGTTCTTTAACGTGCACTGTCTCCAGCGTTTCACTTCCATCGAAATGCGACCCCCGCCGAGGCCGTGATGGAACCGCGTCTTTAATGGGCACTCTAGGCGGATTTAATGAGCAATTATATGGGCACTCTCGGTGGGTTTTTGCCGTCGCCGTTATGTCCCGTATATATATATAACCCACCCAAGAAGAAGAAGACCTGAAGAAAACTTCTATGAAGCGCGCGACTGGGGATTCGAACCCGTGACCACCCGCGCCGCGCCGCCACGCGTATACCACTCGTAGGGGGGCCAGCATGACCGGCGGACGGTCATGTAGGCTCCCTAACCACTCGGCCATAAGTGCGTACATACTCCAGCCTACTGACGGCGAAATATTTATATACACCATTTGCCTTTGTACGCACATTTCGCTAGTACTTCAGCGTGGCAGTGGCTTGTTCAGTGTCACCCACGAGATGGCGCAAAGGGCCAAAGGGCGCGCTTTAAAGGCCGTCGCCTCGCCCGTCTTTCGTCGCGCTGCATAGATATAGGAGCCGGAGGGCGTCCGTACTTTGACTTATAGGGCGTGGCCGCCAGTGATCGCGCGCTTATTCTACAGGGGGGTTCAACAGGTGGCTCTAGTTTCGTGCGTGCTGTGCTCTCATCGCAAAGTTTGCGTTGAAGCCCATAGGCGTGCGCAGGGGGGGGGGGGGGGGGGGGGCAAAAGTATGCCCCATATACATTGACTTATTAGGGAAGGGGGGCGCTGCGATGAACCTTCGCCCGTCTTCAACCCCCTCCCCCCTCTGACGGGGAATCCTGCGCACGCCTATGTTGAAGCCATAGAAAGCACGTTGAAGCCATAGAAGCCATAAAAGCGTCGCTCACTGCAGCAGCCACGTTTGCTGCAGGTGTGAGCTGCTAGCCTTTCTTCGTATAAAATTTCAATTTGTTGCTATCGCATTCATTGCTTCGCTCTTGAGACGAAACTTTTTTAGAGAAGAGTAGCCCGCTGAACAGAGCTATACTTTGAAACATTGCTTCGCCGCATAGCGTTCCGACAATTCCCTCCACGGGATCGCAAGGTCACACGCTGAGGCGAGCGTTTAATTGTGACGACGTTTTCCCAGAAAGATACGGCGCAGCTCTAAAAAAAAGATATCGAAACCTTTTTTTATTCTTTCTTGAAGTCTCACGACTTCGCAGCAAGATTTCTAACTGTAGCAGAATCTGGCCGGTGCACACTTTGAACACATCCCTGGTCCTTGTCGGAAATAGCATCGAGAAGGACAGATGCGGCACTGGGTCGCTGGGGGCAGAAGAGAGAAAACATCTTTCAATGCACAAGTTTTCTTAGGTCGCTCCTTCGAGAAAAAAAAGATTACACCATCTCCCACTAAAGGGAACTATGTGGGGATGCGAAGCAGCGCATGGGTCGGCTTAAAGTTCCGTTCGTCACGGGCACATTGCCCGATGTTAACGCGTCCTTGCAAGTGAAGCACACCATGAATTCACTGTAGTTGATGTTGCTGTTACTCGTCCCGAACTCTTGTTGGAGCACGCCACGCGGGTTCATCGCGCGTCTGCAGAATCTCGTTCCCCGACGCCATCACGTGATTGCCGAGAGAGTGTAAGGGGGAGAGGCCACAGCGTCTTACCCAGCCCCTTACACAGGCCCGAACGCGCTAGCTCGTGACAGCACGCATGGTTCTGTCTGCGTTACGCCAAGCTAGGACAGCATACGGCAGCCCGGGCCCCTAAAGTGCCCCGGCGACACCACGTGTTGGCGAATTTTAGGGGCGAAGCTCCTTAAGGCGGCACCCGTTCGTCCCTCGTAGTCGTCGTGGTCGTAGTAGTGAGTAACAAGTCTTACGCTTTGACCTCCAAGGTGGTGCCGGTGGGAGATTTCTCCTGTGCGTTGTTGAACAATAAAAAATTCGCAGCGTGCGCGTTAACTAAAAGCCGAATTCTTCTGTCTCTCATTCCCCATTAGCAGCCATTGGCATGTTCCAGTAGGAAACGTTAGTAGAAGTAGAAGTGTAAGTGTTAGCTAAAAGCCGACTTCTTCTGTCTCTCATTGCCATTAGCAGCCATTGTTTACCTCCAAGGTAGTGCCTGGTGAGATTTCTCCTGTGCGTGATTAAACAATAAAAATTTTGTTCAAAACGCCGTTGATTGATGAAATAAACCAACGAAAGACGCCAGATGTTTTGTAAAAGCAGAACGAAAGAACGCCAGATGTTTTTCTTAAAGTGTAGTAGTAGTAGTTGCATGTAGCCACCTCGCCCGATTGTCAACGGGCGAGGTGGACCGGCAACGGCGCGAGGACCCTGCCGTACGAGAGTTAAATCACACTAAAAAGACATACTTTGCGGGCGATACACTCTAGTGAGCTTCAACTTTTCGTCTTAATGTACATGATAAAGAAATTATTTCTACGAAAAACGCAAGGCACACCTTGAGCAATATGTTTGGTTTTGGGACGCTAAATGGAACCATGAGGCGATGCGAAGCCGGAGCACTTGCACGATCGCGTTCTGTTGGCTTTCGTTGGGCATGCTACCGACCTCGCGGTCGTGGAACGCGCGTCCTGTCTTCCCTCTAGCCTTGCCTTTAATTCGCACAGGGCGAGCGGGGAATGCGGTCGCTCTTGGCGCTCTTTCGCTCGGGAGCGGACTTCTTCCTTGCATTTCACCGATCACAAGTGATAATGAAGGTACCACGTAAACCAACAGTACAATAAAAGTTTGATGTTTAATATATACACCATGTTTCACACTCTTTATATTATGTACTGGGCGCATTTCACGGAAGAGTTTCACGGTTTACAGATGATTCCCTCCGTAGCTTCGCCCCACTCATCATCATTCACCCCGTGGATATGCTGTGATTTTTTTTCATCCCTTCAAGCTTCCATCTTTACCCGAACTTCTGCCTTTACTGAGTTCCTCTATAGCAATACGTGGGCTCTACGGTGTATATGCGTGGCACGCAGGTTCACGGGTGCTAAACTATACAGCTACGAGTACCATTAACAGTTAATAAGTCGATATGTGTCGAAGAATTTAAAGTGATGATAATCACTGATAAAGAGTTAAATGGATCCAGTTATGGTCTATAGTAGATCTAAGCCAGGGGCGTAGCCAGAGATAATTTTAGGGAGGGGGGGGAGGTGTTCATCACCCTTTATGTATGCTCATGCGTTTTTGTTTGTATTAGTGGGTGTATATACACATATGCTAAATAGAAAGTTTTCGGGGGGCATGAACCTCCCCCCCCCCCCCCCCGTCTTCTTGGCTAAGCCAGTGGTCGAAGCGGATGAAAATGTGCCATAGAGACAGATGGTCCTGAGTGTGGCCAGATCGAGTTTGATGAGGTTTATAAGACACGATAACGGTTGCAATGAGTCCTATAATGACCGAGAAGGTTCGCGTGCATCACATGGCTCTATCAGGCTAGGATCGTGTCTTATTGTTAGTATTTACGTATGTACGTATGTATGTATGTATGTATGTATGCATGTATGGATGGATGGATGGATGGATGGATGGATGGATGGATGGATGGATGGATGGATGGATTTCCATGTCTGCATGCGTGAGTGCACTCACGGCATACGCAGATTCCGCATAAACCGGGGAGAGACACACCGAGCTCGCAGGGACTTTTGCACTGTATGGGTCGTGGGCACTGGCTTTGGCCTGCGTGTCACACAGATGAAAGAAAGAAAAAAATTGGCTGGTTAACTCTTGTAAACCTAGTTATCACGAGCGAAAGGTACGTTTGGATTTATTTATTTATTTATTTATTTATTTATTTACATTACCCTCAGGGCACATAAAGGCGTTACAGAGGGGGTGGGTAATATAACAAAATGTAGTAAAAAACAGAACACAATAATACAACAAATTAATTAGAATACATGTTCAAACAATACTCAGTTATTGGAGGCTTAAGATATGATCGGTTAGTGCAGTCTTGAAGGATGACCGTCCTCATGGAGGCGATGGAGGGGGGAAGGTGGTTCCACTCGGCACTGTTTTTGGCAGAAAGGAGTCTGAAAAAACGTTAGTACGGCAGAAAGGAATAAAAACTTTATGCTGATGGTCAAGACGTGACGATATGTATGAAGGCTCGGAGATGAGTTCCTGTTTAAGTGAAGTATTTTGGTAAATGAGTTTATGAAAAAGACATAGGCGAGAAAATTTTTCTTCTAGTTTGCAAATCAATTAGTCCAAGGTTTGATTTCATTAGTGAAACGCTAGATGTGCGGGTATAGTTTGAAATAATGAAACGTGCTGACCGATTTTGAACTGACTCGATGATGGCTGATAATGTTTTTTGACCGGGGTCCCACACAGATGACGCATACTCAAGCTTAGGTCTAATTAGTGTTTTGTACAGCATTAACTTCAAATGGCAGGGGGCTTTAGAAAAATTTCTGCGTATGTAGCCGAGGGATCTGTTGGCATTGTTAGTGATGTATTCGATGTGCGCATGCCATGAAAGATTATTGGTTAGCTGTATTCAGAGATATTTATATGAAGTTACGTAATCAAGGTTGATGTTATTGATAGCATAGCCGAAAGAAGTGGATGAGTCAGTGCGACGCGAAAAAGACATGATTTTGCATTTAATGAGATTTAGGAACATAAGCCATTGTGAGCACCACTTAGATATGTTATCTAGGTCTGATTGAAGAATAAAGTTATCATGCTGATTAGTTATTTCACGGTATAGAACACAATCGTCGGCAAATAGTTTTATAGAACTATTAATAACAGTAGGTAAGTCATTAATATATATTAAAAATAGCAATGGGCCCAAAACGGAGCCTTGGGGAACACCTGACTTTACGTCACAGCGCTGGATGCAGCATTATTAGCAGTTACAAATTGAGTACGGTTAGTTAGAAAGCATTCTATCCAATTGAAAATGTTAGGGTCAATATTAAGAGTACTGAGTTTAAGAAGTAGTAAGCGATGAGACACCTTGTCAAAAGCTTTAGCAAAATCTAAGAAAATGCAATCAATTACTTGGCCTTTGTCTAAAGAGGAAGAAATGCTATGTATAACCGATATTAGTTGTGTTTCGCAGGAGTAGTTCTTGCGAAACCCATGCTGAAATGAAGTGAAGAAAGAGTTTGATTCAAGAAATGAAACGAGATTAGAAAATATGACATGTTCAAGGATTTTGCAAGGTATGCTGGTAAGTGAAATGGGCCTGTAATTGAGAGGAGAATGCGGGTTACCTGATTTCAACAGAGGCACCACCTTCCCCACCTTCCAATCTGCGGGCAAAGTCGAGCACTCAATAGACTGGGTGAAAAGGTACATAAAAATCACAGAGGAGTACACAGCAGTATTTATTAGAAATTTGGAATTAATTTCGTCCGCGCCACAGGAAGAGGATAGTTTTAAATTATGAATTAACTTTAAAATCCCCGCAAAGTCAACAACAAGTGGATCCATAGGAAAAAAATCCTTTTTGCACATGTACGGGACTGTGTCAGTACAGCAGTCAGAAAATGATTTTGCAAAGGTGTCATTAGAACCCTGCAACATTCTTCATCGCTCATTGTGCAACCACCAGTATCTGTAAGAGATATGTTATTTATCTTTTTTATTTGAATAGTGCTCCAAAATTTCGATGGATTAGTTGAAAGAAGGGAAGGTAGATATGTATTAAAGAAGGTGACCTTCGCTTCTCTCAACGCGATTCGATATGCATGCAGTGCGTTTGAGTAATCATTCCAACGTGTAGGTGTTTGACAGCGTTTCGCAAGACGAAAAGTGCGTTTTTTCTTGATTTTGCGATGACCATGCACATTGTGTTTCACCTTCGCCTGGTCACGCGGTACCGCAGCGGCGAGGCTCCGAGCGAGCGCAGCTGCGACGCCTCTCCGCAGCGGATCACGTGGCGTGACATCACGCCTGCCACACTTGCGCTCCGGAGGCTCAAGGTCATTTTGACGCGATGAATGACCTTGGAAGACGTGGCGTAGTAGAGCTTTCGCTCTAAAACCGAGCAGCAACTGACAAAATGGGAAGCGATGAACGCAACGTCAAAAATGTCTGAATGGTACTGAGTAACCGAGAGCGATTGTCAGTAAGCTGACAGTCCACGCGAGGGTGAGAAAAAGAAGTAAAGTAGACCAGGTAACTTAGTGTGTGTAAACTACTAGATGTCTATTAGAGCAACATATCAAATACTGAGGGAAGCAAAAACGCGGCCTTTAGGTTCGCATTTGGACGAAAACAAATTGCGTTCTGACAGTCCTGGGGCTGTCGTCATGATCCGCCCTCCAACGCTAACTGTCAACACGATCCATCATGGCGATTATCATCCATCAAGTGCCTTTTTAAATATTTACTTCCTGACAAAGACCTCTACAGCCCACTCACCACACGGCGACTGTCTTGTTTCAGAATATTCAGTATTGCTTTCAAAGCCATCCTCACTCATCTAAGGCGCTCCTACGTAATGGTGTTTTCCTTAGTCCGAGATTCACTAGGCACAGCAACAGTTTTGACCATCTTACCCTGTACCATATCTGCCAGCACTGCCGACAGTGCTAATAGAAACACCGTCTTGACGTCCATGACTGGACTCTGCAAAGGTGAAAACGAGCGATTTGAACATAGATTGTTGAATAGAAGCAGCAACACAAGCAGCAACACACAATAAATGCGCTGGACAAAGAGCTGACTGCAGAAACAGTACGCTCGAACATAGTAAAGCCTTCATGAAGATTCGGGTATAGTGAATTTATTACCCCGGATATAGTGAATCGTTTGCAAAGCCTTTTGAATAGATAGATCCACAGGACATCTAAAGTAGGGTGAGAACTGATTTATACTGCTTTAATTACCGTCCTCAACGTACGAGTTGCTTCGAATGGGCATCACATCTACAAATACTTTTCTCGCGGCAAGCTTATAGTCCAAACTTTCCCGCTGTGTGCCGATTACATACTTACCTCAATGTTATTCGCACGAATAGAAGCACCAGACCAGAGACGTTTGCAACAAACCGAAACCCGCAAACTGTTCTTTCCTTGCAAACTTACCAAACTTGCCCCTTACTCGAGCGAAGTGCAGCTCGGTGAAACAGTGAACCAATCACGGGAGGTCCTTTTATCACATTTTCGGCCGCTAAACTCTTCTCCACTTGCCCCACTCTTACCATCTGGGACGCTTTCCGAAGCTGCGTCATTAATAAGAGCACTGACAGGCGACAACGGGTATCAGGTGGGTCTTCCGCCGTCTTTTATTATTTCCTCGAAGTAGTGATAAAAAACACCCGCTGTAGTCGAGACGACAGATGCAGTGATATCATAAACGAATAGCATACGAGGGGTCGTGATGAAGGTTGAAGACCAAGGAACTCATACCTTAACGGTCGAAAATGCACAGAGAGTGCGGAAAAACTGCTGCCCTGTGTGCTTCAGACGCGTATAGAAAGGTTGCGGAGCCATCAAGAATGGAATAAAGAGGAACCGAAATTAGCCGTGATGGCGCAGCCGCAAGAGGGCGCCGTTCATTTGTTCGTTTGCCGCGGTCTTCTGCATACGCTGCATATTCAGTGTGCTTGTCGCTGCTTATCGATACGTGCGGTCTATTATGTTTCCTTTTGGTTCGTTCCATTTCCCCCTCTTTCAGTGTCGAACAGTCTGAGCCGCGGCAGGTGACATGTTAGCCGCCTTGCTCGGCGCACAATTGCCTTCTGGGAAGCTTTCCGATGCTTTCTAGTGCCACAGAAACACTCGGAAAGGAATTGGGCCTGATATCGATATTGTATGTGAGCGGGATTAAAATAAATGCGGAACGCCCTTGTACTGGACAGCCTCCCATCCGGGACGCCAAAGAAGTATTGGTACGTATCACCATTATAAAATTCTACTCAAGCAGTGCGCCTTCGATAGATTATTGAGGCTACATGACCGCCATCTTGTATTCTTCCTCCTCTTCTCATCTCTTTCCGCCCTGCCTTTTTACAGTCTCTTGATCCCAGCCTCCGTTCGGTCATGATCCCACCATGAACCTAAACCAACTTGCCCACATTGCTATTCTTATTCAGCGTGTTCTCTCGCCATCAGCAATGACCCTGCGCTGGCCACGCCGACAATTAAGTAATAACTTGGGTCAAGTTTACGTGTGATTGCTCTAAACGTGGGTGCGAGAATTAAAATAAAAATGTTATGTAGCATGCAAACCACACATACATATCTCTGGCTTTATATTATACCGAGCATGTAACAAACAGTACATTGTGTGCCGTACAGGCTGCTTAATTTACCAAGCAAAAAACAAAATATAAATCTCAAGCAACGTTGACTACACACAAACACTTATTTTTCAGAGCACAGATATTCAACTCTTTGTACTTAATTTGTCGGAACTGAAATGTTGAAATTGGCAATTCTTAAGCTGCTAAAAAAAAGTACTTACACGAAACACTGATAGAGCGTCATATAGATGTATGAGCGACCCTCTGAGAGTCCGTCGTTAACTCTTTTAGTGGTGCTTACTGCGAGCATTGAGTCTAGAAAGTTAGTGATTTAATGTGCACACATTAATTGCAATACTGCCATGAGTGCTTTGTTGTGAGGGATAATGAAAAAACATGATGATCACAATACTTATTATCTACTGGTTGCCTTTCTTTTACATTTAGTTGGGCTACAACGCTTTCGTCCTTACAGTGCGGTGCGATGAACGTCAAGCCACTCTACGTCTTCGTGCTTTCTGCAGTCCTCGTGCACATGGCACAAGGTAAGACAGATTTCTACGGTAAACTTGTTGGGACAAAACATGGCGAATAACAATAACCAAAACAATCATATCGTGTTATATCGTGACACTGGCGAGCGAGATACCGAGAGACATGAAAAGAGGTGCACACATCAGATTCATGGGCGCTGTGCAAGGTGTACATCGCAAAGGAAAGCAATCTGTAATACAATCGCGCAGAAAATGAAAATAAAGTTTGCCGATACATTTGACGCAAGAGCAAGCAAGGGCAAACTTGCACCAGCATGGAAGTATGTACTGTACATAAGTTATAAACGCCCCCCCCCCCCCCCCCCCACTGGTCAGTTTTTCCGCGCTTTCATTTAAGCCTCTATAGAAATCGTATTGCACTTGTGAATTAAAAATGACTCCCGCATTTTTCGTTTATAATGTGACATGAATCCGGAGTCTAAAATAGTCGCCCTGAATGATTCTAAGGTATGCCCGGTGGTGGCGACGTGTCTAGACTTTGATAGATTAAGCATAGAGTGCACGTGCGGGGTTGGCGTTATTGAAGCAGCATCGAAATGCATTTTTGGTTTGACCGATATACTGCAACTTGCAGCTGGAATAACCAAACAAACAATTGCCGTAATCTGTCCGACACGTTAAATCGCCACTAATTTCCAAGCTAAGGTCGGAAAAAAAATTTCTGATTGTGGTGAAAATGAGAAGACCGTTCGTCACATCGGCGGCAACGAGCATGTTAATAGCACAGCACACACACAGTCAGTCTCTGTCCGTCGCTCTTGCACGGTACGCGACATCACTGTCACAGTCGCTTGTCCGCTTCTTTTAAAAACCTGAGTAGGGCCTTCGTCGCCTTCAGCTGCGACGTCTTCTGTCAACCACATGTAAGAATGGTTTCAACAGGCATCGGTCTATTGTCAAGATGCTTTAGAGCGGACGCCAGGGACTATCTCTGAACATTATAGTCGCACACAATGTGCTGCAGCGCCTCCTCGAAACGACAGGCACCACGAAGAGCGTTGTTGGCCATTCATTTGCAAAATGAATAAGATTTCGTGAATGCATCGAGGTTCGTGACACGGATATGTCGCAGACCTCGACACAAAATACGTGTGCCGAACTCAGTGAATACCTCCTATACTCTTTCCCGTAGGTTGGAGATCGCCACTGAGACGTCGACCTCCGATCCGTTCCTGTGTGATGCTTTAGCATTAGATAGTTAAGTTGCCTCCCGCAGCCAGCAGCCCTGCGGAAGCAGGCTGCCATTGGAAATCACTGGCAGCCTGCGTCCCGCACAGCTGCTGGCTGCGGGCGCCCAATTAAAACCGTCCGTTAACACTAACCGTGGTTTCATGCAGGTCAGTGCAGGCCATCACTGCCGTGCCGGCGTCCATGCCGAATAGGTCTCGAGTATCCAAGCATGTGCGGAGTCTGTGTCTGTCGTGAGTATACACGAAAAGTGGACACGATACGTTGCGCTTGCTCGCGCTCATATTTTGAACTTAATTGCGACATTCTTGAGAAGGTTCAGTTGACTTTGTATGATGCTTGCCACACTTGCCCGTGCCGCGCAAACTATTCGACGTAGACAGGAACTGCAGTGACCAAATGTAATTTAAGCGGTAGGTGTTTGCGCTCCTGCAGATACGTCGTCGTCTTTTAGCGACGAGTGATGACTCACAGGCGCTTATAAAACCGCGAATTAGGGCTGCGTTGCCTCTCATTCAAACGCATGTGTCGACACAGACGCTGACACGCACTGTTCCGTGCGTAGCCGAAGGATAATGTGACAGGTACAGGCGGCGCAAAAATAAACGCAATACCGGAAAATTTAGTATAAAACATGTAGTTCAAATCCAGTGTCAATCTCGTTCTTGCGTAGCGATTGGTGTAGTTCTAAATCCTGCGCTAAATGCAGCTCCACTACTGTGAAGTAACACCGGCGCCAGAGAAGCGCGGGTGGAGGAGCCATCGCACGCTTGGCGAGGGGGTGGCGCCCTCTCTTGCGCGGCGCGTCTGTCAGCCCCATGTTTCCAAAGCGTTATTAGCGATTTTAAGTTAATCATTGCGAGTAAGCTCTTGGTAGAGGGGCGCGCGGGAGAGAACAAACCGATACTGCGCATGTCCCTTGCTATGACGATGCACGTGCGATGAGGAGGAACAAGAGGAAATTGACGTTGGCTGAGCTTCAAGGTCAAAAGCGCCCGCAAGATCGCTTTCCGGGTTTGTAGCGGGAGACGTATACAGCTATATCGCTCTAAAGATTTAAGCAAAGATCATCACACGTAGCCTTATCGCTACATGACATCAGTAATTTTCGCTCTGTGTCATGAGAGCTGCGCAATGCCAATAAGCCAATAATACGAGGTGCGGTATTTTCAGATAACTTAATGATTAAGTTAAACTCCCTCGTTATAAATGTTTCCAAACATACGCGTAGTTTCTAAGTGCCTCCGAGCATTTTACATGCAGGGAAAAAATCCGTAAACAGGGGGTGGGTGCTCGAGCCGACGTTTCGACAACTGGACTTGTCTTCTTCAAGGCTGGAACTGACTTCCAAAAATCAGTTCCAGCCTTGAAGAACACAACTCCACTTGTCGAAACGTCGGCTCGAGCACCCACCCCCTGTTTACGGATTTTTTCATCGCAAGCTTCCATCGTCCCCTTCCTGGCGTTTTTTTTTTGTTTCACATGCGTGTAGCATATGTGGTCGAGATTCAACAACATGTAAATGTACCCATTTAATGCATCATTTGTGCAGTTTAAATAATAATAGAGGATTATGCTTGAGCCGAAGACCTAAAAAAAAAACTTTATTTTACTGTTATCTAATTTGTTTCTCGTTCTCTTTCCGGCAGCTCCCGCGTGCAATACATGCCCGTCCCAGTGCTACTACAGAGCACTACCGGGACGTTGCCCCGCCTGCGCAGACTACGAGCTCTGTTACGGCGCGTAGTCTGCTGCTGATGAAAAAAATAATACTAATAAAGAATGAAGTAGTGGAACACCTTCGCAGTCTTGCTTGACTCCATATATGGTACCGTCATACCAATCACTGTTTGTAGCACGAAGCCACAAAGAAATCCATATTGATTTCTCAGAAAAGCTTCTGGTTGAAGATAAATTCGTCCTGGTCCGCTCTGGTCCCGGATTCGTAACCCTTCCGCCACCTTGTGGAATTCCGCAGAACAAATTTTCAGTATTGTATGTCCATGCGCTTCGAGTTGTTGACTAATTCGCCCTCGCGCCGCCCGTCGCGAACTTCCATGGTTAGCTCAATAGTTAGAGCGACCGCCCCTGAAAGGTGTTGGTCCCGGGTTCGATCCCCGGACCAGCACGAGTTCTTCTTCAACTAAAAGTTTTCCTTTCTGGGAAATCCGTCTTCCCTGTGGCTCCGCAGAGCTCATCTGCAGTACGAGCACATGCACAGCTCGCGCTTAGCGGCTACGGAGTTGCGCCGTTAATCACAAGGTCGCGGGTTCGTTTCCCTGCCGTGGCGGCCGCATTTCGATGAGAACGAAAGGCGAAGAAAAAGAAAAAGAGAACCGTGTAATTAAATTTAGTAGCAAAGTGGGCGCGCGTCTGGTTGACCTCCCCGCTTTGCCTCGTCTGCTTCTCTCTGTGAAAGCTGCGATTGCATCCGCAACCTTCCTTGACCTGTTTCTTTTCTTTTTGGTCTGCGGTGTCCCAAATGCTGCGAGAGGTATTTATTTCTTTACTACTTTATTTATTCCCACAGGGCAGAGGTTCGCACCGAAATTTTGAAGCTACCACAAAAAGAAATTACCTAGAAAAGATTAAAAAATAAAGGAATGCAGAAATGTGTGTGTGATGCAATAAAACAGCCAGTGCCGTAGCAGGGGGGGGGGGGGAGCTGAACGGGTTACAACCCCCCCCCCCCCCCCCCCCGGAACGCAGATCTGTGGTGGGCCCCGTTTCTGCGTTGAGCGGCATCGCCGTTGGTTGGCGTCGACGCGTACCCGATAGGGTGAACGAGGACGAAAGAGAGCGAACGCGGAGTCTGTCGATATCACGAGCCACTGGCCTCTAACCTCGCTTTCTTCCTCCGTCACGCGCGCTGGCCCATCGGTCGGAGCTCGTGCGCATGCAGGGCTCGCACGTGCACTGCGGCTGCCTTCGCTTCGTCGTAATGGGGTTGTCGGCGTTTCGCTTGGTTTGCGACGCAGTGCACAGAGTGGTGTATAACGTTAAGCGCAGTACTGTATAACGCGCAGTACTGTATAACGTTAAGCACAGTACTAATCTACTCACACTTGTCAGTGACTGCCTACAGCCATTGCAGCTTACTCACGAGGTCCCGGGAGAGAACGGTTCTCTGAAGTTTTTAGATGTTCGATTTTATTTCCACGACACACACACGTGCTGGTTGTATGATCCAAGGGGAAACAAACCTTTGCTGCCGTTTTCTTCGTCCCACTCGAAATTAGTCAAGAGGAGCGCCGCCATTTAATGGCGACCAGCCTTGATGGCCAAAAGGCTCGCCTTGCACAAGCAGGCTACCCTGACCACCTTCTGGTGTCAGTCGCAGAATCCCTGCTCAAAACGCCTTCAGGTCGCCAACAGAACGCCGCCGCTGTTGGGATTTCCCAGAAGAGGTTCGCTGTCATGCCATAGCTTCACAAGATTTTCCCACAATTTAAAAAAAGTGGGTGCTCGAGCAAACATTGGCGTCGCTTTTACGGCTCCTAACAAGATGGGAAAGTTGTGCAGGCTCAGCAACCCAACTGCTTACACAGCGCGCGGCTGCGTCAAAAATCACAGAACTCGCCACGTGCAATGCAAAGAAGGGGTCGTTTACAAGCTCCCCCTTTCGTGTGGGAAATTCTACGTGGGGCAGACGGGGCGATGCCTTAACGACAGGCTTAAAGAACACAAAAACAACGTAAAGAAGGGTGGCGATGGGTTGTTATCTGCGCATTGCAGCACGTGTGGGTGTTCGCCTGTTTTTCATGAGTGCTCTGTCGTACGCATGCAGAAGTATGAAACCACGCGGTTGATAGTTGAATCAGCTACCATACACGAGTTAGGCCAAGATTCTGTCAGCGCACCTTCATTATGATTGTCCAGAAAAGAATTGTCATTCCTAGATCTTCCACATTTGCGCATGCTTGATGTCCGCAATCTTCATGTATTTATGCAGTGAAGGCGTAAAGGCGGGCAGTAAAGGCGGGCAACGTTGGGCACGGCAACTGCTACGTCAGAAGGTCTGTTCAGGCGGGTGATTTGAAGTGCGCTAACGCCATGCGGACCACTAAAAGGTGATTTTCTTTCAAAATAAGCATTTCCTTGGCACGAAACAAGCACTACGAGGTTTCCGCAACGCTATTGCAACAATCAACGTCGACTTAATTATTTGCCTTTAGTGTCCCTTTAAGGAAATATGCCTCAATGACTACGCGTTAGAGCTTATCATGCGCTCGTAGAAAAACTGTCGTGGTTTGTAAAAGAGCAGTGCTTTCACGCTGTTCACGATGCGAAGGAATATCCCTACATGTTTGTTCCTAACGTCCAGTTTGTGTTCACCCGCACGCTGCTCTTTTGCATCACACCACGCTTTCAAATCGGCCGCATGATAGTCTCGAAAGGCATAATATTACGCATATTTGATTAACATTTCTACAAGTAAAGTCAGAACACCACGACTATCACAATTGAAGAAGGATGTTGATTTCTTGGCATATTTTGGCTGATTTTCCGGTGATGTGCGCGGTCGCCACATTTTTCTCAAAGAAAAAGTATATTCAGCGTAACGCCGCGCTCGTACCGTTTTTGTGTGTCTCTTGTTGTTTGTTCGTGCTGCGCAGTTCCTTTGCGAATTGGGGTGTACGTTTGATCAAAAAGGTAAGTTTATAACCTTTGAAAATGTTGTGTTTTTCGGTTTTTCAAAGTTTAATCCAATTTTTATGAATTTGATTTTGTGTCTATTTTGACCCTAATTAGTAAGCCTAAAGCCTTCATAAATCTTCTGGTTTTTTATTTTCGAAGTCATCATCGAATTTGGATTAAATCGATTTTCCCTCCGTTTTAGGACACAGAGGTTGTCGCGCTGTTGCGCAAGAAACCGTGTGTTTTTTTTTTTCGACTTTTCAATGTTTTGTCGGATTTTGATCAATTCGATTTGGGAACCATTTTCGGCCTAAGAATAAGCCTATAGCCTTCGGAAGTCTTGGAGTTTTCAATTTTTCAGTTTCGTCGAAACCAGATGAAATGGATCTGGGACCATTCTCGGCCAAGAGTTAGCCTATAGCCTTTGGAAGTCTTGCGGGAGAATACGGGAGGTACCAGGTTCGATCCCCAGTGCCGGCCGGACACCCACTGGTTTCAATGGGTACAGGCTGGCTTCGGGGTGGTGCTACAGTACCGCAGTGGTGCAAAGCTTAAGACGCTTGGAGGACTCCCAACTTGCCGCATGGAATCAGTGGCCACGTCCCGTGCAGTGAACCGGGGGTCCTTCTTTTTTATCTCTAAAATCCAACTTACAAAAAAGAGCAAACTTACAACAAAAAAGCAAAAAAAGAAAAATTCTCGACCGTCCTTTATACGCCTCACCGGCCTCTCTATCGCGTTTAAGGGTTTATTTATTTATTAAGGGTTTATTGGTGACAACTCCAATGGTAGGCGTGTCAATGCGAGCCTCAATACACCCATGATGACATCGTTGTCTACTCAGCATTACCGGCGGTGCGATTCGAACCACCAGTCTTTTGGGCACGGAGTGTGTTATAGCCATGGTAACCGCATCCCTGTATGGCTTTCGTTTTCCTCAGTGAGGCCGCCAGCGGCATTCGAATCAGCGCCCTTTCGCTTGGGAGCCGAATGCTATACCATCGCGGCTACAACGACGGCACAGGAAATAGTGTTTATAAGTTGCTCTGCACATTATTGTAGCGCATACGTCAAAATTAAACGCTGTGCTTGCGAGTTCATCCCCACTTAAATTCACAGCTTCACAAAATAAATCTGGTGTCATTTGTGACCAGTAAGGTAAGGCTATGGCCTCTGGAAATCTTGAATTTCTGCATTTTTGAAAGTTGCGTCGCATCCTGATGGAATAGATTTTGTCTGAATTTTTGACTAAAAGCGTAAGCCAAATGCCTTTGGCAGTCTTGAGTTTCTGGATTTTTGAAAGCTTCGTCGCATTTTGAAGAAATCCATTTAAGGTAGAAGAATCTCGGAGTTGTCTAGTCAGTTCTTAGCAAAGAAATTTTGCAGCGCGAGCAAAGAAGGACTAGATGGGACACATGAACGCAGGACGAGCGCTCCCTTTCTGTTGAACATTACATCACAAAATGGGCGATATACTTATTGCAGGAGCCACGCCCTCGCTGGATGGCTGGCTTGATAGCACCACATTATGTGCATTAGTCATGCGCGTGTCCCATCCTGTGCCCTTGAAATGCGGCCGCCTTCGCGCAGCCCAGGGACAGGATCATCGTCTGGCTTCCAACAAGAACCACACGTTGCCCAGAGTTGTTGTTCGCCTGCTTCTCGCTTCCGGCCTGCCCCGCCTAGCGCATCTTCGGTCGTCGAGCTGATGAGTGAGCGATCAATAAACTGTCGTCCGTTGTTCTGTGAAGCCTACGTCTTCCTTGGTTTAACAAAGGACGGGATACAGCAAGCCCACCCACAATGTGTGCCGTGACAGTGATGGCGTACTGAAACGACTACCATAGGCTGCGCAGGGTTCCCCATTAGGGTGTTCAAAGTTTCGTAGTAGGACCCCCCCCCCCCTCGCGTTGGACGAGCCCAAAGGACATGCTTCACAGCGGTTGAAGAAAAAAAACATAGAGCGATGAAGTGCTTCTCAGAATGGCCCGTCTTTGGTCCCTAGTTAACGCGCAGTAAAGATGAGAAGTAAACAGTTCTTGGAATGCAACATTTGGGTCCTTCGGCCGCCATTATCGTTCAAAACCTGCGTCGCAATAGCTGAGTAAACGTATCGGGCAGACTTTGCGCCCCCTCCTTGGTGATCAGGGGGGATGGGGGGCGCTCCCTCTGCCCCCCTCGTGCGCACGCCTACGGCAAGCCATACATGATCGCGGCCAACATCGATGTAAGCGACGGCCCCGTTAATGAAAACATCGGGCACCTTGTGGTACATCGAGCGTGATGAACACGGCAACTTCTTGCGACTGTGGCTTGAATTTCCAACGTCCACGTTAGGCCTTGTCGTCTCAGCCAGGACGAAGCACATGACTACCCCACACCCTCAATAGAATTGAAATGAGTGCCCGTGGGACTACGAACCACCACAACCACGATATACGCCAGAAAAATATCTCGTGTAAAAGGACACAGGTGATTGTTGTGGTTGTGGCACCGAATGAAGGTGGTAGCCCGGTACAAGACAATGTCTAGAGTCCTGTTTGCTAGCCGGGTCATGTCGTCGAAGGATCGTGTCGATAGAGCCGGCGACATGTTGGAACCTGAAGTCACCTTTTGCATTGGTTAGGCCGTCGAGGCTGGTAGCCCTGGAAAGTGCTACATAGACCAACTTCAGTGGATGGCGCTTATCGTATCCGTATACTACCTGGGCGCATGTGACCCTTTGTGACCTATATACAGTTATGGCGTTTGCTTGCACAAGGGGAAACACGCTCGCCCTTCTCAACGTATACGATCTGTGCACACGCACGTGCACGACCTCGAAAAAGACGCTCTGCTCACAGAAATTGGCGTGTTAGCACCTTCTGAAACCTGGAGCGATGAGCCCATTGCAATCACGGGATTCCAATGTGTCGCCCACAGCAAGCGGCTTCATTGCAGGTGCGGTGGCGTGGACACATATATAACATGGCAACGCGCAACTTCAATCCCACTTCGCCGGCCGCCAGAAAAAGAACACACACAGACAAGCAGCGGAATCGACGACGTCTGCGTTGCGCACATCAATCACAATAACAAAGACATTGCACTCGTCGCCATCTACGTGAGAACTGTCAAGAACCCCTTCCACACATGAACACGGGTTCGTAAAACGTGCGTGCGTTCTCCATCATAACGGACAAGTATAAGCATTACATATGGGCTTACTGCGTCTGGTGTTGGTAATACCTGTTAGCATCGTTACGCAACAGTAAACAACTGGTTATATAACACATGTGCGACTTTTCAGCATATGTGTGTGCGCATACCATTTGCGCCTATCTTTAGCGTCATTTCGTAACGGCTCGCTCAATGTAAAAAATTACACCGCATGCTTCGCATAACGTCGATTCACACGGTACGTGCCGAATTTTTTTTTCTAGAATGCCTTTCCTGAATAAAGTTTTTTTCCATTCCATTCCTTTCCGCAGTCGAAAAGACAATTCGGTGCGAACATTGCTGATTTTTGCTGGCTGTCCTCGGTACCCCATGACGACCCTGTAACTGGCTTCGCAGCGCATGACTGGCATGACCGTCAGAAATATCCTGAAAACAGGGGCATAGTGCCGTGGATTGCCATTTTGCGACGCAGCGACACGCTGATTAACGGGCTCCGCTCTCCAACGCTGAGCCGGGTTACCGCGAAATAGTAACTATTGTTCACTAGCCGGACGCTCAGGATTAATATATAGAGACGGTATTGTGAATACAACGTTGCGACGGGGACGTCTTGAACATGAAAGGTTTATATCGTCCTAGCGGAGGGCTGTGGTCATCTTCGACAGCTTGCCAGGGACGTTTCGGTCTCTTACCCCAGTGCGGACAGCAGGAAGTCGCTTTCGATACAGACTTCTTCGCCTTTTACCTAATACCCCTCACACACGGGCAAAAAGTACAGTACTTCACTGTAAGCCCATCTGTTGCTCTAAAGCATAGGCGTGCGCGCAGAATTCCCCATCAGGGGGGGGGGGGGGGGGAAGGTTAATCGCAGAGCCCCCCCCGGGCGCACGCATATGCTCTGAAGGACCCTTTGCAATGTCGCGCTGGCCTCCGAGCTGCAGTTTCTCAAACGAACGCCACAAAAAAAAAAAAGAAAGAAAGAAGCGCTGCTGGTTAAATCAGCAGGTGAGGAAACATTTTAAAGAACCACGCTGTTGTAGGTGGGGCTTTTGCTGACGGCGCCCACAGTGCAGACTACAATTCACCACACTATTTACAAAGCAAATGACACTGCCGGAATTCAACATGGCGGCACTATAGCGACTTGATGCGGGCGTACAAAGGGTGACGTCGCTGCCTCGGCAGTGCATTTTCGAGGGGTCACGCAGATTTACAACGCCACGGAGGGAATTAGGCAGCACCCACGGAGCCTTCGTTGAAAGGTGGCATTGTTGAGTTGTGCACGCTATGTGCGAAAACACTGTTTACGTTCGAAAAGTGGGTGCGGGATCTGCTTTCCCGAAAAGGAACATTGAACATTGCCGGGAGGGAGATACTCCTTCGTCGTGTGTCACAGCTCATGAACACCTTTTCGGAAGATGTCCCGTCACGCAAAGGACTTTAGGGTGCCCTTGTGTCAGGGACATATAAAACGATAAAATGACCGTGTGCCGCGCGCGGGCTGCTGGGAACGGATGCATCACTCCATTTCCATGACAAAATCGCAGGTAGGAATGCATACGACATCTCTTTAGACGCAGAAGTGTTCCTAAAGACGGGTGAATTCATGATTCTAAAAGGTTTACTCCGATTTAACAAAGGAATTATTAACAAAATGCCCGACGTTTCGCCACCTACGCACACTCCTGCACAAGACACAGCTTCGACCTAAACGACGCCACGACGTTGGCTCGTGAAGCAAAGTGGGGCAAAAGAAAACTCCTGGAATCGTGGCTCATTCGTCCTAAAGGAGTATTGACACAAAATTTCGAAGGCGAGATAACCTGTGTGATAGATCTACTGGATAGGTCACGCATATTTACAACGTCTCAGTAAGCCTTCGTTGAAAAGAGTTGTCGACGCGGTGCTCATGTGCACGCAGTTTTGTGTGCCCACGTAGCCAGCTATGTTTATATGAAAACCACTCTGCGTCCTACCTCCCTCGGCGCTCTATGAAACCGAAACTGCGACTGTCGCTATAAAACCGTCTCCAAATAATTAACGGTCGCGCGCTCGAGCAAACGAGCTTTCCAGCGGTGATAAGTGGGTCGTTAACTACTTATTGCAACAGAAAAAAACAAGATGCAAGACGCGTGCCCCTACCGGACGTTTACAAGGATGTATGTGACACTGGTCGATCTCCGCTCATTTGTTGCCTGTGTATACTGTCACCTGCAGAGGGGGCGAAACTAGTGTGTGTGTGTGTGTGTGTGTGTGTGTGTGTGTGTGTGTGTGTGTGTGTGTGTGTGTGTGTGTGTGTGTGTGTCGTGTGTGTGTGTGTGTGTGTGTGTGTGTGTGTGTGTGTGTGTGTGTGTGTGTGTGTGTGTGTGTGTGTGTGTGTGTGTGTGTGTGTGTGTGTGTGTGTGTGTGTAACCACCGCCAAATTATCGACCTACAGCTGCATCGGAGCCGGCGAGTCGCGGCCGCAGCTAATTTCGTTCGCTCAAACCACGGCTGAGAGCAGCACTTTCGCTGCACGCGAATGCGCTAGTCACGTGGTATTTTATATATATATATATATATATATATATATATATATATATATATATATATATAGTTCTCTATGTGCGTGTGTGGGGGGCAGCGTCTCGAAAAGAAGCTGCAGCGATTGGAGAGGCCGTGCCGTGTGGATTCAAGCAAGCCTGCGAAGGTGTTTCACTACCTCATTTTTATCATTTTTTTATTTCATCAGCGGGAGCGCGGAGCCAGTGCTGTTAGGAGTAGCAGAACGCCGGTTCCAAACAGGTGGGGCAACGTCCCGGTGGCGGTTTGGAGTAGCACTGCGATGTACACAGTTTGCACGTGGGAGCTGCCGAGAAGAGAACGAGCGACAATTAGAGGAACGGTAAAATAAACGGATTTTTCAACCCTGAAGCTGTTTAAGCTCGCCGTAATTTGTCTGTCGGAAACAGAAATTATCATCATCATGAATCATGAACCGGCACGCCCCCTCTACATCCTCTGCTTCGTCTTCGTCCTCTTATGCTTCCCTCCCAGAACACGTGCGCCGATTTCTACGGCGTGGCCTTTAATAACCCTGATGGGTGAGAGAACGAGTACAAGACAGAGAGAGAGAAAGAGATTTAATGAAAAAGAAAAATTCTTGGCGAGATTCTTTACGAGGCGGGATTCGGACCCGTGTACCCTCGATCCGCGTACCCTCGAATATACTATAACGAATGTTAGGTCGCTACAACTGCAGACAGCCAAAACTACAGACACAGTTAGCGTTGCCCCAAGAAGAAGTACGCTTAGAATTCGCATTAGGCAATATCGTAATCGTCGGCAAATGTTTTTTTTTTTTTTGTACTGTCATGCACCGTCGACCAAAACAACCACCTGTTCCGTAAATCGTAGTTTCATAGTAGCATGCCCTCCCCCTCCGCCTCCCCCCACCACGTTGGACGAGCCCAAAGGACAACATGCTCCACAGCGGATAAGAAAAAACAACATGGAGTGATGACGTGTTTCTCACAATGGCCCGCCTTTAGTCCCTAGTTAACCGACAGTAAAGATGAGAAGTAAACAGTTCTTGGAATGCAACATTAGGGTCCTTCGGCGGCCATTATCGTTCAATACCTGCGTGGCGATAGCTGGGTAAACGTATCGGGCAGACTTCACGCCCCCTCCTGGTACCCTCCTTGGTTATCGGGGGGGGGGCGGCCGCCCCCCCCCCCCACCTGCTCCCCTCGTGCGCACGCCTGTGACGACTACTTCCTTCTAGTTTAAGGAAATATGCCTCAATGATTACGCATTAGAGCTTATCATGGCCTCGTTGAAAAAAAACGTCCTGGCATTGAAAATAGCAGTGCTTTTCACGCTGTTCACGATACAAAGGAATATCCCTTCGTGTTTGTTCCTAACGTCCAGTTTGTGTGCACTCGCACGCTGCTCTTTTGCATAACGCCACGTTTGAAAATCGGCCGCATGATAGCCTCGGGCGGCATAATATTAAGCATATATATATATATATATATATATATATATATATATATATATATATATTGAGGTTGAACGTCCCAAAACCACGATTTCATTATGAAAGACGCCGTAGTGGAGGGCTTAAGAAATTTTGACCATTTGGTGTTCTTTAACGTGCACCTCTAAGTACAGGGCCTCAAGCATTTTCGCCTCCATCGAAATTGCGGCCGCCGCGGCCGGGATTCGATCCCGCGACCTGTGGGTCAGCAGTCGGGCACGATAACCACTAGAGTACCGTGGCGGGTGATATATACAGTTCTATGTGTGCATGTGTAGGGCAGCGTTTCGAAAAGAAGCTGCAGCGATTGGAGAGGCCGTGCCGTATGGATTCAAGCAAGACTGCGAAGGTGTCTCACTACCTCATTTTTATCATTTTTTATTTAGTCAGCAGCAGCGCGGAGCCAGTGTTCTTAGGTGTAGCAGAGCGCGGGTTCCAAACAGGCGGGGCAACGTCCCGGTAGCGGTCCGGAGTAGCACTGCGATACGCACAGTTTGCACGTGGGAGCTGCCGAAAAAAGAACGAGCAACAATTGGAGGAATGGTAAAAGAAACGGGTTTTTCATCGGTGAAGCCGTTTTAGCTCGCCGTAATTTGTCTGTCGGAAACAGAAATTATCATCATCATGAACCGGCACGCGCCCTCTACATCCTCTTCTTCGTCTTCCTCCTCTTCTGCTTCACTACCAGAACACGTGCGCCGATTTCTACGGCGTGGCCTGTAATAACCCTGATGGGTGAGAGAACGAGTACAAGAGAGAGAGAAAGAGATTTAAAGAAAGAGAGAAATTCTTGGCGAGGAAAATTCTTTACGAGGCGGGATTCGAACCCTCGATCCGAAGTCGAGCGTCCTAACCACTCGGCTATCCAGGCTATCCGGCTATCCAGGCGCGCAGAGAGGGGGTGGGAAAGGTTAGTGTGCGTGAGGAGGCGAGATGTGATGGTGAGGAGGAGGTAAAGGAGGAGTGGAGAGAGTGAAGCATAGCATAGAAAGAATGAGAAATAGAGAGAAAGAAATGCAGAAAGACAAAAGGAGAGAGAATCAAAGAGAGAAAGAAATAGACTGAGAGATAGAGAAAAGGATAGAAAGAAGGATGAAGCAAGCGAGAAATAGGGATAGAGAGAGAGAGAGAGAAATAAATAAATACAAGTAAACAAAGAAAACGACAGAAAAATTCGACAGATCCCACGCATTGTGGGAATCGATGTAATGCGAAGCAGCCAGCAAAGAGCTGCATACATCGCCTTGTTTGTCTTTGAGCCAAATGAAATCATTCATGCCATGGCATCTAGTCTACCATATATCGCATGTTTGCCATGCACGCATGCATGCACAATCTAGTATACACCATGCCAATGAAACGCATATTCTGGTATATACAATGCATGACCTGTCGCTTATGTTCATCGCGCACTCGAGTCGAGCCATACCAATTTCGGTATATATCCAGTTAACAAAACGGCCGGAAGCGCACCATGACAGTGGCATGTAAATCATACCGTACATGGCATGCATAACATGATTCGCATGTTAAGACCTCTCATTTATGTTCGTCATACAGTCACATCGCGCAATATCAATTTTGGTGTATATCAAGCGAGCGAAATGGCCGCGAGTGCACCACGAGTATAGCATGTAAATCATGCCATACATGACATGCATGTCATGATTTTCATGTTAACACCTTTCATTTACGTTCGTCATACAGTCGCTTCGCGCAATACCAATTTTGGTGTACATCAAGCTAGCGAAACGGCCGCGAATGCACCATGAGCGCGGCATGTAAATCATGACATACATGACATCATGTCACGGTTTTCATGTTACCACCTGTTATTCATGTTCGTCATACAGTCGCGTCACGCAATAGCAATTTTGGTATATATCAAGCTAGGAAAACGGCCGCGAATGTATCATGAGTGTGGCTTGCAAATCATGTCGTACAGGACCTGCATGTCATGCTTCCATGTTACCACCTCTCATTTACGTTCGTCATGCAGTCGCGTCGCGCAATACCAATTTTGGTGTATATCACGCAAGCGAAATTGCCACGAATGCGCCATGACCATGACATGTCAATCATGTCGTACATGTCATGCATGTCATGATTTTCATGTTACCATGTCTCATTTACGTTCGTCATACAGTCGCTACGTGCAATACCAATTTTGGTGTACATCAAGCTAGCGAAGCGGACGCGAATGCATCATGAGCGTGGCATGTAAATCATGACATACATGACATGCATGTCATGGTTTTCATCTTACCAACTGTTATTCATGTTCTTCATACAGTCACTTAGCGCAATACCAATTTTGGTGTATATCAATCTACTGAAACGGCCGCTAGCGCACCATGAGCGTGGCATGTAAATCAGATTGTACATGACTTGCATGTCATGATTTTCATGTTACCACCTCTCACTTACGTTCGTCATACGGTCGTGTCGCGCAATACCAATTTTGGTGCATATTATGCCAGCGAAACGGCCGCAAGTGCACCATGAGCGAGGCATGTAAATCATGACATACATGTCATATATGTCATGGTTTTCGTGCCAGCACCTGTTATTCATGTTCTTCATAGAGTCACATAGCACAACACCAATTTTGGTGGATATCAAGCAAGCGAAACGGCCACGAGTGCGCCAGTGAGCATGACATGTAAATCATGTCGTACATGTCATGCATGTCATGATTTTCATGTTACCACGTCTCATTTACGTTCGTCATATAGTCGCTGCGCGCAATACGAATTTTGGTGTACATCAAGCTAGCAAAGTGGTCACGAATGCATCATGAGCGTGGCATGTAAATCATGACATACATGACATGCATGTCATGGTTTTCATCTTACCAACTGTTATCCATGTTCTTCATACAGTCACTTCGCGCAATACCAATTTTGGTGTATATCAATCTACTGAAACGGCCGCTAGCGCACCATGAGCGTGGCATGTAAATCAGGTTGTACATGACTTGCACGTCATGATTTTCATGTTACCACCTCTCAATTACGTTCGTCATACGGTCGTGTCGCGCAATACCAATTTTGGTGTATATCATGCAAGCGAAACGGCCGCAAATGCACCATGAGCGTGGCATGTAAATCATGACATACATGTCATGGATGTCATGGTTTTCATGCTACGACCTGTTATTCATGTTCTTCATACGGTCACATAGCGCAATACCAATTTTGGTGTGTATCAGTCTAGCGAAACGACCGCGAGTGCGCCATGAGCGTGGCATGTAAATCATGTCATACATGACATGCATGTCATGATTTTCATGTTACCACGAGGCAGCTATGTTCTTCATATAGAAATGTCTCGTCATACCAGTTTTCGTATATATCCCTTCATTTAAACGGCCGCGAGCGCCCAGAGACCATGTCATGTAAATAATGCTGCACATGACATGCGCGTTATGATTTGCATATTAGGACCAGTCATTATGTTCGTCATGAATTCTGGTCACGTCGTACCAATTTTGGTGTATATGAAATTAACGGAACGGCCGCAAGAGCCTAAGGTCGTGGAAAGTAAATCATGCTGTTCATGACATGCGTGTCATGATTTTCATGATATGACCTGTCATGTTCGTAATAAGGCCATGTTATGACACACCAATTTTGGTATACATCCGATTAACGAAACGGCCAGGAGAGCACAAAGTCGTAGGCGGCTAGATAGATAGATAGATAGATAGATAGATAGATAGATAGATAGATAGATAGATAGATAGATAGATAGATAGATAGATAGATAGATAGATAGATAGATAGATAGATAGATAGATAGATACGCTCAAAGTCGCAGAAGTTCGCTAAGAAATGCTTCACATTTAAAAAACAAAGAGAAGAAGAAAGAAGTTGAGGGATAAAGAAAGAGAACATTTTAAAAACTTAGCAAAACAGCAAAAGTTAGGACGACATCGGTGCATGCCCACCAGGTCTGCTGTCTCCTTAGCATTGCACGTCCAGTGCAAGCTACGCTAATTTTTGTAGCGTTAGCTACACTTGCCTAGCCGGAGCCGATTTCGCGTGGATCCTCATGAGCCGTGCTGAGCATGCGCGAGGATCAGTTGGCTCACCGGAGCCGGCATCTCACGCGTTCTCCGCCACCGCCACGCGCGACTCGCCGCTGCTGGTCTGCGCGTTCGAGAGGAGTGGCGTCGTAGCCGCGGCAGACACACTGGCGCCGGCGCGCGCGCAGACTCCGCCACCGCCACGCGCGCGCCTCGGGACCTCAACTCTAGTCAGGGAACCCAAGGTCAAGTTTGCGGCGCGGCGACAGCGCCGCGGCTCTGGAGAGAAGCTCTGGTGCAACTGGGTGCATGCGCGGCCGGCTCAGCCTGTTTGTCGGCAGTGGAAAGTTGGAACACGCGCGAGCGCGCGTCTCTGTCGGTGCGGGGAACTGGGGCGCCGTGCCGACAGCTTGGCACGCTGAACCTAGAGGCTTGCAGTGCGAAGCTGCATTTCCACGTTGGCAGAAGCGACCCCGTGGAAGCGCAAGCGAGGTCCGAAGTATTGCTGTGTCGTGGCCTGCCACAACAGTACAGACAACACCAAGGCACGCGATTCACGTTTGAAACTGCATAGGTTCTCGGGCATGTCGCACGAGAAATAAAGGCGGCAAGCGTGGATAGCTGACAGCGCTGTCTCGCCTTCTATTTTTCGCTGTCTGAGTTCATCACTTTCATTCGTTTCGACTACATGATTCAGTACGTAACTCGGCGCATGCACGCAGAGACTACAGTAATGATTACTCGCTGCCTTCTCGCATTGTGAAAGTCTAGTTACGGTTGTAGGTGAAACAACATTGTGTTTTGATTCCCCGTGTTCGTGAGGCCTATATCCGCCGTGCGCATTATGCGCATTATAATATCAGTGAGTGCGGCTTTCGAGAGGGCTGTGTATTGGTGTCGTACCCTTCGTTCGCCAGAATAATTTCAGTGTTGGTGCCGCTTTCTGATTCAAGCACATCCTAAAGTGCGCTTGGCATAGTCCCAAACATGAGGAGCATTAAACAGTGTGTGAAGGCACCGTTTTAGCGACTCGTTGGTAAACAAAAACGAGGATCTAGGCCATGCACTTTCGCGTAGTTGTTAGGTGTATAACTGTGGCACTGTAGTTCATCGGTTATGCAGTAAGTTTTAGTTCTGGTTAAGATGTCCTTTTATTGTACGGTCGTGATCCCGCTACAGCGAAATATTTCTATCTGAAGTCTGACACAAACTGTCCCCTAAAAAAACAGACAAAGGAATGACACGGCAGTCATAAAACGGAGTTGCCGCGCGCAATTATAACTTGGGACGAAATTTATGCGGAACCACCCGTGTGCTTAGATTTAGATATGCTTTGAAGAACCCAAATGTTCAAAATCAATCCCGATTGCGTGCCTTACATTTCTGTCGTATAATTTCACGCAAAACATCATCCTCTTTTTTACATTATCTTGAGCGTTTGTGTGGAGTTGTTATAAAAAGGTGGAAGGCAGCGGACATTAGTTTGGGAAAAAAAGGCACTTATTTCATAAAATAACCGGACCTTTGTTGCATAACTGTCGTGCACGTAATCAATCGATGAAAGCTCTGTGCTAAACTCTTACCTGTTTTTATTCTGTTACTGGAGCAAGAACAAGTGCGTACGCGTTGAACGTCTCCGTGACGCTAAAGCGCTGTCCGTCACGAAGCTTTCCTGACTAAACTTATCAACTGTCCTACATTTCATGGAGAACTGAACAATAGAAAAAAATGCGTATGCGTATTCGCGCGAGCAGTGCTATTGAACTCATTGCACAGGAATATGGGTTGGTATACAAATGAACAAGAAGTAAACACTTAAGTAGTTCAGTCGTGCTACAGCAGTGCGTAGTACACAGAACACAAGCTAAACACGTACAGAGAAAACAACCAAAAACGTCATATATTTTAAAAGGACTGAGCGTTGGGCGAGTTGGTACTCCATTACTACGAAAAACTGCGCAAAATAAACAGGCATTCTACATCCACAAGTACGGCAGCATGTGCGTTGCAAGGGCTTCGCTTACGTTACACAAACTAGAGATAGACTATCTAACCGCCAACCTCTAATTCTTCACGTGGTTTTTCTTGTTACTTATATTTGTGTTTTCTTCAATAAGCTTCCAGTTGCTAGTCTGCGCTTGTGCGTGTGTCTCACTTGTCCCTGTTTATATTGCGCAGTTTTTCGTAGAAAAACGCCATATAGTGCGTAAGCGCAGACTGTCATCCAGGGCGAGCATCCCTTTCATCAGCAGATTGCGCTTCTCTTACTAGTAATGGTAACGTTGGATAATCTTTGTGCATCGATACAACAATGAAGAGCATATATATTACCAGTAAGCTGCATCAACGCATTTTATTCGCCGACAGTCGGCACAAACCGCTCACAACGAAGCGCCGCTGTGTGAATTTGTATACGCGCCGCCGACGGCCTCTCCACACTAACGCGGCGACGGTGCTGCCACCTATGGGCCGATCTCGCGGCCAATAGGACTGACAACAGCATGCAAAGGCACGGACGCGCGGTACACCGTCGCGGCATGCTTTCCGCTGTAGTTGCTGCTACCGCTCGACAAGCTTGGTTTAACCGCGTTCATTTTTTATACTGAATTTCCCGGTATTATGTTTATTTTTCCGCCTACGTGCAGAACCGTGTGAGTGAATGTCCGTGTCGACACGTGTGTTTAAATGCGAGGCAACGCAGCCCTAATTCGCGATTTTAAAAGCGTATGTGAGTCATCACTCGTCGCTAAATGATGACGAGATATCGGCAGGAGCGTAAACACCTACCGCTTAAGTTACATTTGGTCACTGGAGTCCCTGTCTACGTCGATTAGTTTGCGCGGCAGGCGCAAGTTCGGCAAGCATCATACAAGGTCAACTGAATCTTCTCAAGAATGTCGCAATTAAGTTCAAAATATGAGCGCGAACAAGCGCAACGTATCGTGCGCAAGTTGCCACTTTTCGTGTATACTCACGACAGACGCAGACTCCGCACATGCTTGGGTACTCGAGACCTATTTGGCATGGACGATGGCACGGCAGTGCTGGCCTGCAGTGACCTGTATGAAAACGACGGTTAGTGTTAACGGACAGTTTTAAATGGGCGCCCGCAGCCAGCAGCTATACGGACGCAGGCTGCCAGCCATTGCCAGTGGCAGCCTGCTTCCGCAAGGTTACTGGCTCCGGGAGGCCACTAAAACAATATAATGCTAAAGCATCACACAAGAACGGATCGGAGGTCGACGTCTCAGTGGCGATCTCCAACCTATACGGGAAAGAGTATAGGAGGTATTCACTGAGTTCGGCCCGCATACCTTGCATCGAGGTTTGCGACATGTCCCTGTCACAAACTTCGATGCATTCACGAAATCTTATTCCTTTCACATTAATTGGAATGGCCAACAACGCTCTTTGTGATGACTGTCGTTGCGAGGAGACGCAGCACATTCTGTGCAACTGTGCGATATATAATGTTCAGAGATAATCCCTGGCGTCCGCTCTAACGCACCTTGACAATACACCAATGCCTGTTGAAACCATTCTTACATGTGCTCGACAGAAGACATCGCAGATGAAGGCGACGAAGGCACTACTTACGCTTTAAATGCGAAGCACTTCTTAGCGAACCAAAGGCCCTTTGAGCGTTTCTTTCTTTCTTTCTTTCTTTCTTTCTTTCTTTCTTTCTTTCTTTCTTTCTTTCTTTCTTTCTTTCTTTCTTTCTTTCTTTTTTCTTTCTTTCTTCTTTCTTCTTTCTTTCTATCTATCTATCTATCTATCTATCTATCTATCTATCTATCTATCTATCTATCTATCTATCTATCTATCTATCTATCTATCTATCTAGCCGCCTACGTCTGGGCGCTCTCGTGGTCGCCTCCTTAACTTGGTAAAGACCAAAATCGGCATAGGAGGGCATGTTTGTAGAGTATGCTTTCAATTTCAATAGAGAGCGCGATAAAAACAAAGCGATGAAAGCGTTCTGTTTTCTGTCTCCTCTGTTATTATTGCGCTCGCTGTTGCAACGGAACTCATGCTGAAAATCACTTTTCGTGCTACACTGCTACCATGTCTGCTACAAAACGCTCTTGATGATTCCCATTGTATTCGCAGAAAAAACAGGTACAGTATACCGATGGCGAATAACCATTTACAGTACCCAGTATGTCCGGTCAACTGTTACCACAGTGAGGCCCTTTTGTGCAAGGAATTATCTTAGATTAAATCATACTTGTTAGCGTCAACAAAACGCGCCAACAAAGCGTAAATATTTGCTGCTTAAAACGCGTTGCTGTCCATTCCACGTTCGGGCAGCACGACATACACATTATTGTCTCGGGCCCCTGTCGGGCTTGATCTGCGGTCGCGCCGGGCCCGGCCGGGTAGATGAAATTTTTTCTAGGGTTCGGACCGGGCTCGGGTCTGACTTTGAGTCACAGGGCCGGGTTCATGCGGGTAAACTTCAACGAGTGCCGAGCCGATAATCACGGCCCGTGCAGTGCTCTAGTATACAGTATACATACTTCCATGCTGATGCAAACTTGCCCTTCTTGGTTTGGGCATTGATTCTATCAGCAAACTTTTTTTTGTCCGAATGTATTACAGATTGCTTTCCATTGTAATGTACACCTTGCAAAGTGCCAATAAATCTGATTTATGTTATCTTTTCATGTCTTTTGCTATCTCACTGGCCAGTGATGCGGTACACGACATGATCGTTTTTTAATGTTGCTATTTGTCATGTCTTGTCCCACCAAGTTTACCGAAGAAATCTGTCTTACCTTGTGCCATGTGCACGAGGACTGCAGAAAGCACGAAGACGTAGAGTGGCTTGACGTTCATCGCACCGCACTGTAAGGACGAAAGCGTTGTAGCGAACCGAATGCTAAAGAAAGGCAACCAGCAAATAATAATTATTCTAATCATCGCCTTTTTTTTTCATTATCCCTCACAACGAAGCACTCCTGGCAGTATTGCGACAAATGTGTGCACATTAAACCACTGTTTTCTGGGCTCAGTACTCAGTAATCAACACTAACCGTTCGCGGTCCGTTGTAGACCCCTGTCCGACAACGCAACACGGCCGCAGAGGTCTGCGGTCGAGCACTGCTGGACAAGTTTTTTCACGGTTGATTCATGCGCGCGTTTTCTCACTAAATGATGCGTCATCTGTAAACGTGTACGTAAACTTATTTTACTTGAGCTTTGGACCTTTTAATTTCGGACCAGAATGAAAGGAATGTGGGAAAGGGTTTCAGACCGCGAAGGGCTAAAAGAGCTAACGACGGACTCAGAGAGGGCCGCTCATCCAGATATCGGTCGCTGTATCGGTGTTTCGTGTACCGCGCAGGCCTGATGTACTTTTATAGCACTTTAAATATTGCCAATTTCAACAATTCAGTTCCGACAAGTTGAATACAAAAAGCTGAATATTTGTCTGCTGGAAAATAAGTGTTGCTATGCAGTCAGCGTTGCTTGCTATATACAGGGTGTTTCAAGAAATGTGTCCAACCTTCTCAAAAAATCAGGAAAATGCGATATTTCATTGCTGCCTTCAGAATTGGCTTTTCTGTAATAGCAGGGATTTTAAGATGGTTAAAGGAATTATTTGGAACTGTAATTAAAAAAGTTAAATTAATTAACTTTTTAATTAGTGGAGTTAGGTGGTTGTGTCAAATGGGAGAATTGAAGTTCTTCATGCTAGAAACCCAACCCAACTTTAAGATTTCGAAAAAGTGGCATCTAGTAATAATTACGAAGTAATGAAATTCGACCAAACTCAATGGCGAAACCTAAACAGAAACATGGACGAACGCAACTGCCATATTCTTCTGAGACGTCCAAAATGAGTGAATGACTTTTTCTGTAGCGCTATGAATCTTAAGATAGTTAGAGACATCACTTGAGACACTAATTAAGAAAGTTAAATTAATTAACTTTTTAATTAGTGGAGGGTGACTGTGTCAAATTGGTGAATTGAAGTTCTTCGTGCCAGAAAGCCATCCCAGCAATAAGATTTCGAAAAAGCGGCCTCTAGTAATAATTACGAAGTAATGAAATTCAACCGAATTCGATGGCTTTCGCTGTTAAAAGCCGTTGCATTTCGTTGAATTTTATTACGCCACAACAATTACTAGAGGACACTTTTTCGAAATCTCAAAGCTCGTATGGGTTCCTCGCATGAAGAACTTCAATTCTTCCATTTGACACAATCATCTAACTCCGTTAATTAAAAAGTTAATTAATGTAACTTTCTTAATTACTGTCCTAAATGATGTCGTTAACTACTTTAAGATTCATGCCGCTACAGAAAAAGCAATTCTGAAAGCCTCGAGCAAATATCTCAATTTCCTGATTTTTTGAGAAGGTTGGACACATTTCTTGAAACACCCTGTGTGTATATATATATATATATATATATATTATATATATATATATATATATATATATATATATATATAATATATATATATATATATATATATATATATATATATAAAATCTTTTTTTGCCTGATAAATTAAGCAACCTGTAAGGCACAAAAAGTACTGTTACTATCTCAGGTCCGTGATTTTTCTAGAAAGGATGTGTGGATTGCATGCCACATAACAATTTTTTTATTCTCACACCCACGTTTAGAGCAACAACCACAGATAAACTTGACCCAGCTATCACTTAATTGTCGGCGTGGCATGGTTTACGTACGCCATAGCTGATGGCGAGCCAACAGACTGAATTTGAATAAGACTAGCGATGTGGACGAGTTGGCTTAAGTTCGTGGTGGCAAATGAACAACGCGAAGCACATCAGTGTGGAAAGGCATATAATAAAAGGGATTAACCCACCCCCTCCCGTCCAAAATTCTCGCCTGCCCCCCTTTTGCCCCCTCCAAGAGCAAAGAGACACAACACAACGCCTAATTTCGCGCCTACCTGCAACCCTGAAGGGACTCTTGCCGTAGGTGCGCCCCCCCCCTTCCCCCCCCCCCCCCCAGTAAAAAAATCCTGATGCTTCTCCTGCCTGTTCAATCATTCCTCACCGATTCTACGACCGTTCGTGAGAGAAAATTATACCCAATCCAGATAATAGAGATACGATTAGCGATGTCAGTCGACCAACGTCAAAATGCACTTACGATCGGAAAAATCCTTGCGAATTCTGCGCCGGCAACGTTTCGCGAAATTTATATATATGTAGGATGTCTCGCGACTTTTGCCACTACTAGTAGATAAATTAATTGCTTGAAGTAATTGTTTCCCGAAGTTAATAACGGTCCTGCAGAAAGAATATAAACAACCCACCTTTGAAGAGAAAGAACTCTGGAACTCTCAGACGAAGAGCGAGTGCCTCGCAAACTTAATGGCGTATTCAACGTTAAACACCTGCTGTACCCCATTGGAGACATGTCGAACAAAGCGTTTTACTTTTTTTTTTGTATCGAGCTGACGAGAAATGTCATTTTCCTAAAGATTTCGTTTCACCCCCAAATAACAGGCCGGGACCACGGTACTATGAGTATGGGACATAATGGTAGTCGACAGTGTGCTGACAGCACAGACACTGGCGAGCGGCATTTTTTTTTTGCTGTTTTTTTTTTCTTCTTTTTTATCGAGCACAGCGTTGTTTGAAGGCATTTAGCGTCATTTCTTTCCGACTGTGTTTATCAGCGTGTATGCTTCTCATTCCCCTTCTTTCGTTAGGGTACTTTCAACGCCTTTTCTGCGCAGCCAGTACAACTGAAAAACGCTCTCAGTGCGTTTATACGCGTCAGTGGCGCGTCCAGGAGGGTGGTTAGGGGGGGCTCAAGCCTCCCCGCGCCCCCGAAATTTTTACGCTCGAAGTTAGGTCTTACAGAGGGAAAAAACTATCATCATCATGATCGGACTCTACCTTCTAGCGCGTTGCAAGACCGGCGCGCTCTCTCTTCGTCTTCGTCTTCTAAGATCTTGTTATTAAGGTTAATTGTTACTTAAGGTATTGCAAATTGATACCATGCTAATTAAGACATTGTTAATTAATGACGTGTTAATTAAGACCTCGCTTATTCGTAACCGTGCTCATTAAGACGGAGCTTATTAAGAACATACTAATTAATCGTTCATTTCACGAAGCCACGGCGGCATTCGCCAAGCAATATAGTTCTACGCTCCGCATAACCAAGTCTTGCAACGCTTAGCCAAAGCTAGCAACGACTTAGTCGAGCTTGTAGAAGCCGACAGAAGCATCGGCTCCGCTGTTAGTCCAGCCTTGCAACACTAGTGCACGCGGCCCACATTTTTTTTTACGTTTGGTATGTGTACATGTACGGGCACACATACAAACACACGCAACAACATACATAAAGGGGTTATTGGACCCAACCCCCCCCCCCCACACCCCCAAAAAATTTCCCGAAAATGTCTAGCTACGTCCCTGCTACCCATAAAGTGTCGGCAATTGTTCTTGTTTGAATCATGGCGCGTGAGTTGGATTTTTAGAAGCCACTGTCACGAATGCTTCGTTTCAGAACTGAGGAGTTCGCACGGCGGTGTAAGTGTATAAGCGATTGATTTCTTCGCGGCTTATTGCTATGAGTGAAACGAGGTAAATGGAATTATGTTCAGTCGAACCTCATTACAACGAACACTGATATAGCGAATTATTGGTTATAGCGAACCAAATAAAACGTTTGGTTAGTCGGGCTTCAATTCAGTGGCATTCATTTCTTTTATAGCGAAGCCGAAAATGCAAGAGGTGCCACAATATCGGCAAAACGAAGAAATATTTGGTTCGCGCGAGGCTCAAAACTCAAAAGATAGCATAATAAGCAAAATAAATATTGAAATACTATTCACACCCACATTTTTTAAATGCGAAGCATCTTAGCGAACCTTTGGCACTTTAAGCGTTTCTTTCTATCTATCTATCTATCTATCTATCTATCTATCTATCTATCTATCTATCTATCTATCTATCTATCTATCTATCTATCTATCTATCTATCTATCTATCTATCTATCTATCTATCTATCTATCTATCTATCTATCTATCTATCTATCTATCTATCTATCTATCTATCTACGTGGATGCTCTCATGATCGCCTCCTTAACTTGGTGTAGACCATAATTGGCGTGGGAGGGTAACACGATTTGACGAATATGACATGAATAACGTGAAAATCCTGTCGCGTACGTCGTCAAACCCTCTCCTCCAGACACGTGTGGCACATACCCGTTTACCACGGGCGGCGGTGCACGGGTATGCGCGCGACAGGTAATTGACAGTTTATATCTCCCCAGGAACGGCGAAAACAGACATTGGTCATTTAAATGCGAGAGCGTTATGAAAAACCGACATCGGCAGCGTTGACCCGACGAATGGAAAGGATAAAAATTAGGATCCCAGCAGGAAACGGACCCAAGCATTCTGCGTGGCACTCAGGTATTCTACCACAGAGCCACGCCAGGTCTATAAACTGGTTTGGAAAAACAGCCTATGCAGGCGTAATGTCGGTGCAACATCAATTGTGGTTGTGGTGCTGGCTATCTAATTTTACAAGAAAGCAATAAACACTACATATGTACTCCTACGATACAGGCGTCATATCAGATTAACGTCTGTGGTTCCAGTGTTGGCTCCGTTTTTGTATCAGTCCTAATAAACATTACATTTGCATTCCTATGATTCAGCAAGCTATATTGAAGCACTGCTCGGCCCCGGGGGAATACATTAACGAAAGTTGCGTATGATATCCACATGATTGCACCATAAAGTGCACTTACTTTCGATAATACTGACGTATGTACTCTAACGTGAGGGCGAGACGTTACGTCGCACCATAAGTTACCGTGTAAACGCCAGGGTTGTCGACGTGCCTGGTAAGCCCACGATGTGCACACAGCCGCTACACTTACAAAACCACGTCGATCCACCTCGTAATGCTTGGCTCAAAGCCATAAGATACTGCATAGAAGTACTCGCTGGCTGCTTCGCATGAAACCGATTCCCACAACGCGAGGAATCTGCCGAATTTTTTAATGTGGAAGTGACATAAAAAGTTTCGCTAAAGTATGGTTAAAAAGTTACGTAAATTTTGGCACGCAGGGCCTGTTTTCTTCAACAAACTTTTTTCTCTTGTAATATGACTTTCTGAAGTTCCAGTCTATTTGGAGACGTGTAAAGATTACCTCGTTCGTAGTGGGTTTCAAGCTTACATTAAAGGGGTACTGACAGAAAATTTCGCGGCCGAGATAGCCTGTGGGATCGATTCCCGTGAACATGCGTATATCATCTGCAAAATATCAACAGCGAATATAGCTCGGAAGGTATATTTAATTAATTTCGAAGTTTGCGTGAGCGATCGACACCCTCGTGCTATTGACACCCTCAAAGGTGACCCTCTGTGACCCCCCTACTTCCCCCACGTGACCACGCTGCAACAAGTTATGATGACGTCATAGCCGCCATGTTTTTTTGCCGCGTTCGTTCCAGCAGCCTACTTCTCGGCGGCTGCTCGCGAACCGCGCGGAAGTGCCTCACTGTTCTGTGTGCTGACGTGATCGAGCGCTGCACCCGGCCGCTAGGTGGTGATAGTTGCACCCGGAGGCTTGTCGTTTTTGAAACTGAAACTGACACTAGTCGGTAATGAGGAGCCTGTAATTAATTATCTGTCGTTATGTCTTATGACTAACAGGCCTCCAGCAACACATTACAGCAAAAAAAATGCGAGGCCAAAATTTTTGTGTCAGCACCTATTTAATGCGTTTTTGTATTTAGGAATTTTGCAAAAGCCAGACTGCCGATTTGCTAGAGCCGATTTTTATCTCTACCGTTACAGCGAATATCGGATACGAACTAATCTATGGTTTCGATGCTACTTCGTTATAGCGAGGTTCGGCGTATATTTCGTCAGATCAGGAAAAGAAGAAAATTAACGATTGCTGGAAAGCTGGAAATTAACGATTGATCATTACTAGTGTGTTACGAGCCCAGACTAGGATACGATTATCAGGAATGCCTTTAAAGGTTCCGGATGACTTCGGCCACCTGGGGTTCTTTAACGAGCACTGACACGTCACAGTACACGGGTTTCTAACATTTCGCCTCCGTCGAAATGCGGCCGCCGCGACCGGGATCGAACCCGCGACTTTCGGGACAAGCAGCCGAGCACCGTAAGCACTGCACCACTGTGGCGGCACGATGGAAATTAAGATTAACAATTAAGTTCAGAATCATGAAACGCTCGCAAATTGACGGAGCCCAAGCTGGATCGAGGTCGTCGAGAAGATTGAAAGAAACGCCGCCCAAACACTCCGTACAGATAGTTAACCATCGAAGCTGAGACGTGCGGCCCCGGTGTTTATCAGTGGATTAATCCCGACTATTCATTGAAGTCTTTTAGCAATTACTGGTTATGTCTGCACATAAATCTTAATCGGTGTTTGCCACCCGTGTGTTCCGTTCTTTTTTTTTTTTGACCAGTGGTGAGTAGTGGGATTTGCCCAATTTCTGTGTGCACATACGCGCTAGGAGTTTTCGCGCGCGTAGGACGGACTAATTACGGTTTAGCCTATAGCCATATGTAGCCTCGCTGTAAAATATCTACGCAGGTGACAGCACGAGGTCGAAATAATATTATCAGACACTTAAAAAATAGCAACAGGCTCTAGACACGTATTTGTCAGTTATTGAAGTGGAATCACCAACGCGAGCGATGGAAGAACAACATGTGGCGCCAGCTGAAGCGCGTGCTCTCCCCTTCTCGAACCTTTTGTCCTCGGAGGCCGGTAGCGGCATCTGCCACGCTCTTCGTGCGACAGACGTGCAACTCAACGCAGACAAACGATATATCATCTGCCAAACGCGCAGAGCATCAGGACAGGTTTATGTCATATTCGCGACGCTATTGTTCTATACTAAAAGAGCGTTGGACAGTGATGACAGGTATATCTGAATGCTATGTTGTCCTTGTTTAAAGATCTTTTTTCTTCTTCATCGTCAGGAGTTCTTGCGCACGTAGGACGGACTACGTGCGCAATAGCAATAGTTGTAAAACAGGGTATTGACGTAATAGTCGCGGACCAGATCAGTGATCATGAAAGCTTAATCTTAAAAGCGTCGCTTCGAGAAATCACGTTTTTTCTTTGCGCTGCTTAGCGGCCACCGGATGCTGGCGATGCCTTTCTGAGTGAACTGTATGATGATCCACTAAAGTTATCCGGTAAAAACCTGATTGTTACTGGTGACTTTAAACTGCCATCTGTTGACTGGAGTCGCTTACAATAAGGGAAATTCCACTTCTAGTGACATTCTGATGGATATTATGTACTCTCATAATCTTGAACAAGTTGTGAAAACTTCCACTCGCGGAAACTCCATTTTAGACCTGTTATTTATCAATGAAAAATTCAGCAATGGATCAGTTCTTGTGCAGCCCGGAATTTCAGATCATAAGTTAATATCTTTTAACTGGACTAAAAAGGCAGTTGGAAATAAAAACAAAAACAGATTCTTCGGCTCTTATTAGAGATTATAATAAGGCTGATGATGTGGCCATTATTGATTATTTGGATATGCATCTTGTCTGTGACAGTCATGAAGTTGAGTGTTTGTGGCAAATGTTTCGCTCAGCGGTAGAACGTTGCATTGCTAAGTTCGTTCCCATGACGAAAGTCTATAAGCGTCGCTCAAATCTTTGGATCACTTGATCTATTATACAAAGAAAACGAAAAATAAAGCGCCTCCCAAAGCAGCACAAGACTTCTATGTCACAGTTAAATGAATTAAAACATGAACTACTCAAAGAAGTTAGACAGGCAAGAAACAATTTCTTCACCAACACTTTGGTTGAGTTTATTGATACTAACCCCCAAATGCATTTTGGCGCCACATAAGCGAAGCTAATGAGGAAATACAACAATTGAAGGTACATGATCGAATTGTGCAGGAACCAATGGAAATCGCAGTGGCTCTCAATCGGTATTTTCAGACCGTATTTTCTGAGCTAGAAGAACACAATTATCAGTGCTCCATCACAGAACCAGAGAAAACATTAGTGATAACTCAGGGAGGTGTCACCGCTATGCTTCTAAACCTGAATACTAAAACGTCTGCAGGTTCTGATGGCATTCCCAACACATTTCTTAGACGCTACGCTGAGCATGATTTCAGGTTTTTTTACTAAGATGTTTAACCTATCGATGACTACCGGTGACATCCCAAGCGACTGGCGAATTGCACGTGTTACACCTATCCACAAGAAAGGTGACCGCCTTTGTGTAAATAACTATCGCCGTGTGTCAGTCATAAGTACGTGTTGCAAGTTGTTAGAGCACACTGTTGCTAGTTCAATACAATAGTTTCTAACTGATCGAGGCGTGTTGACACCACATCAGCACGGCTTCAGAAAGTCGATGTCGACAATTACTCAGTTGGTCTCGACTGTGCACGAGATCCTGGCGGTACTTGATGTCTCTGGCCAGGTTAATATTCTATTCTTAAATTTTTCGAAGGCGTTCGATAAAGTGTCACATGGTAAGGTGTTGTATAAACTAGAATGCCTCGGCCTGCCATCTTTCATTGTTAAATTGATCAGTGCATATCAGAAGCCAATTTGTAGACGTCAGAAATTGCTCATCCCCTGTGCTTCCTGTTACCTCGGGAGTACCTCAAGGTAGTGTTTTAGGCCCCTTGCTGTTTCTTATTTATTTTAATGATCTGGTTAAAGTCGTTCCTGCTACTGTATCAATTCGATTGTTTGCTGATGATTGCGTTGTGTTTAAGGAAATATCATCTACTAGTGACCACATCTTGTTACAAAACAGTATATGTGAAATAGAGGATTGATGCAAACGATGGGGAAGGGTTTTAAACGAGGACAAAACAGTATTACTTTGTGTTACTGGAAAAAAATATGTCAGTGTATTTGCGTATTCAGTTAACAACAAACAGGTCTCAGAAGTTGACAAGATTAAATATCTAGGCGTTACCCAAACAAACAAGTTCACATGGTCTGAGCATATATCCAACGTTTGTGCAGCCTGTCTCCGAAAACTGTGGTTCCTCAAAAGAAAACTTAAAAAAGCACCAAGTAGCACAAAGCTTCTACCTTACAATGCCTGCATAAGGTCTAAACTGGAATACGCCTCAATAGTATGGGATCCACATTATCAAAAAGATATTGCAGAGCTAGAAAACGTTCAGCGGAAAGCAGTTCGATTTATATTTGGCAGGTATAAACGTCTAGATTTTCTCCCACAGATTTGATGACGCGCAATAAAATGCCGACGTTGGAAGCCCGGAGAAAAGCTAACCGTCTTTCATTCCTTCACAGTTGCCTTGCAGGTAAGATCAATTTAACTCTCCCAGCATCTGTTAAGCGTCTCAGTACGAGGGAAACGCGGCACAGTCATCAACATTCGTTGGCACCAATCATCGCTCGCACAAAAGCGTTTCAGAACAGTTTCTTTCCTCGTACGGTCGCGGATTCGAATTCTTTGCCACAATGCATATTTACTTCCGATAATTTTTCTAACGAAATGCAGAGTCATGTTCCGAATATATAGAGTTCTTAAGTTCTTAGTTCCTACTTATCTTGTTCCTAGCATATGCGTGTTTTTTTCTTTCCGTTCCGTTTGATGGCTCTATTTTTAAAATGATTTTCCCTCTTTTTATGTTGTTTCCTGTGTTCATTTTTGTGTTGTTTGTATATTCACTTTTGCATTGTAGGTAACGCCAATGCTGCTTGAGCCAATCTATTGGCTTGCAGTATTCCAAAGTAAAAAAATCTTCGCCGTCTAATCCACAACCGCGCTGTATTGAAGCTTGATTTCCTTCGGGAACTCCAGCTGAAACTTAAAAGCAGCAACGACAAACTAGACGGCGAGCTGCAAGGCGCGTGTACGATGGCGCACGATACCCAGAAGGGGCCGCTCCACCCTTTGCCCTTAGAGAGCAAGCATTGTCAAAACACGACGCATAAGAAAGTTATCATAGCGCTTACACTGCACACGGACGAGGAAGACACAACGGGACAAGCGCTGTGTCTTCCTCGTCCGTGTGTGTTAGCGCTATGACACCTTTTGATGCACTTAACTGATTTAACCAACTAGCCCAAAAAGCCACGTTGGCAAGTTCCCCCCCCACCCTCCCCGAAGGAACACGCTTGTCGTGGTTGCCCCCTCAGTAAAAAAAAATCCTGGCGCCGCCCCTGCCTTTTCTCGTATTAGTAAATTATAATTTCACAATATCGCAATCACCACTCTTACCGCGAGAAGACGTTTAGTAAGCGAGAAAACGCGAGAAAAGAAAAATACAGGCGGCGACACAGCCTTGAAGTTCCCGCACAAGCTCGCCGTGGCGTCATAGATTTTGACGGCGTCTGCTAGACCGTAAATAACTTTTTGTCGCTAAAAATAATTTTCATTGTGTTTTAAGGTACCCAAAGTCATAGGTGTATCTACCAGGGGGGCAAGGGAGGCGCTAGCCCCCCCCTTCCCCTCCCCACTGAGAAATGTTAGGGGGCGGAGCCCCCCCCCCCCCCCCACTTTCCACAGGAGTCATTGGCGGCTGCAGACTGGGAAACTAACAAGTGAAGCCAATTTTTTCTTCAACACAGCAATCACCTACTCACGTAATGAAATTTGTCCTACGCTTCTGCTGTGAAGATTGTTCTGCGTGTCTCACGACTAAGTACTATTGGCTCTCTGCGGTGCGGACTGCCTAGGTGACGCTTTTGCGCCTTGCACTCCAGCATTGCAGAGGAGGCTATCGCTCAGCTGGGGCTCTATAGCATTACAGCAATCTGTCATGATTTTATTTTGTTCGACCTGGCCTGAAATTTAGGTAATTGGCGACGCGAATAGGGGCGGGAACCAGTAAACGTTTTATAGCCCGATCAAACGCTCTCCTTTTTCAGGAAATTTTGTTTCTTTCATTGAAAACGAATAGCATCGCCACTGCTCCATATCCAAGCTGCTGCGAGTTGATGAGTGTGCAGAAGTGTCAAGTATTTTAGTTGTGCCGGAGCAAGTAGCCAGGAGAGCTAAAAAAATCCCAATTTAGTCTCCGATTAGCCTGCTTCACCTTGCTTATCATATGGTAGTCTGCAGCGATCGCGGCGGCCTTAACAAGGCAGTGGACTCGAGCACATTGAGAAGCCCAGCTGGCAATTCAGGTTTGCCCCGTAACTTCATCTACCTCACCAGGGAGGTGATAAGCATCCACGGTTTTCTGGACTAAGAAGGCTACCCACCTTCAAAGGATTGTGTCTGTTCCTAATAGTGTTTATTTTTCTCTCTACCTCTCTGTCAGCAACGACGAGTTCACCGAGAGTTGTATACGCGCAAAAACAGCCCAACATCCTTATACTACAACTGAAAGTATCTGTTATATATACACACATGAATCCATCTCGCCCGCTGCTATAAGTAGCCGCTGCGGTGACTGGCGGGCAGCCTTCTTGAATTACATTGAGAAAGAGACGCTATCTGGCTATTCCAAAAAAAGTTAGAGCACAGTAATGCGCTGCCTACTGTGCACACTTCATTTTAACGCCGCGAGTTTTCGCAGACTTGTGGCGTTGCGTAACAAGGAGGTGATTTTATGGCACACCGAAAATTTTTGACGAAGGCTAGCGAAGAACCAAAGACCAATGAAAATGGACATTTTTTTTTTACGCGGTCATGCGTAAGTGGTAATTACGTTGTGGATCACTTACGCTCATTTGTACGAGCAGGTGCTGTCAGCATGACCCAGAAAATTTCGGCCAATCATTAACCGCTAACGACTTATACAGAAAGAAACAATGCGGGATAGTTTAACGTTATAAGCACTCGCATTTTTCTTTTTAAAAGAAAATTTGAGCTTACACAGTTTAAGTAGGCTATTTTACTTCGAGGAGCCGGAGGGGAGGAGTGAAGGGCCACTTCACCGCTTTCCCGTCCATTCCCCACCCCAACTAGGAAAAGTAGGATGGCAAGGAACGACACCTAGTATATAAATTCGTAGTCATTTATAATCTTATAACTATTCGCCGCGAGATCGGGCTACAGGTGGCAGCACCGTCGCCGCGTTTGTGTGGATAGGCGGTCGGCAGCGCGTATACAAATGTACGCAGCGGCGCTTCGCCGTAGGCGGTTTGAGTCGATTATCGGCGAATAAAGCGCGTTGACTGCAGCCTAATGGTGATGTATACACTCTCCATTGCCACATCAATGCACGAAACTGGCCTAACGTTCCTACTAAGTGTGAAAGATGCGCAATCTGCCAATCAATGGGGTAGTGGCCTTCGCTCACATTCGTGTTTTGCACTGCGCTCGATGATTTTTCTTGCTTTATTTGCACGTGTTTAAATTGTGTTTTGCCTATACCACAATATAAATAGTGTTGCGCGACTGAGCCAATTAAGTATTTACTTCTTGCTCTAGTGGCTACAAAAAGAGAGCCTGTATTTCTGCGTAATTGAATGAAGTAAAACTTTGTCCACTCTGCTTTTCTGTGAAGACTGCTGCGAAGTACCTTGCTTTGTCAGCCACATGTTTTGTTTAATGAGTCAGAATTTAAGGTGCTAGAGTCATAGCAGGTTCTTCATACGCATCGTATTTACAACGCGAGGCTGTGAAGTGTGCAGATGAAATGCTCAGATGAAGAACAGGTTAAATGTGGCTCTACTTTTATTGCGATAGCAATTATATGGACAATCTCGGCTGGATTTTGCCGTCGCCGCCGTCATGCACCGTATATATATATATATATATATATATATATATATATATATATATATATATATATATATATATATATATAAGGTGCCAAAGAAAAGTAATTCAGAAAAATGCTTCCGAAGCGCGGAATCGAACCAGTGACGCTAACCACTACGCCAGGAAGCGCAGATCATTCAAGTAGCTAACGGCGAGCGTTATATACGCACCCTTTACCGCTGGCAGGACTCAGAGACGGCAGGCGCTTATAAAGCCGCGTTTACACTACAGCGACACGACACCGACGCAGACACGAGGCAGACGCAGACGGTCGGCCGACGAGTCGCCCGCCGACGATGTCGCTGGACCGTCCTCGTCACACTAGGCCGACGAACGACCCTGACGCCTCCAAAAGACAGCATGTCGTAGTAGTGTAACATGACGGCAGACCAAAAACACCAGCAAAACGCATCGGGAGACTGGTCGTCGGCAGGTCGTTGGGAGATCTGTGGCCGAGCCGAAAATTTGCCCATGTCGAAGGGGGAGATCCCCCTCGACATCCTCGGACATTTGACAATGGTCATCTCACGCACCCCTCCGACGTCTTTTCTTTGCTTCCCTTTGTCTGTCCGCACCCCCGTTTTCCGAGCCGGAAGGGGTGGCGGGGGCCGCGCCGCTACACCGAGAGGGACAATGGTAGAGGAGGGAGGACGGCCTAAATGAGCAGCAGGTGGTCCCCCGTTTTCAACTTTCGCGCGCAAGTTTAGTCTGTGTCGCTGTGCGCGCTTGCTGTGTGACAAGAGAATCGGTCGACGAAAGGCTGAAAGCACGATAACACGCCGACGGCGTCTTTCACAGACGATCTGCTGACTGTTGGCGTCGTTGCAGTGTAAATAGGACGACGACACAACAGAAGACACTCCCGGCGACAGTCGGTAGACCGAAATCGGTGTCGTGTCGCTCTAGTGTAAACGCGCCTTAAGCGTTTCTTCATTACCAGCGAGATGGCGCGAGGAGCGCGACGGGCGGATTTAAGTCGTCGGCGAGCTCGCTCGTTTCTTGTATTTGCGCAGGGAGAACCTCGGCCTTCCGCTGTCTGCTCGCGTGGTTTTCTGAGGGGAAGAGGGATGTTTCGAGCTTTCATCGTGATGTCCGCGCTCATGTTACGGAGCGTACGAAAGTCACTCGAGCTCAAGGGACGCCGCTAAACGAACAAACAGAAGATGAGCGCGAACTATCAAGTGTCAACGCTCGACACTTGAAGCACGCTAGTTTCCTTCGCTGCTTCGGCCGCCTTTGCAACAGGAGCGCTGTTCAAACTGAGAGTATCCATTGGCGAGCGTCACTTCGTATATCATTAGTTTCTTGCTATCGCATTCATTGCTTCGCCCTTGCGGCGAAACTATGACTTTTTCTACAGCGAAAGCTGTTATGAGATCATTTCACCGGCCGTTTTTGGTGCCGTAGTTGTCCGCCGCCGCCGCCGCCGGTGTCCGTAACCAGTATCGCTCGAAATAAAAAAAAACTAAACAAGAAAAAAATTCCAGGACGGAACGAGGTTCGAACCTGGGCCCTCTGCGTGGGAGCCCAGTATTCAACCTCTGAGCCATGCCGGTGCTTGAAACTGCTTCGCAAAAAGGTCCTATAGAGGCTTCATGTCGGGAAGGAACCACATTAGCATATGCAATATAGCGTGGTAAAAGAGTAGAATAAGCACCAAGCGTCGCACAACGCGGATTCTGTAAGCAGGCGTCACACAATGCGAATTGCGCAACGAGTAGGTTGTTGAATGCTTCCAACCCATTACAAAGAGCTCTGCCATAATTCTTCATCGTCATCACGCACAGCATCAACAAAGTGCGCATAATGCCTTACATGCGTTTAGCAGGTACCACGGCTGTCTGTAGAATCACGAAAAATGGCACAGTGCCTACTGCCCTACTTCTCAAAAATTACAATGATTTATAGCGTAGTGGGTTCCTCGCAAGTGCACTTCTGTTGGTTGCCAAGGAAGCCCATAAGGCTCCCATGATCCATTTCCTCAGGGTCTCAATAAAGTCAATTCTCTCTCTCTCTCGCTCTACGTTTCTCCGGTTAAAGTGTGTTATAAAGCGTGGTGGGACAGTTAAATAACGACCGGGCGTCACACAATATGCATTACGTAACTAGTGGGGCGTTTAAAGCTTCCAACCCATTACAAAGGGCGCAACCATAATTATTCATCGTCATCAACCGCCGCATCAACAAACTGCACATAATCGCTTACATATGGTACCTCGCTTCTCCGCAGAACAACGAATAATGTCGTGCTGGGTGCTTCCCAACTTCCCAAAAATTACGCTTTGTTGCGTAGTGGGTACGTTGCTAATGTACCTGTATTAGTAGCCACAGGAGAGTTTATAACGGGCTCTAGAAATGCCGCTTTCCCAGCTTTCGCTGTGACTGTGCTGCGCTTTCCGCGCAGGCCTGGCGTTTCTTAAACTTCACGGTAATATTTCCAAAATGTTAATAAACACGGTTGTGTTGTCGCGCTGATAGTGTGCCCAGCCTGCACAATCTGTTTGTGTCGATTCTTCCTAAATTTAAAACAAACAGTTTTGAAAAGCAAATCATACTAATCAGTTCTATAATAGAAAAAAAATCACGTCTCTCTCTCTCTCCTCTCTCTCTCTATATATATATATATATATATATATATTATATATAGATATATATATATAGTATATATATAGTTCGCAACTTTCAGCAACTATAGGGGCGCCACAATAGAATCCAATATGGCTGTCGATGCGGTGATACCCGTACACCGGGAGCGGTCACCGCATGTGTTGTCGCTGTTGCTAGCCGCTTGCCGCTAGGATAATTTTCCACCGCATTGAACTTCCCTGCATGGAGTGGCTCACGCGTGAGAGGCAATATGCAGGGCGAGACACACGGCACGATTTTGCATCCGATTTGACGTCCTACGCGCTCGTGTAGCAGCCGGACGTGGTGATGTTCGCCGTACGGGGTCGCCGGGTCGGGCGTCCGGCGTGCGTTAAACCCGCGCAGATTTTTCCATTCCGCCCCGGTCCGGCGATCGCACGGCTGTATAGCCATAGTGGCCAGCAGACAATGGGATGGAGACAGGCAACGTCGAGCCGCTGCTCGGTTTCTTACCGCTCCATCATCATGTCCGGGATGCCGATGTAATCTGCCGGTACGCCGCTATCGTGGCGTGAACGAGATGTGCTAAAATTATTTTATCATGCAAACTAATTCCTAATTCAATAATGCAGGTACTTCCAGTGTGGCACTAATAAATGAAAGCACCGGCGTCCACACCACTCGCGAGATCGGAACCACGATGCGAAGGCACCCCTGCGAATCCATTCGCAGATAAGCAGTGACACTGCAGCCGTCCTATACTTAACCGGCTTGCTTCGCTTCCACTTTGCTCTAATATTGAGGTGTCCGATAAAACGGATTGCGTATGTCGACGCCTGACATATAGAGTACAATATCAATCGCGTTAGCAAAATTTGCTCACTCTAACGGCTGCTCGCGCTCCATCGCGGACGGCAGCGGCGTCCTGCCTAGCCGCCTACCGCTCGCAGTTGTCAGTGCGGCAGGCTGTTTTGATGTGCTTTCGCTCGCGAAGGCATAGTTTTTAATTGACCGTCGTCTTCTTAATTAAGCAAAAAAAAAAAAGAGCACTCGCCTGCTGCCTCCAAGGACCATGGTAGCGCAGAATACGTAAGGTGTTTGCGATGCATGTTCCGCGGGTTCGATCCCCGGCCACAGCGACCCGCATTTCGATGGAGGAAAATGCAAAAGATGATCCTGCGTGCTTAGATTTAGGAGCCATAAGGAACCCCAGTTGCTCGAAATTCATCCGGAGGCTCCTCAGTACAGCGCGTCCCATAATCGTATCGTGGTATTGGCACGTAATATCCGAGGATTCAGTTGTGTCCCAAAATTCGCCGATTTGAGAAGCACGATGGAAACCCTCAATTTTCTGCGGTTGACAAGCTTCCCGATGCGCCGTGGATATCCCATTGTCTTTTCTGTCGCCGGTCCAAGAAAAAACCAGCCACGTTTACGACGCCTTTCACAGTATACGGTTTGAGCATTTTGGCACGACGTAGATGCGATTTCTCTTGTGCTGTTTATCCATTACTGAACCGCAAAGCTTCCACGATGTTGCACCAACAAAATCCATCGTAATTAACTTGCCACACGCACAACAAGTTGCAGGACACACCGACGACGAAGCACAGCCCGCACGTTGTCGCCAGGCAAGTTTTCGTCCTATCACCGGAACGCGGCTTTCACCGGTTGCCGCGCGGCGGCGCCACCATAGCTGAAAGTTGCGAATACGGCGGACAGAGTGAGCGACGCCAGCCCTCCCACTCGCAAACGAGTTGATACGCCACTGGTCACCTTGCTCTGCCAAAACGAATGGCCAAGTGCAGCACCACATGAACCAGTTCAGGCAGTGCAGGTAAATCGAACGGACCTTTGCAGCAAAGTTCCTGCGGTCAGTGACGCTCTTGTGGAGTCAAGGCCTCACCGCGCTACGACCGTTCCGTCTCTCGTGCGCCGTCTCTCGTGTCCCGTTCCGTTTTTCGACCGTTCCGGCGGCGAGGCCGTTCTCGGTGAGACCGTTCGGAGCGGCCGGCGTGAGCACGCTGATTGGACGGTGTGGGTGTTTCCGAAGTGCTGGCAACAGTTCGGCAGAGCCAATTGGCAGAGCAGAAGAGTTCGATGGGCGGCGAGTATTACTAGCAGACGACGCAAACGTACACTTTATGCCCATGTGAGTTCAATTTTTCAGTATTGTGGCGTAAACGAAGCATTCGCCCTGCTACGTTCTGTTCTGCAGCAACACGAATGGCATGGTTGCGCTCACTCACGCTCGAAATGCTGCACAGAGAGGCTTAGCAACTTGTGAATAGTTTCAAATTCAGTTATTGCTGCCACATCTCGTAGCATATCAATCAACCCATCTTCGCTAGATCGCATCCGGCGTGGCATGGCAGCGATTGAAGGTGTGAGTGCGTCGACTAGCAAAAACGCGGCGTCCCCGCACACGCCTGTATCCGACGATTCAGATAGGGAGCCTGCTGCGCAACACCGTTGCTCGCTGTCGACGATCAGGCCGTCGATCGCGACGAGCGGACGCGTAGGTCACGAATAAAATTCAAGCTCTCATGTCATAGAAGTGCGCAGTCACAGGCGTGCGCACAGGGAGGGGGGGGGGGGGTGGTCGGGTGCTGTGGGCAGGAGACGGCCGCCCCTTTTGTTACTTAAGAGGGGGGGGGGTGCAATGTCTGTCCTGTACACTGACTTAATATGGAGAGGGGGGCGCTGCAATAACCCTTCGCCCCTCCCCTTCCTGAAGGGGAACCTCGCTCTCGCCTATGTGCGCAGTGCCGGATTAGGGCGGGAAAGCGCCATAAACTAACGGCGGACCCCTGCCACCTTACCCCACCCCCCAAAAGATATTCAATTTTGCATGTGTATATATACATGCGCACACAGAGGCATGCACACGATAGGGACATTCACCTAAGAGGGAGGCGCAAAATCTGCCCCATACATTGACTTAGTATATGGCAGGGGGGTGCTACGATGATCCTTTGCCCTCCCTGATGGGGAACCTTGCACATGCCTATGCGTGCACAACGAACGCATGCGCAAACATGCTTACAGTACATGGTTGAACCACCCTCCGCCCAATCCCCCGAAAAGATTCTGGCTACGCCACCGGTTGGCCCCGTCACAAAATGCAATGAAATGAAATGCTTACGTGCACCAGTGCTATGTACAATTTGCAGCTAGCACTGCAGAATATATGCTGTAAGCAACAACGTTCGATGCGAAAGAAATGATATATATATATATATATATATATATATATATATATATATATATATATATAAAAGCAAGTTGCAGAATTTCCACAAGGTACAGTTGTATTATAGTTCAGTTCAGCCTTGCGTCATAAATCCGCGGCCATGGCAAAGCCCAAGTGCCTGCTCAAATAGGCATATGACCTTCTGAAAAAGCGAAATAATTCGATGTACTAACTTTTATTTCCAGAAGTTACAGCATCAAATTTACATTCTGCCTTTTCTGTTACAGTTGTGCAAGCCTGTGAGTAACTGTGAGCTTCTCTTGCCCTGCCCACATAAAATGCATGGACCCGTACAGCTGGGAAGAAAAAGAGGGGCCTATGGACTAGAGCTGTGCACGGGCCGTATTTCCGAGCCCGAGCCCGGCCCGGGCCCGCTGACTTTGTCTAAGGCCTGCCCGAGCCCGACGGCAAAGGGCTGCGAGCCCGCCCGGCCCGGCCCGACGTACGAAAACACAATCCCGGGCCCGGCCCGGCCCGGCCCGGCCCGGCTTTTTGAACGACATTTGAACGAGCAGGTAATGCATTTCTATATCGAGCGATTTTTTCACAGAATGAAGGCAGTTTTTTTTTATTGTCCTTTTTACCGGGCTTGGCTGGCCGAGGAAAAACGGAACGCGAGACAGCCGGCGAGTCGCATCCACTCTTCTTGCGTGCTGCCAGAGTTCGCGTAGAGTAGTTACGAGTAAAGGCCAAACTCCATATGCGCCAAAATGCACGCGACAGCGACGAGCGACGAAACGGGCCGTTCGCGCGATGTATCGCGTGCTCGAAATCGCGCGATCGCTCGGTTTTTTCACATTTGGAAACCATCGCTACCATCGCTCATCACCCGGAAGTTACAAAACACCCGAACCGGATGTATTGGCCTCGAGGAGTTACGGAGTCGCCCTCTATCGGACGCGCCTCGATTGCGTGCTAGGCAGGATACCGCCGGCGCGCTCCCCATAGGTTTTGCTGTCGGCGCTCTACAAAAACACCTCGCGGAAGCCCTCCAGGGCATTTCTGTAAGTACTTTCGAAATGAACTGTGTTCTTTACTGTCAAAATAATCATTTTCGACGAACTGAAAGCACAAGATAGTCTACAGTCGCTGTCTCTTTGCAGAAAACCGAGCACCCGCTTCACGCTGTCACCGCGTTGGAGACCCCTGAACCGGCTTCTTGCGTGAAAGGTAGTCACTCGCTGAGTGCAAACTATGTGAAATATCTCGTTAGAGTAGACTGCCTGTATAACCAAACGGAGCATAACAGAAAGAAGCCTCAAGCTAGCGATCGCACGGGTTCGCGACGACTGACGGTGCCTCTGCATGTATGAGCGTCTGCATGTATGTTCGTACTGATGGTTTCGCTTTTGCTACGAGCGCGTTTTGGCACCGCGCTGTGAACTTTAGGCCGCAAAATATGAGAATTTGTGAGTAAACAAACAACTACTGTTGCGCGGACGCTATCAGAGCAGTTCAAAAACAATTTCCTTACAACTGCGGCTTCGGTGCGCATGGCAACTTTGTGATCTGCCGTCCCGACGATTCAGTGTTTTTTTTTTTTCTTTTTCGGTCTAAATTCGGGTACGTTTCAATGTCATTTGACAAGTTGTCTCGCACTGCGTATTGATCGGTCTTCTCAGCGGGCAAATGCCGCTGCTTCTGTTTCTTTATCAGCGCATTCGTTTCGTTTGGTGCTCACACAAAACGTGAGCAAATGCGACGCCTTTTTTTAATGCTCCTTAATTATCGTTCCGTTTGCATTCCAGTGAACTTGCCGCTCTCTGTCATCAACAAATTCATAGACCAAAGCTTCACCACTTCGAGATTGCTGGTGGAAGGAGAACCAGTCTACGAGACCGAGCATGTAGTAGCATGCGACGCCTAGGAAAAGAAAGAAAATACAGTAACGTTTGCCGGACTTGTTCTGCAAACGTCGGCTGTGAACTAGGACCCACATGAACTTGAAATAGCGGTGAATTAAATAGAAGGTATTGCAGCAACCAGCAGCCGCAAAACAGGATAGTAATTATTTGGCGTGTACCCCAGCAATTTTGGCAGCAGTGTCGTGTCTAACGCCAACAGGGTGGCATCTTTCCCACGTAAATAAATGAGGCTCCAAGAAAATACATGGGGTTGGCCGGTGGGCCCGCAATCACGGAGGCAATGCAAAATTTATGTAGCTTATGAAGCAATGCATGCCTCATCAAATGGGAAGGTTGCCCGTCGGCGTCCCGCGTCGGTGATGCAAAAAATAATCGTCACGTGATGGTGTCACCATATGACGTCATCATGACGTCACAGATCGCCAAAATATGTAGTGTCATTATGACATCACGTAATGTGGCGTCACATGATGACGTATTCACACGTCATGGTCGATTTGCATTGCCTCCGTGATCGGTCACGGAGGCCGTGCAAAACCGCGTTAGGTGCAGAATGCTTTTGGAGGGGGGCGCGGGTGAATCAGTACATCGACTGACAAGAAGAAGATGGCTTTCGCCTTCTAGTCATCTTTAACGAATGCATAAGGGACCCTGTGCGTTTTTTAATTCAACGTATCTAAACAATGACTTGCGCATCTGCAGCCGATTTTGTGGACGCTGAGCACGAGGCCGACGATCAAGAGGTCGCATTGGAGGGTTCTGAGATGGCATCGCACGTGGTAAAAGGTAGCGCTTTTACCATCCTGTGGCAGATAAGCATCATTTGCCGGCGGGAAGCGCGCGCGAGCCATCGTCTCAGTGCGCGCTGTCTGCTACTCACCGAACATCGCAGGCCCGACGCAGTAGCAAAAGTCTTCGTCGCGGAAGTGCTTGTTGCACACAAGACTCGTAGCGGATGGCTACTTGCCGGTTCTTAGCTTTACAACCCATGCTTCACGCTGTTTCTTGTCCCGCGGTTACCAGTGCAGGCTGACACTGGGCTCCTTTGCGTAAGCGCGGCACTGCGGCACCGAGCGGTAGAGCCCCATGTTCGTCGCCTTCGGAGGCAGCCACTCTATTACAATGGTTTCAATTGAGTAGAAAATGAGAGAAAACTTCCGAATTTGAACAGACCGCAGCGCATGTGGGACTTGAAACTCGTTTTCAAAGCACGCGGCAGTGCGCCACAAGCAGCCGACGCGGCCGCTGAGACCACGTGATCCTGCCAAGCACGTCACGCCGACGGTGGCGCCGGCGTTTCCAGTGGTGGGCCTCGAGGCCAATAGCGACCGTACTAAGCAATGTTACTAAGCACATCAGCTTGTACACCAACAAATAACGTAATAATTATCCACGTGCATACAAAAGTACTGCGGAGACAACGGTAAACGTTTTACGTACCAACATGCAACAAATATTTTATTTGCATTGCATACCTGCGACAGCGCGGCACTTTTGCTATACAAGTAGACGACCTCATGCCAGCAACAGTGGAGTTCGCTCGCCAAAGCCGTCACGAGTATGGGGTATGCCCATGCAAGCGTCAGCTTGCACGAAGGCGATCTACATCGGGTAGCTCGTCGCTGTCGGCGTGCAGGTTTCACTCATATCGGATTTGACCCTTAAATCTATCGCGAACAGTCGGGTGGCGCCGTCACTAGCACAGGTGGTGTTACTTCTCTGTTCGTCGGAGTGCAACAGAGGCAGTGCTTTACCTGCTCCCCTTTTGTTTAAAGCAGCGAATGGAAAGGAAAAACGGTAAAGGGCGGTCGCGGAAAAGGCGTATGCGTGCTGGAAAACAATTCCCGCTCATTCTCTATATTTCGGGCTTGAGTCGGGCTTTGCGCCGGGCCCGAGCCCGGCCCGATAAAACTCCAAGTAGCCCGAGCCCGGCCCGGGCCCGAGGTGAAAATACGTCAGCCCGCCCGAGCCCGGCCCGCGGGCCGGGTCGGGCTCGGGCTTTCGGGCTACCCGGAGCCCGTGCACACCTCTACTATGGACAGCTCGATAATTGAGGGTTGACAGGGTATAGCTTCTTAGGCTCCGCATGCCATCCCTGCCCAGCCCCTATAGAATCATTAAATAGATGTGGGAAAATCTTCGTGAGGATTCTATCATGGCTTCCACAGGGTATCTGATTGAATGCTGGCAAGACGGACAGCTGCTTATATGATTGCTAAACTGCACAGTTGCTAATAATCCCAAAGCCAAGAAAAGAGGTGCAACTAGATAATATCGGGCCCATTTCATTAACATCGTGCACAGGCACGCAGCTTATTTATCATGTAATACTCACATGACCGAGTACATTCAAATCACATCACTGTTATGTTATTCACATTAGAGCACTGCACGGGCTCGGGCCTACCCGAAAACCCGAGCCCGGCCCGGCCCGTGGGCCGGGCCGGGCCGGGTAAAGCAGTTATCACGGCGGGCCCGGGCCGGGCTCGGGCCTGAAGCTCCGGGCTTAGGGCCGGGCCCGGGTTTGACGTAGCGGGCTCGGGTCGGGCCGGGCTTGGACTTTGCTCCGTTCTTAAAAGGTCACTAAAGTGAAACACTGAATCGGTTTAAACCGATAAAGAACCCGAACGTCATTATTTGCACCATCAATTAGTTTATTAATAACGGAGGAAATCAAGGTCAAAGTTCCATTTTGAAATTTCACGCTGAAATCTCCGCACGTGACGTCACAAATTTCAAACTGTATTCGTCGTATTTTGGGGACATTGGCTCAATGAAATTTCCAGAAACTTGGTATGTTAAGTCTATGACCCCCTCAGAGGTCAGTGTAATTCATTTTGCCTTCAGAATGTATGACGTCAGGGCGTTTGCTGCGTGAATTTCAAGTTGGCGTTGTTACCTGCACTTTCCTGTGAGTTTTCTCTCTTACGAAGACTCTTGTCGCGGCGAGCGTGGTGCTTTTGGAATGACAGAAGAGTAATTTACTGATAATAGAAAAATCGTTTTTTCTCTTTAATGTGCCTTGTTCCGCATACGCTGTGCATACATATATGTCCCACATTTTATCTCGAAAAAACGCCTTTTTTATGTGGGGTGAGCTATTCGGAGAAGTTTTATAAAGGATAAGTACTGAACTTCTTTTGCTTCATGCATATGAGCTACTTGGCTTACCTGAAACGGGCGAGCTAAAAGTAAATAGACCAGGCATTTATATGTAACATTTCGCTATTCCGTTCTTTATTTCTTTTTGTTATTTTATATTCCAAATGTTACTCTGTGATCGCAGCAATGTAATATAATAAAATTATACCTATGAGATGTCATCGCAAGAGCGATCACAGAGCTGCAAAGCGGGGAAGCGTTGTTGAAAGTTAGAGCCCCCCTCTAAAACGAAAGGACTGCACGGAGTCTTGATACATAGAATCCCTATAAAGGCACATTCTTTTTCTGTGACTACGTGACGGCTCCCTGTGGTCATGTGGCGCGAGATGGACATGCACAACCTGCTTTTTGTGGCCACATTGTTAACGTCTGAGCTTTCGTCTTGTTCCGCCATATCAGGGGTCTCAAACTCACCTCAGCTAACGGGCCGCATTCACGAAAATTTACTCCCGCAAGGGCAATGACGAAGGTAGGAGGGTGGGAGGGGGGAACGGGTTTTACAACTACCGTCATTTCACAGCAGACCTTTCCCATATCTACGGGATCATTTCTGAAGGGGATTTGGCGGTAGGATTCCAACAACATATCGATACCCATTGTTGCAAAATAGTGCGGAACGAAGCAACTTGGAGCGCGCCAGACTCTATATTGAAGAAGAGGAAACCGAGGGGCATCGAGGGCACGTGCACGTGGCCGGCGCAGCAGTTTGCCTTTAATATTGCCATTAAACGGACGTCTCTCTTTCACGTCTGGGGAACCAGTCATTTCGTATCACCCATAATGACTAAAATCTGGACGCCGATTCTGAAATATAGCTTTTGTTTCACGGTTATGTATCAACACACGGTGACCGCAGGGGGTGCCTCGCGAAAAATATGCTTTCGATCTGTCATGCCTGTGTATCTCGAAAACATACTTATAAAGAAAAGAAATGGAATGAAGACAGGCATGTGCGGGCGGAGGGCCGCTAGCGAGGTTCGCGAGCCGCGTGTTTGGGGCCCTATATAGTGCGCTATATAGTGCGAGAGCTACATCATACTGCCGCAACAGCGTTGGAATGTGTAGGAATAGAATAGGTCCATTAAGCAAGGCGTGGGATGAAGTATATTTGCTGGACGAAATATCTGGCTTGAAAAAGGACAATGACAGATTCCGTGCCGGGTGATGTCCCCTTACCTCAAACCATATGCATCCAATGAGTAAGCTTTGAGAAGCTTAGTCGCGCCTTTATTACCAAACTTGAACGAACCCCGAAAATATATCGAAATCGCTTCGTCCACTTCCTGCCAGTCCTACCCGCGTAGTCCAATGACCACCTTCTACCGGTACAACATCGCTGTGAAGGCGTAAGCCATTATAATATGGAAAAAACGAGCACGGTGCAAACCGTGCATAACATACACTGCTGAAAACTGCAAGGACAAGCCCTCAAAGAGGAGGTTTATGGATGACATTGAAGAGTGCAACGACGTTCGGGAACGAGAGAAGTGAAGGGATGAGCTGGGCAGCTATGTTCATTCTGCAGAGGTCCAAGAGGTCCACAAAGACATCCTAGATTTGCTCAAGTGGTGGAAGTTATGAACTTAGACTGCCGACACCTTCGCAATTGGCAAGGCAGATGTGGTGCAGTGCAATTGGCAAGTCAGCGCGGCAGGATATGTGATGCAAGAGCGCATGGTGTGCCTAAAGCAGGAATCTCTTGATACTTTGATTTTTCGCACTATAACATGTGAAGAAGTAAACTATAAACTACGCCGTAAGAAACTTATAGACTGCATATACTAGCAGTGGTGTGGTATGTGAAAATATGCTAGGATAAATAGGTGTTTTTCTTCCTTTCGGCTGCCTACACACATACACGTGGTGCACGCGGTTCCATACCTTTACCTAGATTAGTGTATTTACAACAACGGTCACAAATTTGGTTTTTACCCCTCTGTTTCTCTTACTGTGGCAAGGTGCTACAATGGTGAAGAGAGGTGCTACATATCGAGGGTGCACGATTGGCTTTGTGGTTAGAGCATGCTATAAATTTCAATAGGCTATAGAGTGCAATAAAAACTAAGTGAAGTGAGGTTTTTGTTCTCTGCCAAGCCAATCTAGAACACATGCTCTGGCGGTGCTCCGTGTTACGCGGCGGCGAAGTCATCACGCCGTCCAAATGGGAGGCTGCTATTACCAGCTCCGCGCTTGAAGAACAGCTATATGGGCAGTCCAACGGGCCCGCGACGCAGCAGAGAGACTTGGTCTTTCTGTTCCGATGTCGGAGCGGCCCGCAACGTGCTAGAGCGCGTTCCGATGGACCATAATAAAGTTTATCTATCCATAAATCCATCCTTTGTTGTTATTGCGCTCCCTATCGAAACTGAACTCGTGCTGCAAATCACTTTCCTTGCTACAAAGTCTGCTACAAAACGACCTTCATGATCCCCAGTGTATTTACAGAAAAAATGAGTACAGTATACCACTGCCGAACAAAAATTCATTGTATCCAATATGTCCGCTCAACTGTTTGCACCGTAAGCCCCTTTTTACAAGAAGTTACCGTACGTTAAAGTAAAATTGTTAGCGAAACATGCGCCAACAAAACGTAGATATGTGCTACTTAAAAACACCTTGTTCGGGCAAAACCACCTAAATTACTGGGTCGGGCCTCAGTCGGGCCTGATCTGTGGTCGGGGCCGGGCCGGGCCGGGTAGGCAAAATTTTTTCTCGGGTTCGGGCCGGGCCCGGGTCTCATTTTGAGTCACCGGGCCGGGCTCGGGCGGGTAAATTTGAACGAGTTCCGGGCCCGGGCCGGGCACGGGCCGAAAATTACGGCCCGTGCAGTGCTCTAATTCACATTACAAAAGGGACATATCAAGCTAAAAGAATACATACGTTGCTTCAAGTGAGAATGATTACAAGAGTCTGTACACAACATATTATACAAACTGAACACTAATAAGCACGTGACACTGCAGATATTGAAGCAATCCTTAGAATGGGTCTTATGAAGGCATTTGACAATGTACACACAAGGTATTTTAGAGAAGCTGCAAAAGCTTACATATACCTATATGTGGGGAGGGAACCCACATGTATACCATGTCAAGAACTCATACGAGGCAAAATCAGATCAGATGACGTAGAACTTAAAAATTGTGTGAACACCTGGGGATTGGTCTGTCACGCTTTCTGCTTAATGTAGCGTTTTACGTCTATCCACATTAACTGAGTAGCATCAAAGTGGTACCGCATGGCCTGTAAGCTGATGAGATCATGCAGTGGCCTGTGGGTAGCAGGTGACAGCAGTGAATCAGTCAGTCAGTCAACAAACTTTATTAAGGTCCAAAGGAACTACAAACCCGTAGTTGCGGGCCGCGCCCACGTTGGGACCGGAAGACCATGGTCCTCCGCCCGTTCGCGGGCCCTTTGGACAGCCCTTAGTTGTTCCTGGGGATCGCCGCTTTTGAGGGCTTCCTCCCAGTCCTCTTGTTTATTAAAAGGCGCTCGTAACGCAGAACATTGCCAGAGCATGTGTGCTAGCGAGCAATACTCTGCATTGCACTCAGGGACAGTGTGGGTCGATGTCCGGAGCAAAGTGGCTAAATCGACCTCTCGACGGGAATGATCCCGTCTGTAACATTCTGAGCGTAGAAGATGGGGTCTAGTGAGCGTGGGGGTGTGTAGGGGGAATTTCCTGCGCCCAAGCTGATAGTGCTTAACGATTTCGTGAAAAGAAAGCAATGGGTCGGAGTCGTGCTCACAACCCGTACTGTCTAGCGCATCGGGACCATCGCAGAATGTGAGACCTCGCGCTTGGTCATGAACTAGCTCATTCGGGTTGGATTTGCTGGATGTACATTGTTTCCCATGTGCGCCGGGAACCATGCGATAGTATGCGAAGCATCAGGTGGGCCTGTGTCTGATTATGGCCGCCGCCTCTTTCGAAGTAAAACCGATCGAAAGGCTAGTATGGCTGATCTCGAGTCGGTATAGATGTAAGGCCGCGAGGGGTCGGTCATGGCGAGCGCGATGGCAACCTGTTCGGCCGCAGACACCGTGATGTGTCTTACCGAAGCTGCATTAATAATTCTCCCATCAGGGTCTGCTACAGCAGCTACAAATGAATCTGTGCGCCCGTACTGGGCAGCATCGACGTAAGAAACTAGTGAAAGCTTTGATGCGTAAAAATTGATGAGAGAGCGGGCTCGGGCTTGCGCCTGGCCACGTTATATTGGGGGTGTACATTCCTAGGGAAAGGGAGAACCTGAAAGGTCTCTCTAACGGTGTGAGAGAGCTGGTGGCATTCTCGTCGATGGCCAAGGGGGCCAGACCGGCAGACTTCAATATGCGTCTGCCTGCCTTCGTAGACGAGAGGCGGACGGTTTGAGCCGTTTTTTGTGCTTCAATTACCTCCGTGAGGTTGTTGTGCACACCTAGTTCGAGAAGCCTTTCTGTGCTAGTGCTGATCGGAATTCCCAGTATGCATTTGACGCTTTTCCTGATCAGCACATCAATTTTTGCCTCCTCCGAGCGGGACCAGTTGAGCGCTGATGCGACATAATTTATGTGACTCATCAGGAATGCATGGTACAGTCTCAGGAGGTTGCTCTCACTGAGGCCACCTCTGCGGTTCGATACTCTTGTGATTAATCTGAGCATGCTCTCCGTCTTTGCCTTGAGACGGGCAACAGTTTGAATGTTGCTTCCTTTTGCATGAATTATTAGACCTAGAATCCTTACGGAGTCTACCCTGCGGATCATCTGACCAGATTTGGCATATAGGTTAATGGGAATCTCGTCGAGAGGGGTAGAGTGTCTCATGCCCCTTCGATTTGGTCTATAAAGCAGGAGTTCTGATTTGGACGGTGACAAACAAAGTCCCGTTCCCTGTAAGTACTCTTCGGTGACATCCAGAGCTTCCTGAGGGCACTCTCCACGGCTCCGTCGGACCCCCCACCGCACCAAACGGTGATGTCATCCGCGTAGAGCGCATGGTTCGTGCCCTCGACTCTCGCGAGTCTTACTGAGAGACCTCTCATCGCTATGTTGAAAAGCAGCGGTGAGACCACTGCGCCTGTGGAGTGCCCTTAGCCCCTAACTTGAATTCTTGGGATCTTAGTTGGCCGATCTTAATGGTGGCCTTACGGTCCCTTAAGAAGGAGCTTACGTACGCGTGGAAGCGTTTTTCCTAAGTTTAGATTCGAGATGGATTCCAGAATGATGGATGATCTGTGTGCAACGAGATTTTGTCGTTTACTGTGAGGCTTTGGCGAGATCTAACGCCAAAAATACCTCTGACATCCCTGGTGCTCACGTCGATTATCTGCCTTTTGATAAGCAGCATGATGTCTGCGTCGATAGAGAGGGCCTGAAGCCGCGGGACCATGTTATATCGGGAGCAGTTCCCGTCCTCGATGTATCGCGTTACTCTGTCGTGGAGTACGCCGGATGCTCAGGAGGCCCAACCTTGCCCACGCAGGACGTGAGCGAGATTGGTCTGAGGTTCTCGGGCGTGATGTCTGACTGGTTTACCTGCTTTCGGGATAAACACTACACAGAGGCTGTTTTCCAGGTCTCTGGGACCCGACCAGTCTCCCACGCACCGTTGATCTCCTCAGTAAGCTTATCGATTGATTTATCATCGAGGTTGCGCAGTAGTCTTTGGAGATGCATCCGGCCCGGGCGCCGAGCGCCGCGTTTAGCTCCTGTAGAGCTTTTACCACTTCCGCTTTAGTGACTGGGGCGTCGAGCTCCTCCGTAGGGTCACCTCTACCGTACTCATGGGTAGTCCTCGTGCCCCGAAGGGCCTATGGGGGAGATACCTGTCAGCTAGGCTCTGAAGTATGTCTACGTCTGATAAGCCCTCCTGCTTAAGGTCGTGTATTAAACGATCAATTGCTAGGCACTGATTCCTTTTTGATTGTGAGTCATCTAACAGTTGCTTCAGGAGGTTCCACTTGCCTCCCGCGCGCATCTGTCCGTCTACAGCCGAGCAAACCTCGTTCCATTGCTGCCTGCTCAATTCTTGGCAATACGCTTCGATTTCACGATTTAATTGCGCTACTTTCTTACGCAGCCTCCGATTGAGCCTCTGCGTTTGCCATCTGGCGAGTAAGGAGTTTTTGGCTTCTACTAGGTGCGCCAGGTGCGCATCCATCCTATTGACTTTGAGGTCCGTTTCGACTATTTTAGTAACAGCCTGAACATCCTCTTTCAGTTTCTTAAAAGGTCCTCGAAGGACTCGTACTCCTCCAAGTCCTCTCCCCGGCGTTTACGGAAGGCATCCCAGTCAACTACACTGAATGCCCTAAGCTGCCTTAACATGCATAGAAATTTCTACAATAAAGTGGTCACTGCCCAGATTTTCTTGCCTATTGTGCCACTAACTCCGGTGGTGTTCTTAACGAAGGCCAGGTCCGGGTGTGGTGTCGCGCGACACTGAAGTACCGATGCGCGTGGGAAACTGTGGGTCCGTAACGAGCTCTAGAGAGCAGTTTGTAACCGCTTGAAGTAGATTATTCCTTTAGGGGAGTGTGTCACATAACCCCACGCCGGATGCGGCGCGTTAAAGTAGTCGCCCAGCTACCACGAGTGGAGCATCCTTCGCTTTGGCCGCCGCCTTGGCTAAAATCGACAAGAATGCCTGGTGACGGTCTCTCGGAGAACTATAAATATTAAGAATGAAAACGCTGTTCTTAAGCCAGTTGTTGGGAATGATTTCGATAAGCATTACCTCAGCTCTCGTGTTGCCCAATTGCAATTTGTGCTCCTGAAAAGAGCATTTTTTACAACTAGAACCGCAAGACCGAGTCTGCCATCGCCGTTTGCCGAGATAGCTCGGTAACCTGGAAAGGACGAAATTTCAGATCTGGTTTCCTGTAATAAGATAACGTGTGGTTTGTTCGCCTGTGTCGCGATAAACTGTTGCAGTGGGGCCTTTCGTCTCTGAAAGCTGGCGCAGTCCACTGCCATATGATCAGTTCTTTAGTGTGACCCGCCATTGTGAATGCTTTGAGTTGGCAAGGCCCCTAGGACGCTGCTGAAGCTTCGCTAGTTGACGCGGGCGTGACTTCCATATAACTGGTTCGGCACACTTAGTCCGCTCGTTTTCTAAAAACTTGGACTCTAAAAAAGAAGAGTTTGACTCTTGATCAATTCATTAAGGGACTTTTGTATACGTTCCAGCGAGCGTTGCACTGCTGCCTCCCCCGTGGCAGTCTCCTCGGCTGCCTCCTGCGAGGTGGTGGCCCTGCGTTTAGCCGGACGCGCCTGCGGTTCTCCTCACCGAAGAGGGCTGTGCCTTGGCTGAAGATTGGCTTTCCGAAAAGCCTCGAATCAGCCTTCATCTTTTCGATTTCTGCCCGGAGGCTAGCGTTTTCTTGTAAAAGCTGTGTTACTCTAGTCTTCTTTATGCTCTGACAATGTTACATGCGTTACCTTTTTTGGCCCCTGTCCGTATTCTGCTTGGCTCGGTCCGCCCACGTAGGTCCTTCCTGGGTGCGCGCCGGGATTGGGAGCGCCCCTTGGATCGTGAAGGTCCTCTGAAGTGGGAGCGTCCCTTAGAGCGAGTCCGGGGGCGTCCTCTAGAGAGGCTGCGTTGACGAGCCGATGGCGACTGCGAACGCGCGCGGCCAGTCGCACTTGACACACTGGAGTCACGTGAACGATCTCCCTGAGGCGCCTGTGACTTCTTGGCGCGCGAAGTACAGCAGTGAATGCATAGAAAAATGGGTAATTACACGATACTAAGGCTCAGCAATGTACCAAACAAGTGATGAGGCTTAATTATTTAAGGATATCCAATTATCACTCTGTCATGAAAGTGGTCCATTGGTATGCCTATTGCAAGCCTTCATTATCATGTGCTGTATGCAAACCCCTACCAAACTCCAAATCTCAGGGAAAGATCACGAAGTGATCGCTAAGAATAGTGCAAAATACAACTCACCCGGAGTTCTATAGGCAGACACACTCAATAAACTTGACATAGTAAAATACACAGCATGAGAAAGTATAAAGGGAAACATTGCCCACAATGTGCGACGACAGCTTCAGATGCTCCCTCTACCTAGAAAGATTCACCCCAAATTACACAAGATAAAGATAGCACTGATGTGACAATTGCAGATAGCTCTTGCAACGTGCCTATCGTGAAGATGGTGATTCCAAAGTGGCAGGCTTCATGTGAGCTGGAAACACCTACAGAGCCAATTAATTGCCTATTGCATGACAATGGCTTCCACTTGAGCCAAATATGTAATCAATGAAAGAAGGGGACCTTGGGGTTCCATCATTTCTTTTTTTGACACCACGTTAATGAAAAAATTACACCATCTCCCGCTAAAGGGGACCATGAGGCGATGCGAAGCCGGTGCACGTGCACGATCGCGTTCCGTTGGCGTTCGTTGGGCACGCTACCGACCTCGCGTCGTGGAACGCGAAGAGGGACGCTACGCGCGTCGTATCTTCCATCTAGCCTGGCCGTTAATTCTCACAGGGCGAGCGGGGAACGCGGTCGACAGGCGGGCGAGAGGGGGGCAGCGTAGGAGAGGAGAGAGAAGGGGAGGGGACGCGCATGCGCTCGAGCTCATCGCGGCGTTGCGCAGGACAGAATATCGGCATGTCTAGCCCGCGTTTCAGAGGAAGAGTGGAAAGGGGGAGGAGTAGGGGAGGGGAGAGGGAAAGTAGAGAGGGGAAGGGGAGAGGGAATGTGGAGAGGGAAATGGGGAGGGGGAAGGGGAGAGGGGAGGGGGAGAGGGTAGTGGAGTGGAGGTGTGTGGAGAGGGTATGCGCATGCGCAGTAAGGGTGGTCACGCCGCACACCACCACCACCACCACCGGATTGAGCTCCGCCCTAAGATACTTCGCATCTAAAACCAGCAGACAATAAAGCCAAGTAAAGTACAAGGGACGTTAGCTGTGCAATTTGTGGGGATCTCGGATAACAACCCTCGCCCTCACCTTCAGCAGCGGTGATAGCAAGCAGCGACGAGCGCCACTGCGCATGTGCGTGCATGTGCGAAGGGTTTATAAGCCTGCCCAGCGAGCGGCCCGGGTGGAGTTGCCGGCAGACTGCCGTGTAGTGTGCGCGTGTGCGTGGCGTGCGGTCCGCCGGGGTCAGGGTTAGCGGCACCGGTGTGAAAGTGGTTCGTGGAAGTGTTTTAGGAAGTTGTTTCAGAGTTTTCTTGCCGCCCTAACGTCGTTCAAGTTCTGACTAATAAACGTTATTACGTTTCCCCGCCCTCTACGAACGCCTTCTTTTCGGAGTAGACGACGGAACCCCACAACTGGCGCCCAACGTGTAATCGGCGACGTCTATTCCCGAGAAGAATGGAGGCTGCTCTCAAGAATCTTCTTGAGACGATGGAGCGCCTCGACCTGGCGTCGGCAGCGTTCTGCGCGGCGCGTGGAGACGCCGCGTCCGCAGCCTACTTGGCAGCGAGGTGCGTTGCGGTCCCGACTGTGGGATATGCAGCGGCTGGAGCGGACGAGGACGCTGGTTGCGGGGCTGAGCTGCCGACAGATTCGGACGCCAACGCGGACGAGGCGGACCGAGCCACTGCGACTGGAGGGAGTAGTACGAGCGCGGAGACGTCGACACCTACCACAGCTGCCGACGCCGACACAGCATGGGATGCCGACTCGAGCGCAGACGGCAGGCAAGGACAAGCCGCTGGTCAGGAACACGCGACTGCGGTTGTTCAAGGAAGTGCGTTGGCACAGAACGAGAAGACCATCGACGGCTGGCACAAGGCTAAAGTCGAGGGTGCCTCGACGAGCACAGACGCGAGCGGCGAAAGAGGGGATGTAGGTGCAGCTGTACTCGCCCATGTGCCGGACGGTGGTGAGTTCGTCGATGCACAGACCGGTTACTGCACTGGCGAGCCCGAAGAGTGCGCAAAATTTTTAGAAAAGGCCATGAAAGGAGAACCGGAGGAAGAAGGCGGCTACAAGGAGTACTTGGACAACCAGAAAATGGGGGACGCTGAGAGCCCGGCACATGGGCTGGAAGGTGAAGCTACGGAAGTGTTGTGGGAAGAGGCTGCGAGCGATGCCCGAGAACCAAGCATCGAAGGCGATGAAGTAGCAGGGCCGCAAAGACGTAGTGCCTCTGTCGAAGCAGAGAACGGCACAGCAGAAGGTGCAGTGGCTACCGGCGAGAACGACGAGGGCAGCGACGAGAGCGACGACGACCACTCGCAACTCGACCGCAACCGAGACAACGACGCAAGAAGCCACGAGAACCTTGGTCAAGGAAGGCAAGACATCCGCCATCAAAGCAAAGGCAGCTTGCTCAAAAGGCGGCGAAGGAAAGGCAGCGGTAAGGGCTCCGGCCAAGGCTCTGGGCAATGCACCGGAAAAGACGGTACCCACGGAGACCCAAACAATGGTGGTGGAAGGCCGAAAAAACGGAAATCGGCGTAGACTATCACCGCGAACTTTCTCTTTTGAGGGGGGGAATGTGTGGGGATCTCGGATAACAACCCTCGCCCTCACCTTCAGCAGCGGTGATAGCAAGCAGCGACGAGCGCCACTGCGCATGTGCATGCATGTGCGAAGGGTTTATAAGCCTGCCCAGCGAGCGGCCCGGGTGGAGTTGCCGGCAGACTGCCGTGTAGTGTGTGCGTGGCGTGCGGTCCGCCGGGGCCAGGGTTAGCGGCACCGGTGCAAAAGTGGTTCGTGGAAGTGTTTTAGGAAGTGTTTGAGTGTTCTTGCCGCCCTAACGTCGTTCAAGTTCTGACTAATAAACGTTTATTACGTTCCCCGCCGTCTACGAACGCCTTCTTTTCGGAGTAGACGACGGAACCCCACAAGTTTAACTGTATCATAATTGCGACATAGATACGAAGAAAGTAAGTGGCCTGAAAGACATTTTGCCACTGGCAGGGGGACCTTCAACCTGCAACCTTGGGATGACACATCCGACAGCGGCACACCGGGCCCGTGCCCCCCGCCCCCAGATAATTTTTTAAATGCGAAGCATTTCTTAGCGAACCTCTGGCACTTTGAGCGTTTCTATCTACGTATCTATCTATCTATCTATCTATCTCTATCTATCTATCTATCTATCTATCTATCTATCTAGCCGCCTACGTCTGGGTGCTCTCATGATCGCCTCCTTAACTTGGTGAAGACCAAATTTGCATGGGAGGGTGAGAGGATTTGACGAATACGATTGCCGGGTCATGACATGAATAACGTTAAAATCATGTCGCTTACGTCGTCAAAACCCTTCCACTAGACACGTGCTGGCACATACCCGTTTACCACGGGCCGCGGTGTACGGGTATGCGCCACAGGTGATTGACAGTTTATATCTACCCAGGAACGGCGAGAACGGACATTGGTAACTTAAATGCTAGAGCGTTAAGGAAAACCAACAATGGCAGCGTTGACTCAACGAATGGAATGAATGAAAATTAGGATCCTGCAGGAATCGCACACAAGCATTCTGCGTGGCAATCAGGTATTCTACCACTGAGCCATGCCAGGTCTATAAACTGGTTCGGAAAAACAGCCTACGCAGGCGTAATATCGGTGCAACGTCAATTGTGTTTGTGGTGCTTGCTATCTAATTTTACAAGAAAGCAATAAACACTACATGATACTCCTACGATGTGTACTCCTACGATACATGCATCATATCAGATTAACGTCTGTAGTTCCAGTGTTGGCTCCGCGTTTATAGCAGTCTAATAAACATACGTTTGTATTCAGTTGATTCAGCAAGCTATATTGAAGCATTGCTCGACCCCGGAGGAATACATTAACGAAAGTTACATATGATATCCACATCACCGCACCGTAAATTGCACTTAGTCCGCAAGAACGACGCAGTGTCCACTTGATTTCTCACGAGGCTGGGCGATGACCTCATGATGACCGAGGATAATGCCAGATTGAGTGACGGCCGCTTTGTAGACTAGGCTATGTAGGCCACATACGCCCAGGTAGTCTACGATTACGACAAACACCATCCACTGATGTTGGTCCACGTAGCACTATCCAGGCCTACCAGCCTCGACGGCCTATACCTCACCAACGCGAAGGGTGGCTTCAGGTTCCTACTTGTCGCCGGCTCTATCGACAGCCGATTTGTCGACGAAATGACCAAGGCATGAGGATGTAGATGCGGTCACTAACCAAGTCAAGGTAAAAAACACAGAGACGTTTCGGGACCCATACGGGTTCCTTGTTCACACTAAGCAGGCAAGAGCCTTGTGTCGCTTTTTTATGCTAAAATGTGACGTAATGAACGGGCGTAGGTGTAGGAACCGAGGCATCCTAGAATTCCAACAGCTCTACTATACCACATACTTCACTACACATGGACCCCTCGTCACCAGGATCACGACCGGATCCTATAACAAGTCATGACCAGCTGCTGGTGCTCACTGATCACGGTGATGATGCCCTTGTTCAAGAACTGTCAAGAACTTCTTCCACACATGCACACGAGTTCGTGAAACGTGCGTGCGTTCTCGGGACACATATGCGGCTCTTCAACATATATATGTGTGCGTATCAAATTTAAACATATCTTTAGCGTCATTTTGTAACGTGTCGCTCAGTAAAAAAAGTTACGCCACAGTCACCTACCCGACGCATGCTTCGCATAACATCGACACCCACGGTACGTGGGATCTGCCGAATTTTTTTTTGCCTTTCTTTTTCTTTCGCTATTTGATTTCTCTAGACGATAGGCTCGAGCTTCTCATGACACATCGGCCTAGAAAACAGTGTTCGGTGCGGTGCAAAAAATCACATCACGTTACCAGAAATCAGGGTTCGGGTCGTTATGGAACCCGCGTATTCTGCGTGGCCGTCAAGCACAATGCCACAGAGCCACGCCAGTGCTCGAAACCGGTTCGGGAAAAGACCCTATGGAGTGGTAATGTCCGAAAGAGGAGTCACATTAACAGACACACAATATTGCTTGATGGAAGCGTAGAATCGTACCAGGCATCACACCGTGTGAATTGTGTAACGAGTGGGCGGGAAGTTGGGAAGTGACCCGTTTTTGAAATGCAACATCAGGTGTCCTCGGCCACCATTACCGTCAAAAACCTGCCATTAACCTGAACGCCAAACGATGATGACAGGTCCCACTCGGTAAAGATATGAGCATTATGCACCTTAAGATAGACGGACAGACAGAATATGAGGCTGATCTAGTGCTCTCCTTATACCACTTCACCGTCCCGGAAAGGCGTTGGTTCTAAGGTCCCAGGGACCTTAGTTGGTTCTGGGTTCGAACCCCGGACCAGGACAAATTTTTCGGCGACATGAGGCTTTCTTTCTGAGAAATCCGTATGGATTTCCTTGTGGCTTCGAGCTACTAACGAGTGGTTGTCTATTGTCCTTTTTTTTTAATTGTATACATCAACGACGAAAATGCGCCAAGCCCCGCATGTTCCTTCAAATGTCTTGAAACGCACTGTGCACACGTGTAAAGGCTTCCTGAATAGACAACTGACGGTCATTTAACTTCATTGTGTTGCGTACTGCTGCGGAGTACGACTTTGCTGGAGACCTTACAATGTTCGACGATCGTTCGACGTGCCGCGTTCCATGGCTAACCTTAAGAGTAATATTTTCTTTTCACGAAACAAATAAAAAAACAAACTGGTCATGTATTTTGAGCCTAACATCTGGTTGTTTTTATGCAATAGTTGAAGCTGACCGATTGTAGAATAATGAATATTTAATTGCATGCTAATTAACATTAATTACTGAAAACATCGCAAAACAATGCATTGCCTAATTTTGTTATTGGGATGTAATATCGAGTGCCTTGGAATTGTGTGAATATGACACATTTTTAGACAGTACATCCTAATTCGAGCCTCAAAGGGATATGGTTACCCTTACGCACATATACAGGGTGTCGATCGCAGCTATGACGCAGCACGATTTAAAAAAAAGAGGAGCGGTGTTACACGAAGCAAACCTAGCTACATATTGTTCCAGGTACACTTGAGGAGCCACTACATTTTTTTCGTTAATGATAATGAAATAATTAGTCATATTTATACTTGTAACTCCACAAGTACTGACCTATTGGTGAAAATGTCAATGAAGGATATATGGGCATGTTCAAATGACATCTAACTGCGCCGCTTTCAGCAACGTAGTAATTGCGTGCTCATTTCTTGCGTCTAATAAAGAAAGACGTCGAAATGGGGAACATAACACGTGACTGCGCTCCCACCCGCAAAAGAAAGAAACGCCCTCAAATAAGCTTACTACAAGCAACCACTTTGCCTCTTGTCCATGGAGGACGGAATACTAAGGAGAAACCCTGACGTCACATTCGTGAAGCCTCCACATCGCAAACACCATCGCCTCCTAGCCAAGGCGCAGCGAAACATTTCGCGATTTCCGTCGCGACGTTTGCAAGCGCATGCGCGCATCGCGAAACTTTGCAGCCTTTTTTTGTTTGTTTTTCGCCGTGCAAGCGGTGTAGTCGATTCACGCATGCTGCTCTTTCTGTGTGCTCTTTAGGAAAGCTACGCAATGCCCAGCTGTTGCGTACACCCGGTGCAAATCGCGTGCACTGCAGACAGTACCGGTGTGACTTTTCATGTGTACGACCGAATCCGGATTTGTCGTGGACGCGGACGGCTAATCCGCGGATGATCCGCCTGCAGGCGCATCCACACGACAGACGGTGTCCTAGGAGTGAACAGCCGGATTACTCTCGACCGCAGACTCGGCGCTCACCTGCGTCCGCTGGCAGCAGACCGGTTTGAGAGTATTCGACAACATGGATGCCGACAAGAAGCGACGCCTGGCTAGAGTGACCTAGAATAGGGGGAGTGTCCAAAGCGCCGGCTCCCGCGTGGGCCTTTTGCCGTGAACTCCCGCGCCGCGCCGCTGCTGCGCCGGACCCGTGGGCTTTCCGCGCTCGGGAAGCGCGCGGAAAGCGAGGGGCGTCTGCTACGCGCTGTAGTTTTTTGCGCCGCGTTTCCACACAGGGCACTAGAAGTCTACTTAACTTTTATAATGCGGTGCGAAATGGAGCTTATCCATCTTTAAGCGTTGTGTTAGTGCTGGGACAACAACAGATTCCAAAAAACCGTGTGTCAAGCGGCATCAGCGTGGCCTAGTTCCGGTCACAGAGTTCGAGAACGTTGGTGCATGGGTAAAAACGCGCAAAACGGGCACGCACAAGCAAAGAACAAAAAAAACCTTATTCGCACGAGTAATCGGGCAATAGCATCACGCATGCTCGAATTAAGAGTAATAAAAGTAAATTGCACGCGCAGTCAGCTGAAATACTTGCGCGCAGCGACCGCTTCACACTACTAGCTTTTTACTCGTAGTCGCCACTGGTTTTCTAGCCACATGCACACCGCTTTATTCGACAATTCATTAGCCTCCACTAGCTCTTTATTATGGACGGAGCACACCAGGAAGACGCAAGGGAAAAAACAAGTAGAGACGGCCATACGACCACAATGTTGTTGGCTTATTTTTGCTTCTGAGGTAGCGTACAACAAGGCTGACCGTGCGCAAACATTTGAAAGAAAAGCAATGCCAGGTAAACTAACTTTATTCCACAAGATTTTGCATAAAAGACGTAATATAGAAAATGCTTTACAAATATCCAGATATCATGAAAGAAAGTTACAAATGCCCCCATTCTTGCTGTACAAGCTGCCTGAACGAAAATACCGTAAGAAATTGACAAATAGAAGTGTAATATCTCAATCACTTCAGAAAATTGTTCAAATGCAGAGATCCCTTATGTACCTAGCCTGAAAAAATGCAACATGCGCCTCTTCTGTCCCACAGACGCGCGCAATCAGCTGCTCTGAACTGACAATCACGTTTGTTTTCGGGCGATCGCTCGTAACATGAAGTGAGGCGTACACGATGTTGCACTGTTATCTATTCATTTACTTTGACTTGTTTTTTTTTTTAAGGTAGAGCCTTAGATGCCTCATCAAACACGAAAATTGACCATCGGCGTCCCTCGTAGCCAACACGAGCGATGCACAAAATGATCACGCAATGACGCCAACAGAACTTGTGACGTCACTATGACGTCATTCAACGTGACGCCATATGATGTGATGGCGCCATCACATGACATGGTCGCTTTGCATTGCCTCCGTGATCGGGGGCCGATCACGGAGGCATCGTAAAAGCAGGTGAGGTGCAGAAAGCTTGCAATGCCTTCGATCCTGTCGGCAGTCCGAAACCACGTTATGTGCAGAAAGCTTTCGGAGAGGGGCGAGGGAGGATCAATGCATTGACTGACGAAAAAGATGGCTTTCGTTTTCGAGTCATCTCAGGCGAATGCATAAGAGACCATGTTTTTTTTTCATGTAATTTTTTCGCATACATTTTACCTATGCGGTCAGTTCTTCAAAATGTATGGGTAAGTCTAACATGTTTACATCGATATTGGTGACCACCACGTTTTTTATAACCTTACGGAAACAAATCGTCAGACCACACATCGTCAGAATTATTTGTGGCTACAGAAAGCGGGTTTGCGCGCCACACACCATAATATTATTGTTAGTCGTTACGCAAATGGCAAGCATGTCAAGTTAGTGATGCCATGACCTATCGGTCGTGTTGGGCATACACACATTCTGCTCCTCCGTGCCAATTTTCGTGTATACCATGTGAACGAGACGCACGTAATTTTTTACTTTTGGTAGCGCGGCCACGCCGACTGACACATTCGGCTTCGCATGAAATGCCTTGAAACAGCAGAGCTCCGGAGGCAGCCTTGTAAAACAAATCGAATGCACGAAATAAAAGATAGGATATGAAGGGTGCAAACGCGTTAGCATGCATGAGCTAGTTACTACGTGCATTATGTGCTACGTTCTCCTGGTTATCTCCAGTTTATTCTCTCCTGCAGCAAGTTTACGTTCGTCATTCCACACGAAAGTAACTGAAGCGCCTTTTCTCACGATGAAGTGCGCGCAGGATGCGTTCCTCAAACAGCCGCGGAAGTGTGGACCAATGGCGGTGACAAACCAGCTGAAAGGATATATACAAAATCTCCGTTTCACGACACACGAACTAACAAACGCGTTATCTGTGTGATGAGTCACTGCAGTATTATGTTGCAGTGATGCAGTATTAAATATTCCTCAAATTTCCGAAATTTTAGCTAATAGCGGCCAAAATATGACGCGCGTAGCAGACGCTCGCCGCTTTGACGCGGCCTTCGCCGCGGAGAAAGCCCACGGGTCCGGCACGGCAGCGCCGCGGTGCGGAAGTTCACCGCAAAAGGCCCTCGCTCCTCCCATGTATTCGCGCGGCGCTTTGGACACTCCCCCTATTCTAGGTCACTCTAGTCGGAGTATACGAGAGCGAGCAAAGCTACGGAATGAAGCGGGCGCCGCAGAGCCATCTAGTGGGCGCTCCGAGTACTAGCGGCTGGCTACGACGCAACGGCAGCCAAGCCTCGACCTTAAGGAGTTTCTCCCCTAAAAAAACAACTGACAATTTTCGTGTGAGTACCCCTTGATAGCTGTAGGAAGTGCAGAACGTTGATTCGCCTGTCCATAATCGACGCTGGCATTCACAGGCAACCGCGCGCTGGCATTCCAACCGTGCCGCCCGCTCGGCATCCATGGCGGGAAAGGAAAACTTTGTGCGTAGGGACGCTATCGCCCGTGGCTGCATCGGAGGGGGGCAGCGCGTGCAGCGTACGACTGTCAGCTGTGTTTTTCCGTATTTTGGACAAGTCGACTGACCGAACGCACCCACTGATGCCACTGCAAGAACGCGCAAACTGCGCCACGGACGATAGCGTCCGTCTCCGTCGGGCGAGGTCTGTCACGGAGGGAGCGCGCAGGTTTTGGAACTAGACTAGCTGGCGTTGTGCAGTGCGCGCCCACTCTCCTCCTCCTTAGGCTCCTTGTCCTTACTTCTCTTTCCCGCACCCTTAATATAAAAAAACTACACACGGTTATGCTATACATCGATTTGCCTGCGTAACGCCATGCATGGCTATGCTATGCTTTACCATCTCCCCACCTCATTTGCCTTCTCCGTCCCCTCACTTTCCTTTTCGCTAGCCATAATATACCGTACCATACATGGCTATGCTATAGATGGTTTTACCTGCGTGATGCCATACTTGGCTATGCTATGCCTTGCACTCTCCCTTCCTCCTTGCCATCCTCCTCGACCTCACATAGCTGTTCACCCTCTCTTCCCTTTCCCGCCCCGGTGCAATACGCGGCTACGCTGTAGATGGCTGTGCTATACATGGTTTTGCGTGCGCGACTGCCAAGCGACATGAGACGACGACGACTGCATACGACAGCACGGGCTCCTGAAGTGCTCCGCACATGAAAATCTGTCATCACAAGCTCTTTACCTCTGACTGTCGTCAGCGACTCTAAAAGCTCGTTCACACCTGCGACTAGCGCTGGTCGCGGGACAATTTGCGACTGGCGACCAAAAAGCGACTCTACGCGGCCTATGTTGTCACCTGCATGCGACTTATACCCGTCGCTACAGAGAATTCACGTCTGCTCGCATTGCTATTGCCCCACAAAATAGGCTGGCGTCTTGTTCCTGCGCACCTGATTGGTTCAGAGGCGCACCTGATTGTTTCAGTGTAGCCGTCGCTGCTGCGAGGATGGTTGAAAAGGACCGGGGCAACGCAACCGTCAAGCTAGTGTGGGTTCCTGGCCACTCAGGGAACCCGGAGAATGAGGAGGCGCATCGTGTGTCCCGCGGTCAAAAAACCGGTAGTGGTCCCTACGGGCCAGGTTTTCGCGGTCGAGGCAGCGATTTCTTTTAACGACGTCATGAATTACTATAAGAACGAACGGCGCCTTTACCCTCCCTGAGATTACGATCTTACAAGGGCGCAGGCGAGAATCCTATGCCGCTTACAAACGCACTCTTTCACCAGCCTTCATAACTGGCAACTATCACGAATGGAGAATTCAATCCAAACTCTCAAAACTCCATTCCAAGTGAACCAACTACCCAAAATCGTGTCTTGTGGGGATGTGCGAGTTTGTCCCCTCCAATGCACTCCTGCCACGTCCCAATTCACCTATGATGACCTCACGAGAACTCCCGAACGGGACAAACTGTAGGCCATTTTTTCTGGGCCGAAAGAGTCGCTTCTTGCGTGGAGCCACCCTGAGGCACAGGAAAGTTGACTGTTAGTCAAATCAAGCTGGTACCATCTTCCTGCGAACTCATTTGCGATAGAAAAGTACTCTAAGCTGCAGTACATGAGGTAGTGTTTATTTGCTATCGCAATCATTATTACCAGCTTTAATTCACAATAGCACGTCTTGTGCTATCATGGCTTAGTTGATTGATCAGAACAGAGGATGGGGCTCCTGATCCACGAAAATATAGCTGGAAACATAGAGGAATACCATAGAATTGATAACAGGGTGGGAGGTATCATAATAAAACCCATAAAGAGGTACAGGATCAAGACGGTAATGGCATACACGTCTACATCCTGCCATAATGGACATTTAGTTGAAAGCTTCTATAAGGATGTGCAATACTGTATTGATGGACGACTTTAGTGCCAAGGTATGCAAGAAGCAGGCTGGAGACCAGGCAGTGCAGGAATATGGCATCGGTTCTAGAAATGCGAGAGGGGAGTAATTAGTAAAGTTCTCAGAACGCAATGATTTATGGATCTCACATACCTCCTACCGAAAATGACAGAACCGTACGTTGACGTGAAGGAGCCCTGATGGTGGAACTAAGAATTAAATAGGCTTCATACTGTGCGCACACCCTGGCATCGTGCAGAATGCGAACGTGCTTGGCAAGATGCGACGCAGAGACCATAGGATGATAAGGTTTCGAATTCGCCTAGACCTGAGCAAGGAACGGCAAAAAACCGGTACGCAAGAAGCCAATTATTCAGTTAGCGCTGAGAGGGAAATTACACCAACCGAGGAAGCCGACCTTAGCATTGATCAAGTCGAGGGTACGGTCGTTAGGCAGGACACCGGTAAGCTCTCCCAAGAAACGAAAAACCTCATTGAGAAACGTCAAAGCATAAAAGTCTCAAACCCAACAAACAAAATAGAACTCGCAGAGGTTTCGAAGTTAACCAATAGGCTCAAGGTTGCCGAGATGAGGTACAATATGGAGAGAATTGCATATGCTCTAAAGAACGGACAAGCCTAAAAGTGGTGAGAGGAAAATTGGGCACAGCCAAAGACCAGATGTATGGACTAGGAGACAAGAGAGCCAGTGTCACTGTTAAAAATAAAGAAGTGGGGCATGGAATTAGGGGGGGGGGAGCAGGCGCGAGAGAGGAAAAAGGAAGTTAGGGAGATTCGGAGCTAGCCCTTGCGCAGTAAAGACGTTTATGACCACGGGTCCATGTTTATTACATTGTTTGGTGCCGTGAAACCCTGGAGTGGTCACTCCTGAACTACGATGACTTCGGCCGAGTGCCTTCGGAAGGTGCGTGGAACTCTCAGGCTGAGTGTCTCTCAGATTTTGCGCTCCTGAAAGAACTCCTGCAGAACCCCGATGCCGAAGCTCGCCATGTCAGGAAGCACGTCTACTTATTGAGGAGTAAGGAAGCTGAGCTCCGCCAGTTGGACGAGAAAATTTTCGACGTTATTGAAGACAAGGAAGTTGAAACGAAATTTCGGTCGAAGTTCGAGGCAATAACACCGAATCTGTCATGACAGCGCGCAGAAGCGTGGAACCACAACCTCAGAATATAACTATTCGGTTCTGTTTTGGCAATGATCAAGTTACAATGACGTGCGTGGAAGAACCTCCTGAGCAAATGTTTCACGCTATTAATCACACACACCTGTTACCTTATTGGACAGGAGAGGAACAACCATTAGAACATTTCAGCAGCATTCTAAAGTGGGATAAAGTACCGAGAGAAGAGGATCAGGCGACAACCAATCTCGAATGTGCAGGCGCAAGTGGAAGATACGGTAGAAGTTGTGGCATGAATAATGAGGTGGAAGAATATGAACAGGTTTCTGTCATTGACCAAATAATGAAGCGTGCAAAGGAAGATCTTGCCGACAGTTGGCCCACCAGCAACAATGACTCCTTCGATCTGCTCGTTGGTGGAGCTAGCAGTCCTGCTGAGTTTCCTGCGGTGCCCTCGACGTTGGATGCACAGCCTGGACGCCGCGACTCCGTTCTGGTCAGCTTCGGTGAACCAGATGAGCATGTGACCAAACAAGGCAAAGAAGTGAAAGCGCTGCATCTGCCTCCAGAAGCGATGCACAGTGCCCTGCGGACGGCGCTGAAGGAAAGCCGCCACCGCGCGAACCAACTGCGCAAGCACCTCAACGAGCTTATTCTCAGGGACAACAGGAAGAGTCAGGCACAGAGACTCGCCACTGATATGATGAATGCATCGGAAGAACGTGCGGTTATCTCAGCAACCACCTCCAAATACGGGATGTGGCACGGTTGGTGCCGCAGAAACAAACAGCGCTGCAAGTATCCAGGCGCTTCGTGCAAAAGACAGCTCCAAAACGCTGCAGCAAAGCGTCAGCAGGAGAACCTCAATGCGGAGTACACCAGCAGTGCCGCGCCGAGATAGAAACGAGGGAGATGGAAAGGGCATTTCCTTGTCGGATCAGCGCGCTACATCCCAACCAGGCTTCGTCACAGATTCACATCGGACACGCGATCATAGTGCAAAAACACCTGTCCGAATGAAGTCACTGCATGACGGACTAGACGGAGTAGTCAGAGCCTGCTCCGTCCATTTGTCCATTTGGCAACGGGCCACGTGGTGAACCGCCCGGTACAAAAGTTGTGCATGTTGGAAGCAACAAAATGACCTATGAAACCTTTGTCCCGTCCCCCTCGGAGGATGTTTAAAATAAATAAGTGGGGCATGGATTTAGTAGGGCAGGGGGATTCGGAGCTAGCCCTTGCGCAGTAAGCCATCTTTGACCACGAGTGCTTGTTTATTGCACTCAATACCAATATGGATAAGATGGTTAAAGTAGTTGAGGAGTTCTACAGAAGTCTGTAAAGAAGCCGGGGCAGCCAGGACAATAATGCAAGTACTAAAATCCGCCCAGAGGAATCAGACGTCCCGGCAGTAACGACAGGGCAAGTAAAGAAAGCTTTGGGGGGAATGCAGAGAGACAAAGGCGCTGGTGATGACCAGGTAACATCAGATCTGTTGAAAGGCGGTGGACTGGTTCAGTGTTGCCAGATTGGGCTATTTGCAGCCAAAGTAGGATACTTAAATTTTCGTTTTGCTGCGTTTTAGATGAGTTGGCTATGTGGCTATTTTTGGGCTACATTTTTATGTGGGCCATGAACAGTAAAACAGCGAACTTTGGAAGCAATACTGCATGTGCGATGTGGTTTGAAAAAGCACTTCGGGAGTTGCGTCGATTTCAAGCCAAGCCTGCGCTTCTTGGATAAATTGAATAGTTCTTTTATGCACTGAAGCAAATATTGTTTTTGCTAATCTCTAATGAGTCAACTCAGTAAGAACTGATTATATGAATTTGTAATGTACCTTTTGGTCTTATATAAGATGCTTTCATAGGTGATGACTGATGGCGTTTACGATCGCTAAACCTGAAAACGTGGTATAACACACTGCATTGTAGAGCCTCAGGTAATTTTATAGCTTAGCCACTGGGAAACCACGGCGAATGGTTTGCATTAGACATTTTTTCTTCCTGTGCTTTACCACTTCCAGTGAATCCTTTCGCTTGGGAGTATGCTGATGCCTGTATATGTGATACTTGTGTTACTCTAGTTTAGTCAAACACGTGCTTTGGCCATGTGTTTGATGTTGCGAGTTGGCATACTTACTCGAAAATAAAAAGAAAACGTAGCTAGTTTTTTTCCATGACTCACTGTTTGTCGTTTTACACTAGCTGAAACGATGGCCAGATTTTGGCTACAAGCCACCGAGGCGCGTCTGGAGAGTTGGCTACTTCTGGGCTATATTATCAGTCTGTTCTGGCTATGTCATTCTGTACCGTCTGGCAACACTGAACTTGTACTAGGCAAATTGGCCACGCTATAATAGAAGCATATTTTGGTGGTGAGGGTACCAAAATCTCGGACGAGTATAACACCATTTTAATTCATCAAAAAATGGACGTGAAGGAATTCAATAATTACAGGCCGATCAGTTTACTGTCTGTTGTCTACAATCTATTTACAACGGTCATAAGCAGTAGAATTAGGACAGCCTTAAAATTTCATGAACCAAAGGATGAAGCAGGATTTCGTACACGCTAATCAGCAACAGACCATCTTCACATTATCAGAACGCCAATAAAGAAATGTGCGGAATACGACCAACAATTATTATAGCCTTGGCAGATTGTGAGAATGCACTCATTCGGTGGAAATCTCACCAGTCATGCAGGGACTGCGGAATCAGGGCGTCGACGAACGATATACAAGGATACTGGAAGAAATCTACGGCGGCTCGAAAGCGAGAAAATTACAATAAAGAAGGACGTAAGGCAGGGAGGGACGATCTCCCCAGTGCTATTCGCCATGCCCTTACAGGAGGCTTTCAGGACCCTAGATCGGGAACAGTTAGAGATACGAGCTAATAGAGAGTACCTTAGTGGCTTGCGAATCCTTGTGAGTAACTTGATGAGTAACTTAGGGAGCGTATTGAAAATCTTGATTACTAAATCAGACAAGGAAAGCAGAACGGTAGGCCTGAAGATTAACATGCAGAAAACTAATGCTCTACAGTCTCGAAAGAGAACAGCACTTGCAATAGGTTGCGAGACACTGGAAGCTGTGAAGAATTGCGTCTGCTTAGGACAGGTAACGACCACGGCGCCGAACCATGAGACTGGGATAACTAGAAGAATAAGAATGGGATGGAGCGCACTTTAAAGACATTCTCAAATCATAAATTGTAGTTAAAGGCTATTCCTCAAGGGAAAATATGTAACAGCTGCATCTTACCGGCACTTAGCTACGGAGCAGAAATGTGGAGGCTTACAAAGAGCGTTACACTTAATTGTTGAGGACGACACAGCGAGCCACAGAGAGGAAAATAATAGGTGTAACCTTAAAGGACCAGAATAGAGCAGAATGGGTCAAGGAAACAAGCGGGTCTTAAGCACATCTTAGTCGAAATCAAGAAGAAATGGGCGTGGGCAGGATATGTAGAGAGTAGGCAAGATAGCAGCTGGCCATTAAGTGTGGCAGGTTGTATTTCAAGAGAAGGCAAGCGCGCGAGGGGGAGGCAGCAAGTTAGCGGGGCAGATGAGATTAAGGAGTTTGCGGGGTTAACGTGGCCGCATGAAGAACTGGACAGTGTTACTGCCGAAACATTGGAGAGGTATTTGCCCTGCAGTTGGCGCAGTCAGGCTCATGATGATGGTGATGTTTGCATTCAATATAATCCAAGGTTCGAGCGCCTTCATGAAATGAAATGCACAGGACACATTGTCTAATCTGTTAAATTATCCATGGCATCACCTTTCTGATGCGCAGCGCAGGCTCTATGTAATGATCAAGGTCCATAACAATCTCTTCTTTTTGTGCATAATACTTTCTGGCTATAGAGCTTCAGGGGAGAGGCAGATGTTGACTGTAAGAAAGTCGTGTACAACTAAGATAGCCAACTGCGATATATCTCACTCTTGGCTTTCCCGTTCGGCAGGCACCTCAATGCGGGTAGCGAGGGATGCCGACGACCGGACGGAGCTCGGACGGGAAGCGGACGTTGTCGGCTCCGGTGCCGTAGAGCTGGTTGTAGAAAGACCCTGCGACAGGATAGTTTCATGCAGAAGAGATTCTATGCTCATCCTTGATTTGCACATATAGAAGTCGACACTAGTTATTCACTACTTAGGTAACGGAGAACAATTTTCAAGAATGTGCAAATTCTCTAGTTAGTGTTTTAGACTAACCTATGCCTGTACAGGCATAGCATATGCCTACCCTGTGCCTGTACAGGCATAAAGTAGTCACGGCCACGGCCGCACTGGAGATGCGCGCGGGCAGCGCCCGACTATCCAGTCAGGTCGTGGCCTTCGTGGTCGTATGTAGTAGTAGTAGGCGTCAAGCAGGTCGTCATCCGAGGGGTGAGAGGCTTCGCAGGAGGGGTAGTGCCTCCCCAAGATTGGCGAGGGAGAAGCTCGTTCTGAGGGGGTGCGGAGCTTCGTATTATAAGGCCACATAAAGGAAAGCTACGATTTTTCAAGGGCTCGTTTATCTTTGTTAGACACAATATTAATGAGAACTAACAGACACTAACGCCAAGGAAAGTACAGGGGGTGTTATCTGTAGTATTTAGAATGTAAATGTGAAGAAAGTAAAGTGGACGAAAAGATGACTTGCCGCCGGCAGGGACCGAACCTGCGACCTTCGAATAACGCGTCCGATGCTCTACCACTGAGCTACGGCGGCGGTCATCCTCCCGTCCACTTTCTGGGGTATATATGTTGATTAAACCTAGGAGTGTTAGTCAGCGCCAATCGCAGCCATGGCGGCGAGTGTGGAACACTTTTTTTGCCTCTTGGCGTCACGTAGCACGTGATCTTTTTACGAGTTGGCAGCTGACCAATAATCCCTCGCATACTACCTGAAGGCATTAAGTCTGCCAGGACGAGACCCTCGCTATGAATGAAGGAAAGCTACGATTTTTCAAGGGCTCGTTTATCTTTGTTAGACACAATATTAATGAGAACTAACAGACACTAACGCCAAGGAAAGTACAGGGGGTGTTATCTGTAGTATTTAGAATGTAAATGTGAAGAAAGTAAAGTGGACGAAAAGATGACTTGCCGCCGGCAGGGACCGGCGGCAAGTCATCTTTAGGTGGCGTTGATTATAAGCCACTGTGTAAGATATATACTCTGTGTTATAAGCTCACTTGGATGGGGAGAGTGAATGGGAGGAGGATAACAAATGGCGCTTTGCGGAAAGTAGGTCATCTGGAGAGGAGTCGGCGCTCCTGTGTATTTCACTGTGTGGGTGCGACGAGCCCAGTTCTGCATCGTCTGGGCTCCACACCCACCACGCTGCGACTGAACATGATATGCACGGCCGGGGTGGCACGTACCAGAGCGGCTGTGCATATCATGAACAGCAGCAGCATTTTCAACGCTGCTTTCGCACCAGTGCAGCCGGGATAATGATACGCTTTTTTTGGCGAGTGGGCGGGAAGAATGGGCCACTTCCGCAATGGAACACTTCCGTAGCGTTCGGGAACGGTTGTGAATTAGCTGATCTTCGCGCGAGATCCACGCTGCTTAACCTGAACAACAAGGGAAAAAATTCATAGTGAAAAATTTGCCGAAGCTTAAGAACTAAATGTAATGCCTGACGAAAGGGGCAATAGTTTCGCTGTCCGGTGGCTTTCATGGCGTAATAATAACAATATCTCGGGTTTAACGTCCCAAAACCACGAGAAGATTACGAGAGACGCCGTAGTGGAGGGATGCGGAAATTTCGAGCACCTGGCGTTCTTTAGTGTGCACCTCAATCTAGGTACACGGGCCTCAAACTTTTTTTTCGCCTCCATCGAAAAGGCAGCCGCCGCTGCCGGGATTTAGCAGTCGAGCGCTATAGCCACTAGACCACCGTGGCGGGGCGGATTTCATGGCCTATATGTGGCTCAAATTTTTAACTCTTTGCAACTGTGTCAGCGCGCCATTAGGAATCGGGATAGATTTCAGAAGCCGTGCATTTCATTGTGCTCAGCTATTTAATCACAGTTCTCAGCAAGACATATAAACTGGGGAAAAAGTCCTCATACACGGTAACTTCATTCTTTCAGGGAAGTATCATGCGTTTAAATGCGATAGCGTTGAAGAGCCTGTGTCGCACTAATTGTGGTGCCGGAATCGCTGGCAGTGAGCGAAAATTGGCTTTGTGGGTGAGCAAAACATTGAGATGGATGCCAGTAATAAGAATCACGGGGTGGAGCCGGAACCAAATTCATGCCTTCGACGCGGCAAGCAGGCATTCTGGCACAGAGACACGCCGTTGCTTGAACCTTTCGGAAAAAAAAACCCTCTGCGGGCTTCGTGGAGTGCCAGGAGTCGCGATATCGCTTATAATGTTGCGTGGCAGAAGCTTAGATCACAACTATGCGTCACTGTCACGGATCTCCGGACAACAGTCGGCTAGACTGAACGGACGAGGCGATAGCGTTACACAAACCTATTTTAATTACATACAAGAAAAACACACATTGTTAACTCAAACCACTGCAAACATAAAAAAAATACCGGCACTAATATAAGCTATGACAAAAAGAACAAGTCAGGGAAACAAACGTCTATACAGTACGGAGCGTTCCTCGCTCAAAGAACTCACGGCGTTCTGTGTCGATGCATGATGAGGCGAGGCGTTGTCGGGGACACTTGCTTAACGTCGGCGTTCGAGTCGATGCGTCGATGCCATAGGCTTGGCCGGTTGCAGAACGCGAGCTGGCGTCGTGGTTGAAGCTGGGAGGCTCGGAGTAAATGACCTCAGCGTCGACTTGCGCTGGTCAGCATTTCCCGGGAACAGGACTGGCTCAGGCGAGGCTTACGGAGCGGTGCCTAGGACGAAGCGCTCGGAACACAAGCCGATGACGCTCCCTGGCCGCTGCAGGTGTTCGTGGCGGCCATTCAGTTCCTAGGACGTGTCCTTGATCAGCCGGTGACTACGGTTCGATGCCGTAGAGCGATGGAGCGCGAGCCTACGGTGCGATGCCGTAGAACAAAGGGAGCCGGAGCGCCCGGAACACAGGCCGGCGACGCTCGTGCCCGCCTCACGCGCTCACGATCGAACACGCAGGGCCCCTCTGCCCACGCCATCTTCCTCTTTTATATCTTCGACGTCGTTTTTCTCTTCTTCTAGCCTTGATGCCATGCTCGACGTCTTCCTCTTCTTTTCTCATATTTTCACTGTACCTCTGAATTGTGACAATGGCCCCCTTCTTCAAGAGTTTTCTCCGGAAGAAAACTGCTCAAAACCTCCGATGTCTTCAGACGAGCCTCAATCCGACGTTTGCAACTATCAGTCTCATACTGACCCTTAAGCACCACCACACTCGTCCTCCAGTGTCATCAAATCCTTGAATGTGCTCAAAGCACTTCGCACACCACTTACCACTACACAGTTTCGGGAACACTACTCGAGACATGCATGTATTCACATTTCACATTGTTGCACATAACTGCTTAACACACTTTTGGCAGTCACTGCCAAACTGTTCGCTCTATGGGCTACGCATTTTATTTAAATCCAATCTCTTTTCTAGCTCATGACAAGGATCAAATTCCAACTTCTTTTTCTCCTCCTCCCGCTGCGCGTCTTTCGCGACTTTCTTCCGCGTCTTTGTACTGTCCATCGTTGCGAACGCTCAGTACAAACGCTGCCTTTATTTGTGCTCCTAACGATCATGGAACGCCTCATCCACACGACTCTTCTAGGGTATGTCCTAACTTCACGTCCCCGGCTGAGCATTTGCGCATCTCTTTTGACATTCGGGTATCCGTGATTAGATTTCGGGTTGTTTTCTTCCTGCAATGCTTTGACTGAGCGACACCGTTAGCATCACACAAGCCAATGAATCTCCCGCTCTCCAGTACTACTATCTCTTGCGTATGCCCTGTTCTTTTCTCTTCAAGATGCGTTCCTTTCAGCGAACTGCTACTCTCGATTTCTGCGACGCCAGTCAAAGCCGCGACCATTTCCTGAGGTCCCTGATCACCATCTGTGGCGCGCCGTTCACTACCAACCTCATTACTGGATCTACCAGCCACGTCTGAGTCCACTTCTTTGTTATTGCTAATTACTAGTCCCTTTTCTCTTATACAGCACCCATGGTCTGTAGTCATTCCGTCTAACGAATCACAGCTGTGAACACCAGGCTCTCCAAATTCCCGCAGGAAATCCACCTTTGGAATTCCTATGTTATCATCTGTGGCCTTTGCCAACCTCATTTTGTGCTCCCCACCTTGACCTAAGGCTGTCAGCTCACACCGATGCAAGTAAACATCCAGGTCTTCTCGTCTGTCGTCTAAAGGAGCCATCACTTTTCTGGGACAGACTCGCGTCGATCTTGGAGGTTCTGTCTCGGCTATGGAGCCCCTATCATCTGTGCTCCTCTCACTACCTCGCTCTAAAGTCCGCTGTTTCCGCAGCAAAGACCAGCAGAGGGCGACTCGCCACTCATCACATGCAACGAATTCGATAGGTTGTGGGAGGTGCGACTCATCCGGCAGGACTTGGGAAGCCAGCAGGCAACCTTGGACCAGGCCAAGCGAGCCGCTCGGGCCAGTGGGGCCCTGGAATAGGGGCTCCAACCACGGGAACCTTAGTTTGCCATTTGAATAAAATGTTTATTCCTCCTCCTCCTCCGTCTCGTGCTCAATCCTCCTGATTTTACGTTCCTCCTCTTCGTGCATTTTCTCGCGCCTCTCCTCGCGCGCCTGCGCTCGTTCATCTCTCAGCCTCTTTTCCTCGCGATCATACAGCCGTATTGCTTCTTCACCCGACAACCCAAGCTTTACTGCTAACTCTAAAATCTTCGTCAAGTCCATCCTCCCTGCCGAATAGAAATCCGTGAGACCCACAACAAAAAATAAGAAAAAGGATCCTGGCAGGCTCGCCACCTATTTTTGTCACGGATCTCCGGACAACAGCCGGCTAGAATGAACGGACGAGGCGAGAGCGTTACACAAACCTATTTTTATTACACACAAGAAAAACACACATTGTTAACTCAAACCACTGCAAACATAAAAAAAAATACCGCCACTAAAATAAGCTATGGCAAAAAGAACAAGTCAGGGAAACAAACCTCTATACAGTACGGAGCGTTCCTCGCTCAAACAACTCACGGCGTTCTGTGCCGATGCATGATGAGGCGAGGCGTTGTCGGGGACACTTGCTTAACGTCGGCGTTCGAGTCGATGCCTCGATGCCACAGGCTTGGCCGGTTGCAGAACGCGAGCTGGCGTCGTGGTTGAAGCTGGGAGGCTCGGAGTAAATGACCTCAGCGTCGACTTGCGCTGGTCAGCATTTCCCGGGAACAGGACTGGCTCAGGCGAGGCCTACGGAGCGGTGCCGTAGGACGAAGCGCTCGGAACACAAGCCGATGACGCTCCCTGGCCGCTGCAGGTGTTCGTGACGGCCATTCAGTTCCTAGGACGTGTCCTTGAACGGCCGGTGACTACGGTGCGATGCCGTAGAGAGATGGAGCGCGAGCCTACGGTGCGATGCCGTAGAACCACAAAGGGCGCTGGAGCGCCCGGAACACAGGCCGGCGACGCTCGTGCCCGCCTCACGCGCTCCCGATCGAACACCCAGGGCCCCTCTGCCCACGTCATCTTCCTCTTTTATATCTTCGACGTCGTTTTTCTCTTCTTCTAGCCTTGATGCCATGCTGGACGTCTTCCTCTTCTTTTCTCATATTTTCACTGTACCTCTGAATTGTGACAGTCACACCATGTGAATTGCCCAACGACTGTTTTAAAGGCTCACCAATGAGAAAGAGCTGAAGCAAAATAATTATCCACAACAGCATCAACAAAGTGTCCAGCTGCGTAGGTGCGCGTATTTTGTTATGGAAGCGTAGTGGGTACTTCGGTGATTAACAGAATGTTGAATTATGGTGCAGTGAGCACTAAGCAACTGCACTTGCAGTTGTCGTTCTAAGAGAGTTCAAAACAGCCAATGTCGCGCACACAGACGTTTCTTTTCTCACGGCGAGGTTGAGGTATCCACCGAGAAGCGAAATGTAACTTGAGAGACACTTTGATCGGGCTAGTTGGTGACGATCCAGTATTGTCATTTACATCATTTTTTTTTCTTGTACCTATGTATGCATGCGCATCTCGCCATAGGCGAGAAGACAAGGCGGGCTAGCGAATGCGAAGCTGATGTGAACGGTGTCGAATTACGTTATCGCGTTCTATTCTTGAAGGCAATGCTGAAGCGTTTTTTTTTTTAATTTGTACATACCGATGTGGTCCACGTATTGAGGTCTTAGAAATTAGAAGAAATTCAGTGGCCAAGTGCTTTCAAGTAGAACACCGTAGCTGCGCCAGGCGTCTAGCCTTCTCGATAATATAAACTCTTTCGCCCATTCAATTATCGACTTTAACCTTCGTAAAGCTTTTTGCAGATCCACCTAGACTTCAAAGATGAACCACGTTTACCTGTCGTTATCGAAATCACCAGCTGTCGTCGAGTAGACGCTAAGTTGTGACGCAGCTAAGTACGAGGGCGGCCGCAATTCGTCTAGTGCTAAATCCAAAAGGCGGGAAATCTGTCTTTCTGGATTCCCGTTAAACAACCGCGGGAGGTCGACATTAAGCTGCGGCGGTATTTTTCAAGTGTCCAGCTAGTGGACATGTTCACTTTGGCCAAGAATCATCACAGCGCATGCGGCTGCTCCAGGGGCGTAGCCAGAAATTTTTTTCGGGGGAGGGGGGGTGGTCAACAATACCTTATGTATGTTCGAGCGTTCGTTTGTATGTGCGCGTGCATATTTACGCAAGCAAAACTGAAACATTTCGGGGGGGGGGGGGGAGTTTGATCCCCCCAACCCCACCCCCCCTTGCAGGCCCGTTTTTTTCGGGGGGAGCCATTTGCTGAAAGCCTTAACTATTTGAGAAAAACGCGTATGTTGATTATTTATTTTCGCTAAAACACCAAGTATCCTAAAAATTGCGGGAGGGGGGGGGGCGCCAACACCCCCCCCCCCCCTGGCTACGGGCCTGTGGTGAACACACACAAAACAAAACACACGTTTATCATTTCTCTTGCGGCACGACAAGCGACGAATGGAAGTCGGAGCTGAAGGTGCTAACGGTGGCCTTCGTGAGTTCATGGCGCCGCGCTAACTATTTACTAACCTAATGCACGCGCAAACACACGCCGATGATGCAAAAAAAAAGAAGTAGCAAGCTCCGCCCTATCGTTGAAAACCAATTTGTAAATATATATAAGGCTGTGAAAAGTCAACGAAGCATGCGGTGGCTCTATGGCGTTGTGGTTAGAGTGTCTGCTTTCGGTGCTTGTGGTCATGAGTTCGATTCCTGTGTCGTGTGCGATTTCTATGTGTTGTCATATGTGCGCGCTTACATTGATGTCCATTTTCTAACTATCCCTAGAGGTAAGTATTACCGAAATTATTCCGTGAAACACTGTTGAGTGCTACAATTTCTTTTTTCGCAGCCGCTTTAGGGCCGCCTATTGACATGACGCCACACGTACATTGTAAACCACTTTGCACCCTTAAGGGGGTTTCAAGCAAGCAAAACACCCTTTTGCTTAACCAAAATTTGCAAAAAGTTGGGCGTAAGGGTGCTTTCCTTCCCCAAAATAGCCTTTAAGGGGTAATGCTCTACCTAAACATCCTTTAGGAGTTAAGGTTGTTATGGGTTATCGAAACACCCATGGCCCATACCACAGCGTGCCAGATGATAACTGGGACTCGCTGATTAAAATGTCGTTGGATCTTAGGCGAGTTTAGATTAAAAGATATGTCTCCTGTAGGGCTATCTACAAGTGTACCATTAGTTTACGCCCATTCTCTTAATGTTTAATGTTACTTTATGCGAAACAAGAATATCTCCACCGGCACTGAACGGCGGCTTAAGATAGTATAGCTATACTAGATACCAGATGGTCAACCGTCAATGTAAGGCTGTGTTGCACGAGCGCTCCGCCCATGTGGTATTTTACAATACGCTCTGCTGTGTGTGCGGTTTGGCGCGTGCGTGCACCTTCTATGCTGATGTCATCTGTAATAACATGTTCTCTGAATGGTAGATTTTATATTTCACATTTTTCACTGATAGGGGTGTTTAGGCCATTGGGAACACCCCATGATAAGGGTGTTAGGCCAGCGGCAGCACCCCATGGTATGGGTGTTTTGATACGTGAAAACACCCTTCTCCTAGGGTGTAAGGGTGTTATAGACACGGCAAAACCCCCTTAAGGGTGTAAAGTGGTTTACTGTGTATAACTGCACTGAAAGAACTTACCATTCGCAACACAATATGGCATTAGTATTCGTCTGATAAGCAACATCAATCTACTCTAGCAGTCAGTCCTTCCGTGTGGGCTCGTATACCGCTGAAAGCCGCCCGTCACCGGCAGCAGTTAGCCCTTGTAACTCTCAATCTCGGTGTTTTTAGTTTTTGTAGTCGAAGATGCAAAAATGACCTAGCTTGAGTCAGTTCTGATCGAAACTACATTTGAACGATTATTATATTCTTAGTAATTGAACATCCACAATCTTCACAGCGACCGTGGCGCACGAAGTACAGCTCTAAGCCTAATAGTTGGTTCGGCTAGAGTGAACTACACGCGGCTGTGTAGTACGCGAAACGTAAATAAGCACCGAAAATATGTTCAAACGGGTGACGAAAACTAAAGTGTTCAGTGTACAGTTGAGGTGCACGTTGTTTTACAGTACAGATGTACAGTTGAGGTGCACGTTGTAACCGCAACACATCTGCGGTTACGCTAATATATTTTGCGGCAAAACAAGCCAGATAGAAGTTCTTATCGTAGGCAGCACATAACAGACAAATTAACTATCTGCTGTTAGATTGTCGCGAGCACGAACGCACTCAAATCTACGTTTCTAAACGAGAAAATGAAAGTACTGCCTACAAGAATTAGTTTTTACATGCAGAAGTATGTCGCCGACTGCTGTCTATCAGGTGTGGTGTAGCGGTAACGTGTGAGACTGGGAATGTACGGTGCGTCAGTGCGGTGGGTTCTAGTTTCGCTCGCTGTTTTTTTATTGCGATAGCAATTATATGGACAGTCTCGGCTGGAAAATGTCCGTCGCCGTCATGCACCATACATGTATAAGCACGGCCGCTCGATGAAAAACACACGGTGCGGCCTGCCGCGTGGAGCGGATGCTGCGTCGCGCGCCTAGTGCTCCTGGCTGCCGCCGCCGCGCCACCAGTGGGGGAGCCTCTGGGGAGACCGAAAGCGAGAGCGCCGGAATTATTGCGGCGGATCGCGGCTTCACAGAGCAGCTGCTATGCGCTTGTTAGTTTTTAAAGGGTTACTATAAAATTGCTATAGCGTTAACTATATTGGTAATCGTCCTACCGAATGTGCGCCGGCGATGCTTCAACCTAAATATAGCAAGTGTTTGTTTTATATAAAGTGGTTGCTCGTGCGAGTTGCGATTTTTCGCGTCATGTTTTCTCTCTTTTGTTGCTGTTGCGCTGTTCACCCCCATTAATGTATGTTTGTGCTACAGTTATTTTTGCAACAGGAGAGTCGCTCATTGACAGGTGCGGTTGTATTTCCGGAATGACTGTTGCTCACACCTTAGAAACAAAAGCATTGTGAACATCAGGGGAGTCATAATTGCTTTATTGCACGTGCGTGAAAGAAGGATCATTGTGTTATTGGAATCACAGGCGCAGCACTTTCCTGGCCAGAGGTTTTTGCGCCAAGCGTACGAGATGCTCAACAGAAATATTAACATTTCCTGCCCAGTTGGCAAGAAGCGTTCGTAAGAGCTTTCTGATGAAAACTTTGCAGACTTCCATGGCGTGGTCGTCGTCCCCCCCCCCCCCCCCGCAAGTCCACCTTCAACACTTCCATGGTCATAGAGAACAGCTGGTCACCTTTCAGACATCTCGTGAAAAAATATCCGACAGGAATAATATACGATGCTGACAAGCCTCTTATAACAAAACATAGTAATCGGTTATCCACTTGGGGTACCGCTGTTGAGTGCTCTTCTACGCCACGGTCAACGAAACCAAAAAGTTTGTCGACTTGTCGGTCGTATATGACCCTCTGCTGTATGGCCATCTCGTCAACGATCAGGCAGCAGAACGTTTCTTGCTCTACAGTGAGACCCTCGAATTCAATGCACAGCCGCTCCTTTATCAACGATGTCACGCCGATTCCACATGTTAAATGGCCTACATATTTCTGGAGCGTTGAGCGACAAGGGAGCTGAAAGATATTTCTGTACCTTGCATGCTCATAACTTTTGTTGAAGCATGCCTTCCAAATTACACATTCCCTTAGAATGACGTCACTGTAGTGGGGGGGGGGGGGGCTTCGTCGAGAAACTGCGAACTTGGTTTCTAACGAACTCGGCAGTCTTCTCACCTTGCGCAGCACCATTGAGCACCTTCATAAAACAGGCAATGTCTGTGTTATTTTCATAAACATGCGCGCGCTCCTCAGCCTCATCCGTTTTTCTTGAAGGGCCTGCAGTGCTCCTTTCATACGAGCGATCTTCGCTTGGAAGCAGAGCGTTTTTTTTTTTTTAGCTTCTTCTGTCAGTTTAACAAGGTTGACTGTAGTTTGACATGATGCGTTCCATTCCCTAGTTCAAAGTTGTTGGGCGTCGTGGCTTCAGTGCTGTCACTTGACGAGCCGTTTTGGCTAATGATAAAACGGCTATCTTGAAGCAGCATTGCCCGAGCATTCGGCCCGCGACTGCGCATTATCGGCTTCTATTTCAGAGCGTGGGCGCTTCTTCCTTGGAGCAGGCGTGCTCCTCGTGCTCATGTAGCTTGGATAATCGGGGAATACTGTCGGCAGAGCCGTTGGCAAAAGTACCCTCAACTTCTCGGTCTTCTTGTAGTCCTGCTCCGTAAAATGCAAGGCGCACACCAGGGACCTGCCATTAGGCTGCCATACTTTTCCCTTCCCGCCGGGTCCTTCACGGGAAATGTTTCGCAGCTATGCTGCCCCTGCGTTGTGCGTTACTAGGAAACTCGTGGTAGCGTATTTGCGGGTCCTTCGATGCATTCGTGGAACACAAGGGCACACAACAGTTACGCGGCACTTTTCCTAACGTATAAAATATCACACATGCGCTAACTGTCTTGAGTGACACTCAGTGCGAGCGATTCATGTGGAGAAAAACAACCACTATCTCGACCTACCCGCTGAACGCGCGCTCCTTCCCGCCCGCGCGTCGCCTGGAGCCCTCCCCTACTACTGGCGCCCTCCTAGCAAAATGCGGCGACAACTGTCAACTCCGCTTCCCCGCTCTCGCCCATTGCCTGCGCCGCAACGCGGCAGGCCGCACCGTGTGCTTTTCATCGAGCGGCCGTGGTATAAGTATGTATATATATATATATATATATATATATATATATATATATATAAAAGCCCCAAAGAAAAATAATTCAGAAAAATGCTTCCGAAGTGCGGAATCGAACCAGGGACCTCTTGCTCCGAAGCGAGTGGCGCTATCCACTACGCCACGAAACGCAGATCCTCCACGTAGCTAACGGCGAGCGTTATATACATACCCTTTACCGCTGGACGGACTCAGAGACGGCAGGCGATAATAAGCGTTTCTTCATTACCAGCGAGATGGCGCTAGCAGCACGACGGGCGCATTTAAAAGTCGTCGTCGAGCTCGCTCGCTTCTTATATTTGCGCAGCGAGAACATTGCCCTTCCGTTGTCTGCTCGCGCGGTTTTCTCGCGGTGAGGGGAAGAGGAATGTTTCAGGCTTTCACCGTGATGTCCGCGCTCATGTTACCGAGCGTACGAAAGTCACTCGAGCTGAAGGGACGCCGCTAAACGAACAAACAGAAGATGAGCGCGAACTATCAAGTGTCACAGCTCGACACTTGAAGCACGCTAGTTTCCTTCGCTGCTTCGGCGGCCTTTGCAACAGGAACGCTGTTCAAACTGAGAGTATCCATTGGCGAGCCTCACTTCGTATAGCATTAATTTTTTGCTATCGCATTCATTGCTTCGCCCTTGCGGCGAAACTGTGACTTTTTTTAGTTTTTTTCTTTGTCGCAGTGCTCGTGCTTCAACCCTAATTACGCTCCTGGGCATAACCACAATTTTTAAAAACTATTTAAAAGCCCGAATCATGTATGGCACTGGGACAGCGCCACTGGGTCTTCCAATAGGGATCGCTCTCAAGACGGATCCGCGCCGAATAATGTGCTCCATCTGCTCGACGTGCCCTCGGGGCTTACGCGCACTCGTTAGGCTCGTATAGCGAGCACACGGCGGCGCCAAAAAAAGAAAAAAAGGGAGCTGACAGGCAGTGACAGAGCCAGAGGGGGAAGGGCGGTTTGGTGGTTTCAAACCCCCGCTTCCTGAGGTTTTTATTTGTTTTATGTTTGCATCTACACGCGCACACATACACACTCACGAACGTAAATAAAGGGACGTAGGACGTAAGTGCTGGCCTGTAACATGTTTTTCTTATTCCCCGCAAGGTCACGCTGACGAACATGAGCATTACATGATTTAAGTTTACTGCGCACATTCCTTATGGTCTAATACTCGCGTAATGTACATATTCTCAGTCTTTGAAGTAAATGTGACGCGAAAGTTTTTTTTTTTTTTTTGACGCAAAAGCTCAATGGAGCCTAAGAGCACAAGGCCGGCGTCTTCTGATAGAAAAGACGATGACAAATATATTACTATGAATGTACAATTTGAAGTGGAAGGTCATCTCGATTTTGTACCCGAGGGGGGGGGGGGGAATCACCCGATCAGCTGCGTTGAATAAATTTCCATACAGAAGCGTAGGCACACACGTACGCATACTTACAGTGCTCTGTGACGACGGACCTAAAAGGCAGCGAAATAATACCGATTCGTATTTAGGTGTTAAATGAAGTAAATTGATCTGTGAGAAACAGTAATAATGATATTTACTCATTCGCCGAAATGGGCATGATATAATGGGAACACGCAAGACAAAAAGTTTTTAGCTACCTCTTCTCGTCCCTGTAATGTCTCACAAATAGAAACAGAACCTGAAGCAGAAGTGGTTATTTCGAGAAAGCCACACCATATGCTTGACCAAGACTTGGAGAGAAGACTCGCTACTTGACATAGCGAATGGTCTCTCTTCAGAAAGCATCCCACCTTCTGTTTACACAGTCACTTTTTCGTAGCACAATACCCAGCGACCGCTGGCGCCTCTACTATTTAAAAATCGTACTGCTCTTTCAAGCTACATGCTAACAAAGGCACATGCAAATTACGGTGAGAGCTGCTTGGTCGTTTAGTCGCGCAAGAGGTTACTGTGAAACTGATGAACAATTTTCCTCTGCGAATTTGAAACGTATCGCCCAAGATTATCCATGTTATATGCTCAGGTGTGGATAGCATCCGCATTTAGACAGTAGATTTTTTAAATACAGAGATAACAAATAGATACGTCTTTTGTAACCACCGGATGGAGGAAGGATTGCTCAATCTGGGTATAAATTGTGCGTTTGAAGCTTTACAAATTTGGAAAAAAGAACTGCAAGGAACACTATGCGGTAACACAATATGCAAAGAAAGCAAATCTAAAGGCAGCTAAAAACAGTTCTTATTATCTTACCTGCACTGGAAGTTCCTGTAAGAGGGATAAATAAAATTTTGGATGAATGAAAATTATGAAGGTAAAGTGCGGCCATTTCAATCTTAGTAAAACATTCGGCAGACCCCACGCCTTGTGGGAATTCCTTTCATGCGAAGCAGTCAGCGCGTAGTTCTAATCTGCATTTTTCGGCTTTGAGCCAAGCGTTAAGAGGTGTATCGACGTGTTTTGTAAGTGTAGTGTAGTAGACGTGTTTTTGTAAGTGTAGACAACAATGGTGTTTAAAGGGTAACTTACGTTTGACGTAACGTCAGCACTCACGTTAGAGCACATACGTCCGTATAATCAAAACGAAGAGCACTTTACCGTTCGATGACGTGAATATCATACGCAACTTTCGTTAGAGCTTTGCGCAGAAGCTGGCCACACCTACCGCCGTTGCCGGTACCGACAGATGGGAGTGCGTGGGTTCGCCATTGACGCGCCGCGTACACAGCAGGGTGAACGACCACCCCACATCACCGAATACCTCGCAGAAGCGCAGTTGACACCCCGAGAAGCTTCCTGTGCGCCGTCGCCAGGCTGCTACGTCTCACCGCAGCGCCGCCAGTACACTGGCACAACCCGGGGCACAACTTCAAAAAAAGCGCTGCCGTCGCACACGACGCCAGGGAACCTCGCATTGAATGTGACAAAAGACCACGTCATCGAGGGTGATCATCGAGGTGGCATCATCGAGGGTGATCAGCATCTGCTTCTGAACCGTCAGATTTACGTCGCAAGAGGCATAGCCGAGCTGCGTGATGCCAAAGCAAATGTAGTGCTAACAAACTTAAGCCACGAATATAGGCACCTCAACATTGTTACAACGGTCGCCTACATCTATGAATTCGTGGACGCCAGCAGCGCTTTCGCCCTGTTCGATGCTACCGAACCTGCTTCGACGGATCGAGGTCCCTGACCAGATTTCAACGTCAACCCGAGCCTTCCGAAACACAAGCAAGACCAGCTTAAAGCCCTGCTCCTGCAATTCAAGGACGGCTTCTCGTCGTCGTCAAGAATTCGACAGACCCCAGTCGCGAAACATCGCATCATACCAGAGGAAAGTGCCCGACCAATCCGTCAGAGCCCGTACCGAGTTTCGACGCTAGAACGCAAGACCGTTAAGAAATAGGTCGACGAAATGCCACGCGACGACATCATCCAGCCGTCCAAGAGTCCGTGGGCGTCACCTGTGGTGTAAGTGAGCAAGAAGGATGGAACCCTACGTTTCTGCGTCTACTATCGTCGCCTGAACAATGTCACCAGAAGGACGTGAATCGTCTTCCACAAATAGACGACACCCTAGATTGACTCCACAGCGCGAAGTACTTTTCGCCGATAGACCTCAAGACCGGCTACTGGCAAATAGAAGTCGAAGAGAGAGACGGAGGACCACAAAAGGCGGGATCGAGGTATTCGACAGCTGTCGGGCACTGCATAGTGTTCGTTTGGAGTCGGAGTAAGAGCCGCTCCTTCGCCCTACCCAAGCCTTTATACAGGTGCGGGTAAATGCTGTGGTCGGATTGGTAGTGGTCAACAGTTTCGCGGAAAGAATACACAATATGGAATTCTAGGTCCTGCTCATCGGGGGAGTCGAGCAGTGGTGCTCGCTGCCTGTGCGCGTATACAACTCTCTGTGAACTATTATTTGCAAGGAGAGGAGAGCGAGTAATGAACATCATTAGGAAAAAAGCAAGAGCTTTCTCAGGGCGATGGCCATCGTGTACAAAACCGTAGGCCCGAACCATTTCTCTAGTCCGGTCGATCAAATTGTGGGGCAAGTTTGAAAACTGGGCTTCCCATTGTGTTCGAGTGGACTGCGTTGCTTATATCATTGTGGACTGCTTTGTTTATACCCCCTTTACTTTTCTCAATGGGGGGCTAGAGCGCTCCTTTACTCGCATGTAACGCAGCCGTCCATGCAATGAATGCAGATCTTGTAGGCGGGAAATTGGAGTCATGATCCTAGCAAAGTCAGACACTTTTAGTAAGAATCCCGCGAACTGAGCTAATATTTAGGGAACTGGTTTCTCAATTCTTTAAAGTACATTCTTTTGCAGCTTATGCGGGTACTTTGTATTTGCAAATGAAAACTTGCATACTCTACACCAAGATTCGCGTTTTATTCACTGTGGCCCGTTTTATTTTTCTGCCTTATGATATATAAAAAAAACGGTTCACCCTCACAGCTCATGTGTGTCACAGCGCAGTGATTATAGTGGAAAACGTAATTCGACTTTTGATACTATGCCACACAGTAGCAGTAATTCAACTTTCTTTTAAGTTTTGTGCGTGGAAGAGGATAGACAAGAGTACTTGAGGTCAAGGTAAGCTCTTCGTGCAGACATTACATTTTTTTCCTTGTATGAGCATTCGTGTGGGCATCCTGTATACATCGTGCCAAAACAAAGAAGAACAAACGTTCATCGACCCCAGAGTAATTTATAAGGGAGGGAGGGGGTAGTGTGCCAGACCATTTCTGTTAGCCACCTGCCCGGCACTGTTATGGCCCGAAGCTGGACCCCCGGGTAGTTAAACGGCAGTATTGTTTACCATGTCACCCGCCTACTTGGTAAAGTAGACGTACAGATACTTAAACAACTGTGTCATTGAGACCAGCGGCTTGTGAAGGCTTTTGTCGTAAACAAAAAAGCAGTATGGTCAATGCCAGAAAAATTATAACGCCAGATGAGAACACGGTGGATCCGCTGGGATAAATTATAGAAATATCTTTTAATTTTGGTTTTCTTGCAAAAGACAGGCACAAAAATATTCATAGCGGTACTTACCAAGCAACGTTATACCTGAAGGAAACAATGTGCAATAAATATTACAAAAAAAAATTGTTTTGATCATATTCAAAAACTTTTAGGCGATTGGAGGTCACTTAACACACGCCGTTCAATAAATATTTCCAAAGATCAAATTAAACAAGCAGTGTGGCTTTTTGCGGCTATCCACCATAACCTTGCGTCAAGCATTGTGTCCTCCGAGTCGACTGTAGCCATCTGAAGACAGTAACAATTGCTGGCAGAAAGAGCCCCATTGTGCTTACGGTCAGCGACAAAGATTACATATATTTTATATAGAGGAATTACACACTGACTAGCGGGAATTCAACAATTTTCCACCTATAACAATAACTGTTGGAATTTTACGTCCCAAAACCCCGATATAATTATGAGGGACGCTCTAGTGGAGGCCTACGGAAATTTAGCCATCTGGTGTCCTTTTTTCTGCACTGACATCACACAGTACACGGGACTCTACTATTCCGCCGCTACAGAAATGCGATTGTCGCGGCCGGGATTGAACCCGCGACCTTCCTGTCAGCAGCCGAGCACCGTAACTGCTACGCCACCGCGGTGGACCAGTAATTTTCCGTTCAATTTCTTGCGAGTTACATAGTTCTCTTTTGCATATGACAGCAACATTGGTTCCTTGTAGTTACTAAAACGCACCTATATGAATTCAGACTTCTTGCATTTGTCCATTAGTGTAGTAACTGTAACCTCGATGCACATTGTTAGCGTCGCCTGCAGTTCTACCATACATAACCTGCCTGCTTCATCCACGCAAACATCGGCATATGATTTGTTTATCTTACCTAGGACACCGTGCACGAACGATTTGAAAATTCTGCATTGAAAACGGCCACTGCGACAGCAATTGACACTTTTACAAAGTCACGTGACCTCCTAGCAATGGCGGCCGAAAAGCCCGGATGAAATCGCGGCCGCTTCGCCGCCGTCATGTATCTTAATGGATGTGGTACTCCGGCATCATGTAGCGCATTCTCGCTGTTTTAGGCAAGCGATTGATGTGCAGGCTTCTCAACTGCTTCCAATGCGTACGAATGTTCAATCGTCGCGCCTACAAGTTCGAAACCTCAAGTAAGTGAGCATTTTCTTAAAGGAAAGAAGGTGACTTTTAAAGGCCCGTTTTTCTTTCTTAGACACAGTAATAATGAGAACTAACAGACAATAATGCCAGGGAAATTATAGGAGATGTTATTTGTAGTAATAGGATATAAATGTGAAGAAAGCACTGCTTCGAAATAAATGTTAGGAAACGCTGATTGCAGTTCCTTTAAGCTTTTTCGCATTGGTGAAGTTGAGCTGTTTTTCTTTATAACGATTGATGCGATGTTTGTGAAAGCGCACGTGTCTTGCCAGTAAGATACCTGCAAAGTTGGTGCGCTCCTTCAATTTAAAGGTCGTTCAATTCTAGCCGAGGAACAACGTGTTGTGCATTTTTTTGCTCAAACGGCAAGCAACTCTTTGCATTCACCACCTAGGATACCGTGACGAAACTTGTGAAGTGACGCAATTTGAATGAAGGCGCGTCGTAGCCACAGATATTACTACAATATTTACTAGAGGAACTGTGGCTCTGCGCTCGTTCAGCCAGCGTAGGAATGATGGATAGCACATAGATTTGCCTAGTATTCGTGCTTGCCGGTTCGAACGCAGTTGCGGTTTGGCTTTTGTTTCGGATAAAAGAATGGCTGGTTCTATCAGAAGCTACACAGCCTATTCATTTATTAAGTGGCAAAACACGAAATAGTTCATTCTTGTTTCGCACCCAAACTGTGATTTTTTTAGTTTTATGCTGAGCAATAATTACGAATTTTTTGTGCCTTATAGTTAGGGCTACGTGTTTTCGGATAAATCCGAAAAAATTCGATAAACTCTCGCCGGTAAAATTTTTGAGAATTAGGATTTATCCGACAAACTCCGATTTTACCGTCCCACATGACCCTGTTCCGTCCTTTGTCGAAGGGGCAATTTTTAAGCGGTCATCGATACATCGGTGGTTTGGCCAATATAAACTTTACCTCTCGTCAACAGTATATCGTAGACTGCACGCACCGGACATTTAACAAAGGTCTTGTCGAGCACGGAGTGAGAGACGTCAACGTATCTAGGGCCCTCGGCATGCGGCGAGACGACATCTTTATGTACGGTCCCCTGGCGGCACTGGGGCGCGCCAGATAACACCGAATATACGGACCTCGTAAAGTATGCTTGCGTCTATTACAACAAGCTTTCAGCTTGTGATTCGCACAAACGTAGGTTTATTGCATTCTAGTATTTGTGCGTTCAAACCTTCCTGACAACTAAAATACGCTTCGTGTACTTAGGTGGGCTAGTTGGTTCAGTTAGTTCATGTACACTGGGGCAGAACAGCGTACAACAGCGCGCTGCGTCCTGTGTGCTCTTCGTCCCGTTTTCTGCGCTGTTCTGCCACAACGCTTTCTGTGTTCTGATGTTTTCGTGTTCAGATATCACTTCATCTAAGATATTGGAATATTTTAAATAATGCAAACTTAAACTCCTAATTTCGGAGAATTGGAAATTTAGGCAAAATAAACTCCTATAAACGTCGAATTTCCACCCGAAAAAGAAAATCCGAAAAACACCCTTCGAATATCAAGAAAAATAAACTGCGAAAACACGAAGCCCTACTTATGGATATATATATGGAACTTTGTTATACGGCTGTGAATATATGTTCATCTATGTCTGTTAGCATTTTGTTGTATTTCTTTCTTGGTTTTTCATTTGAAGCGCCGCAAAGCATGACCACAGTGGCGTAGCCAGAGATTTTAACCGGGAGGGGGAGAGAGGGACTTCGACATTATTACTCTTATTCGCGTGTTCGTCCGTGAGTTTTTATGCGTGCCTGTGTATACACATATGCAAAACAGAAATATTCCGACTGAAGGGAAGGGGGGGGGGGTAAACACCCTCCTGCGCCTTGGCCGTGCCACTGGCACCGAGTGACACATTTCGCTAACCAAATTTCCCGCGTAGCCTCTACAGGGCTGAATGTTATGCATGGAATAGAGAAAATGTCCGACGGGACGCCATCACTCACATTCCATTATGCTAATCAAATAAATTAGGGAAATGCATTGTTTGGGGATCCGACAAGCATCGTTTGTCGGCGCGTTCCCTCGGAGCGAGTACCGCAAGCTATATAAGTGCATATGTCACAATGGATATTGTTTACTACGTACTTATAGCAGAAAAGATAGGTCGCTTTACGAGGAGCGCAGCCAGCCCTAGCATACACGGTGCAATACCAGCCGTCAGACGATGAGTCCATAGCATCTAACATTAGCTAGCTATGACCAAGAGAAACTAGAATATGTACAATGTTATTGCCTGGTAGTCAACAGCTAGCCGACGCATACGTGTCGTGACTTGTGGTTCGTGCTTATCATACACGTAGTCACGTGAAATGATGCACCACGTCGTAGTATATATTGTTTGGTAAAAAAAAAGCCTCGCTGCATTCTGTTGGCATCGTCATGTGTGTCATATAGTACATACCAAGCGCATCATGCTATTAGTGATATGGCATATATTTCATGGTCACCATACAATAATGTCATGCAATACAAATTTATATATATCAAGCTAACGAAACTAGCTCTATAGCACAAAAACAGGCAGTAGATAGATAGATAGATAGATAGATAGATAGATAGATAGATAGATAGATAGATAGATAGATAGATAGATAGATAGATAGATAGATAGATAGATAGATAGATAGATAGATAGATAGATAGATAGATAGATAGATAGAAGCGGTAAAAGTGTCCTTTTGCTACGAAATATTTCGCATTTAGTAAAGCTTTCAACACTGCCGCACTGTTGTTGTGCTGAAGCATCTCACTGAGTCCTGTTTCCGTGGCATTATGCTTCTACAAGACATTAAGGATTAGATAGGGGCGATGGAAAAATTATGACTAACGCGACATTTAAATAAGCGTTACTCCGAGCACTCTAAGTTGATTGAGAAGCTCAGGTGGCGTTTTCAAACAAGGTACTCCTCGTCATAAGAATTTATAAGCTCCTAAGACAGTTTTATTGCGCATTTACATGCAGTAATGGGTAAGTGTCTCATTAGAACACACAAAACAATAATATACAAGAAGCTTGTTAGCCGAAATTGTGACTGTTTGGTTAAATATATTTAGGTTGCCTGTTCAGCTCTATCTGCTTCATATTTTCTTTTGGTTTTCGTCACAGCAGATCTAATCAGCCTAATATAGCAGCTGCGCTCCAACTAATTCCTCTTTAACCTCTCTTCGAACGTAGCATTTCCGCTGAATTAATGTGTAGGAATGCTTACCCGTCTCAAACGTCGTAGATTGCTCTGCAACAAATAATGCGGTCTTCAGCTCTATGAACCACTGATGATGAAAATACTATTCCATGCATTAGTTCAAGTTCCCATGCAGCATGTACTTGGTAATGAAAGCGAAAAAACATGGTTGATCGCTCTTCCATAGGAATCGGTATAACACGAAAGGGAAACATGTCTTCACAGGGGTAGTTGAGCGCTTATTGCGCATTGTTTCGCCACAAGGGCGAAGGAATCAAAGCTACAGCAACAAATTGTAATATCACGGGAAGAACGGCAAGCAGCTCGAAACTTGCAGCGCGCTCTAAAGCAGAAAGGCGCACGAAAAGAACATACACAAGACGAGCGCGAACTAACTACTGTCACAATGGTTACTTCTTTGTGTGTGAGCAGCGTGTGCTCCTTTCAAAAACGCGGCCTCTGGAGCGAGCGAAGTGACCTTCGTGCTCTCTGTCACGTAGGCGGAAACTTGCGGTGAAAGCACAAGACGTACAAATCGCCCCCATCACGAGATAAGTGCGCGCTCACGAGACACACCCCCTGTAGAGGCGCGCTCGCATCGCAACGCGCGGGGCGACGACCTTTAAAGTGCGCCCTGCACGCTCTTCACGCCATCTCGCTAGTGATAACAAGAACACGCTGAAGCCGCCGAGCTGAGAGTACCACTAAGGATAAATGGTGTATATATATCGCTCGTAGTTAGTGGGCTGACGAACGTACGCTTTGTGGCCGAGTGGTTTCACGCCACGCGCTGCGGTGCGAGGGGTCGTAGGTTAGACTCCCGCCAATGGAACGTTCCTACTTTTTTTTCCTTGGCTATCTGTTAGTGTATACTTTAGCACGTCATACCCGTGACGGAGATACGTCAGTCAAGCCGTGGTTGACCCTGGCATAAAACAATTTCGTGTAAAAAAAAAACAAGGAAGCGGCGAAGCATGTAGGGAAGGGTGTTTCAGCTCTACTAACATGAAACCTTTGGAGGGGCGAAACACGCAGTATGCGCCGGTGTTTCCCACAGCAAATCACTACTAACGGGCAATGAGAGACAAAAGAGAGATTAGACACAGAGACCCGAAGTCCGCTTTTAGTTAACGTGCACGCTGCGGATCTTTATTGTTCAAGTACGCACAAGAGAAAGCTCCCACCGGCACTTCATTGCAGGTCTAGATCCAGTGCCTTAAACGCTGTGGCCGGTGAACGGTTGTGCAACGCTAGCAATCGCTTTCTTCAATGAAGAAACTAGCTAGCAGACTCTGTATGTGTCGGCGTTGTCTCTCGCGGGCGAGGGCGCGTTCTCGTTCCTTGCGAGCTCTTAGTTCAGCGTTCATCGCAGAAAGAGCATTTCCAGTCAACGAACGCCGTTCGCTCTCTCGCGCTACACGGCGAGGGCTGAGGTGGGATCTTGCGCTCAGCAAATGGGCAGGACACAACGATGCACGCCGCGACAGCAGACGACAATGCCCGCTGACACGCCGATACCCTAAGGTGATTCGCCCCTAAAATTACATCGACGAAAATAGAGTAAGCAATGGCTCAAGGCGCTCTTAGCACCTTGTGTGGTTGTTTTTTATCGCCATTATCCACTTTATTAGTGCTTACGCAGTGCAGCGTGACACACTGGATTGCGTGACACGCGGGACAGACACTGCACACACACACACACACGGACACAGATGCGAGTGGAACCGCGGTATTTAAAGCGATACTCTGCGCGCACATCTATAGTCTCTTTTGCGGATGGGTTTTGGTGCCGCCATACTTGGCTGTTAACTTTCTCGCTTTGTATCCTTAACATCTAAACAAACATCACTGCGGTAGACGCAGTCGCAACAAAACAGTTGAATTGCTGCATACGACGTTTCATGCCCTCGAGAAAATGCGGTCACCATATACAAGAATGAGAAAACATTCGCTTAAAATCCCAAGATGGCGCGCCCATATGTCGAAAGTGATATCACACTGCCGTGCTCTATACACGCCTTATCGTTGCAAGCGGTCAATGTCAAGCAGTAGGCTGCCGTTTTGTATCAGCAATGGCTAGGTGGGAGTGCCGGAAGCGGTACCACGGCACTATTGCTACTTCGTCTTCGACAGCCGCCGCCGCTGACCACTCCGAATCGCCCTTGATGCTTTCAACTCTTTCGCCGTCTCATGTCTCGCGTTGTCACGCAGTCACATTTCTCGCGTTGATGTCACGCAGGTCCCACGTTTGATACACATAAGCCGAGCAGCATGCACGTTTGGAACGCGAGCGCTTGCTTGCCCCTAAACGCCACTGTCGCCGAAGGGCGAATTCGTCTGTCCAAACCACGCGAAGCGATAGCGAAACGCCAGGGTCGGGAGTTGAACGAACGGCGCTCAGGGCAGCAAATAGTAAAATAACGGCAAAGAGGAAACCATATATAAAACAGAATATATATGTAATCGCAAAACACATCAGATAACCACAAAAAAAAGAACACAAAGGATAGAAAATATCGCATAATCACGGGAAGAAAACAGAAAATAGCGAAAAAGAGCACAATAACATACCAGAACACAAAATAACAAAAACGAGCAGATAAACAAACGATAAACACAGGCGAGTTAATGCTGCGCACTTCGTACAGCTTTGACTTGAGGTGGTGCTGGCTTAGATTTCCTTTAAATGCAAAGCATTCCTTAGCGAACCTTTTTGCCAATTTGAGCGTTTGTATCTATCTATCTATCTATCTATCTATCTATCTATCTATCTATCTATCTATCTATCTATCTATCTATCTATCTATCTATCTATCTATCTATCTATCTATCTATCTATCTATCTATCTATCTATCTATCTATCTATCTATCTATCTATCTATCTATCTATCTATCCGCCTATGCCTGGGTGCTCTCGTCATCGCCTCCTTAACTTGCTGTAGACCGAAAGTGGCATGGGAGGGTAAGAGGATTTGACGAATAAGACTGTGTGGTCATGACGTGCATAATGTGAAAATCCTGCCACGTACGTCGTCAAAACCTTCCCTCCAGACCCGCGTGGCACATACCTGTTTGCCACGGGGCCACGGTGTGCGGGTATGTGCCACAGGTGATTGGCAGTTTATACCTCCTCAGGAACGGCGAGAACAGACATTGGTAATCTAAATGCGAGAGCTTTAAGAAAAACTGACTCGAATACGAAGAAGTAACAACTGTGACAGTTGTTTGTTCGCACTCGGCCTGTGTATACCTGTGCGTTCTTTTCGAGCGTCCTTGCTTGTTTTTGAGCATCGCGCTGACATTGTCGAGCTGTGACCGCTGTTTCTTCGCGCTCGTCCTGAGTGCGATCTTTTCGTGCGTCCTTTACGCTCGAGCGGCGCGCTGCAAGTGCCGAGCATATTGCCGTTCTTCGTGTGACATTCGGATTTGTTGCTATCGCATTCATTGCGTCGCCCTTGCTCGAAGCTGTCACTTTTCAAAATCCCTATTTCCTCAATCTGATGAACACGGCACACAAAAATATGTCGGTATTGCCGTTGCTAATAGCCGCGACACGTTGATACGTACGCACCGTGTGTGCACATGCATGCGGAGCGCGCTAAGCCTTCAAAACGGTACAAATGCTCACAATGGCCGCTCGATGGCAGCAGATCTAGCATAAGGTCTATAGCACCGTTGATATGCATTAAAGTACGGTTCCCCGTACGGTTCCCCGATGGATCCCCATTTTATGCGATGTCGTAGTGGCTCGTGTTGTGGGTAGTACGTACCGCGAATCCGCGATCGGGATTTGTCGGGCAAAGGTAATCTGTGTCCCTGGCAGACTTGTACTAGTTACAGAAAACAAGTAACCGATTACCATAACAATTACTTTCTTTAAGATGTAATTGATTACAGAGGTAATTACAGCCCCAGAAAAGAGAGTGGACAATTATGGGAATGCAATCAATTACTTTTGCATTACCCTCGTTCAAAAACTTCTTGCCGTAACTGAATGACAGTTTACTCAACTATAACGAACTACTGGGGCCTTGCATTGTAGAAGGGAGGATGGAGGCCTGCGTAAAGGCTGGGCGGCGTACTGTGGCGTCTGTAATATAGTGTTACGCGTTGACTTTAAGCAGGAGTTGTTTTTCAGTGTTAAGAGGTCAGCTGCTACAGTGCACACTATCTCAATGCATGCGCTGGAGGGAAAGGCGGTATTACAAGGGACGAACACCTTGCCCACCAGCTCGTAGTTGCGTAGTAATTCGATGCTATTGCACATGTTCTCCATGAAGCGTCCCGCTTCGCTGTTGCTGGCGCTCGGGCAAGGCGTTGCAGATAAGGCCAAGGAAAAGGTGAAAAAACATGGCTGATCCCTCCGTCATAGGAATCGGTATAACACGAAAGTGAAACGTGTCTTCACAGAAGTAGTGCTTATTGTGTAGTGATATATGACAGCTTGTACAATGTCTATTCGTGTTTGGCAGCTATAGCACCGTTTGACGTGGATGCACCCATGTTGACAGCATGTCTCTATCGCGACGACTAACGTCCATGATTATGATTAAACCGTTGTGGTAGCTGACGGTGTGAACATACATTTGGACACAGCGAATCGTGAATCCCGCGTAAGGATGATATCAACAAGCTCATAATCAACACTGGTACCCGGTATGCACTTCTTCAAAGCGTCGTCAATTAAGGAGAGAAACGGCACGGTGAGCGCTTTCTAGTAATGGGTAGCCGACGCCTGTGCTCATGTATACATAACACACACTGCGCTTCAGCCACACGGGAGGTAGAGGTTCGTAGCCTGAGCCGCAAACGCGTGCGTCCCGCTGGCCTCTTTCTCGCAGGCGCTGCTCTCGCTTCACCAACGCACGACATTCGCCCGTCGAAATCGCGTCCTTTCTGCAACGCATATTGCAGCAGTTTTGTTTGTCGGTGCTCTCGCAATTGAAGCAGTCGGCGGTGGAGAAATCCCGTTGGTGTAGGTGGACGCTGCGCAACGCTGCACTACTCCGATGAGCCGACGCACGCTAACACGAAGCCAAAGGCAAAGAACGTAACTGCGTCAAGGGTGCCTCGGCGACGCCAGCGCGGGCAGTCTACAGACGCTTTAACCATGACCTCCGATATCGCGTGCAATCTCGGAGTAAGCACTAGTAAGTGTCGATCGTGAAGCATTACTTCTTTTCACATCTCACAGACGGCGGCACCGCCCCGCTCCGCCCGCCGCGAAAGAGAATGTGTGAAAGATATAAGGCGCGTTCGCGCCGCGTCTAGCATCTCCCGAGTTGGGTTAGTCGGTTGGGCGTCGGGCGCTTGCCGTCGCGGCCGCAACGTCGTGGGTTCAATTCCCAGCAGGGTATCTTTTTCTTGGTTTTTTTATTTCTCACCCGTTGGCGTCCATTGTATCAACGTCATAACCGTGACGGATGTACTTGGTGGACCCCGGCATAAAACACTTTCGTGTTAAAAGTAAGCATTGTAGAGACACCCCCTCTCGCCCCTGTCTGACAGGATGGGGGGTCACAAAAGAGCAGACGCATATTTTTCGGGTCGAGGACTGCCGTAGACGACTGGTTACAACTTGATTTTGGAGAAAAAAGTAATTCATTACCGGTAATCAGTTTCAAGAAAATGTCATTGAACTACCCAGAACGTTACACCTACGAAAAAGTAATAGAATATATTACAAAATTAAAAGAATATGTAATTGATTACAAGTCATCGACTACTTGTAACGCGTTACAGACAACTCTGGTCCCTGAACACGCGGTGTGGCAAACGGCAGAATGTCCCGCACCGGACATTCCGTATATTCTCGGCAAAGTGAAAAAAAAAAAAAGAAAAGTGTGGGGAGGGGCCTACCAATAATTCCGACTTGGGCGACAGTGCCTGCGGGCATAATGTTCCAAATAAGCGCCCAAAGACACAAATAGCACGACGACAGCCCAATACGCACGTGCCCAGTGATTATGAGGGCTGGTCCGGGCCACCTAAAGCTTCCTCCCTATTGTACCTGAAATAAAGTCTTTCAAGCAAGCAAGATAGGTACAGCCCTAGGACGACAACCATGTAGCTTTCTGCGCGGCACAGCGCGAAATGCAGCGCACTGTTGGGAACATACCACACGCTTTTAATAAACGGCTATCTCAATAATTAACGCCCCGCCATTACCTGCCGCCTTCTTTCTTGTGCGGGCGGCGAAGCGGGCAGCGGACACGCAGAGTGCCCGTCGCTTGTAGAAACAAAAGCGAATTTATCTAACGATGGCCACGCTGGACTAAACGCTGCTTCTGAAAGGAGCGCTCCGTGAAGAGCAGCCGTGATACCGCGCCCGAGCACGGTCGGCGTACTGACCTATACGAAGTCATCACGGGCGCCATCACGGACTCACAGCAGCGCCGCGCAAGACCCGTACTCGTATACACGTAGTGCGCCTTACACCTTATTACGCACGCTCACGAACTTTTGGGCTTTTATTTAAAACTTTCTCGGTTAATTTATTTTCCATGTGTTTTCACTCGGCCCGTAGCCAAGGGGGAGCCCCCCCCTTCCCCCGGAATTTTCATGATGCATGGTGTTTTACCGAAAATAAATAATGAAAATAGGCGTTTTTTCTCAAATAGTCAAAGCTTTCAGCAAGTGCCCCCCCCCCCCCCCCACCGGAATAAAATTCCTGGCTACGGGCCTGGTTTTCACTGATGTCTTTCTTGTAGCAACGGGGAGATGCTTTATTCAGAGGGGTGCATAGCCACGGGCGCCTAATTCTGTTATTTTATTGTGTAACCGGGCCAATCAGGCATCACCCGTAAGAGAAACTGTTACACCTCTCGTATCAGGCGACACCGCAGTGCTTGAACACTTCGCGATCGTTTCAGATTGTTCCGTTGAAGGGCCCCTCACCACCCCGAGTTCAAAGACGAGGGAGTTGTTTCTTTGCCGCCTTCATTACCCTTCCTACACGCGATTCCTCCTTCTCGCCACTTATTTCTTAAAAGCGCGTACACAATGCCAGCGCTAACGTGGAGCTTATCAAGATTTCGCTCTTGTCGGCTCCACACGCTGTTATCTCCGAATGCGCAGTCACAAAATGAAGTGAAATCAGTGGTGCGATCTTGTACTCATTCCAAATAAACACGGAGGCGTGGCGTTACATCCAGCCGCACGCGAATGGCCCATGTGAACCGCGACAGACGTCACGGCCCTGTATTGACCAATCGCGAGCGCTCACGTGCGGCTGGATGTAATGCCACGCCTCCGTGGTTATTTTGGAACGCGTACAAGATGGCACCACAGTTGACCGCGCACGATAGTCATGCGAGGCAAGGAAGAACGGGTGGGTGGCTGCATGTCAAAGCAGTGAAGCAGACAATTCACAACTGATATTTTGCGCATATGGACCAATCGAGAGTATGTACCGTAATGACGCCACGTGAAACCCCGTTCCAGCGTCACGAAGTACGCAAGGAAGACCAGAAACTCCAGGAGAGAATAACGTACTCGATTTTTGTATCTTCAAAGGCTGGTGATGGGCCCTTTAAGTTGACGCGCAGGACACGACCGTGATCGCCGCTATCAGTTTAAGCGTGTCTTGCTTCTTTGACTTTTCATTTCGTCGGCACAACTTCGCCCAATAAAGAGCTTCATCTTGAACAGGCCGACCGCCGCCGTCTTCACAGTCACCTCCACGTGACAGTAGCATGCACAAATTAGTAAGGTTCTCCTGTTTGCGCGACCAGTCATTTCAATATTAAGTTTTCAATGTTGTGAATGACATCAAGTATTTTTATGCGGAAAAAAGTTTTGATGCTTACCCGGAACCATTTTGCTGTTCGCCCTGTAAAATAGATCTCACTATGAAAACTGAAGGATCAATGTAAAACAAGTGAGTAATTTCCAAAAACTCATTGCTGACCGTTGAGTTTATCGATTAATACACTCCACACCCATAAAAATACCCTAATAGGCAATGGAATTAAATTTCACATTTTGTATACCTTTTATCAGTAATGTGCACCACTAATGGAATCATGCCGAAGCTTCAAATGCGGTAACAGTAAAGGCTTTGGTTGTTTTAATTTAGTGACTGAGTTCGGTGACTGAATTTAATGAGTGATAATGCCGTACGCGAGAGGGATAAGTCGCCAGTGCCGCCACCTGTAGAAGATCACGTCGAACAGTACCATCTTTTTTGCGATAACTTATTTCCTGGAAAATTGTAATGGCGGCATTTATATTTTTTTGTTGCAGTTTTGCTAAAAGAACAACTATCTGATGAGCAGCTTATTACGTTTGTGCTCGGAGTTTTCAAACCTCGAATTTCGCACTGGCGCCTTTCTGTATTTCCATTCTCGGAACAGAGATTTTTACCAGCTACGAAATTTTCATTTCCGTTTATCTCGAACTCTAATTCGCGCAAGTTTTACACAAGATCACCCACGTTATTTCATTGCACTCCTACTACGGTGGTTGGATTGACGACCGCATTTAAGCACCGTAGTGACCCACGTTGGAATTTTGCGCAATAGGCAATAATCTAGGCACTTGGAAGCTGTAAGCGTATCTATATCAACCGACCGCGATGCAACGCACTGTTCAAGTACGTTATAGTATTGATTGAGCATTTGAGGGCTCATCCATGTAGAAGAAACCAATGAGTAGCTTAGTGTCAAGGATTCCTTGCCTGGCGCTGGATTGAACCATCGCGAAACACTGCGGAAGTTGCTCCATAAGAGCAACATGCGCTCTTTTCTTGTCCCGACTGATAGATGTCCAAAAACGTGAATGTCCAGGGACAATGCATCTAATAACCCTCCTTTTTCTAAAACCAATGGGCCACCGGCCCGCTATGCCTGTCTCATATTACACTGAAATCGAATAGAACAGTTCAAATAGGTGCAACAGTTTCTAGCATCTAAACGCGCACCCGACGACTTCGTCAGTGCAAAAGGAGATTGGGGGCGGGGGGGGGGGGGGGGAAGGGTCGGTTAGGTTTGAAAGCTCACTGAATCTATTCCGGAACAACATGAGCTGCTCACCTGGCAAACACGGCGAAACGAAGACCACGTAGCCGAAGGAAAGCGTTGTCCTTGGCCACGGGAAAGCAGCCTCCCGGTGTTGAGCGAACAGCTGATGAAGACCGACCACTCGAACCGTGCCTCTTCTTCTTCTACTTCTTCTTCTCCTGCCTTCCAGCGGCAGTGCTGAGGCATGATGGTTGGTTGGTTGATCCTTGTAAACTGGCGCAACCCACCGTGGGGGATCGGCCACGAAACGGGCGGTGCCTTGTTACATCAACATTTTTATATTATAAAATTATTAACAAATACATAACTTTTGATATGACTCATTAGCTTAATTATGGAAAGAAAAAAATGGCTTCCCTTGCTCGCATAAACTGTTCTGTAATGATGATGAACTACGAACTACAGAATACACATTTTCAGCACCTTAGGTGTAGCACAAGGCACATGGAAGCAACGTTACCTAAACTGCGATGCAAAATGCCGTCACTGAACTTTTATTTGCACAGGCCTGGTTTTCTTCCTTGCCCTCAATGTAATTAATGTAATCAACAGAAACAATAGAGATCTACTTCACAGAATGGCGCAGATGCGAAAACATAAGGCGAAGATTTTTGAAAGCACCTTTTCAAAAATTTGGCCTTGAGCTATCCACATCGGCATTACTCTCCCTGGGGGCGTCGGCACTGGGGCAATGCAACAGGGCATATATGATGCCGTATTCAGTTATATAAAAGAAACAGAGACTGCCTTGGTAATATTATAAGTAGATATATATCATTTCATTCCCTTAGTTAAATTGTCTGTATTTATTTATTTAATTATATCATTTAACACTCGTTTAATTAATACTTCATAAACAAATCGAAATTACGACTAACATTTTTGCTTTACTATAAATGATCTTTTTTGTATGTTTGTTTTTTTATTTTTGCACATTCTACAGCCGCACGCTTCGTGGCCCGTAGTGGGTTGAGTATTCCGCTGTAGGAACCAGCCAACCAAGCACAGCCATTGACTACGTGACGCTGCCGATTTGGTGTTGTTGTTGTTTTCCTCCGAGCATGGCTCCTAACTAATGCAGGGGGTTGACCGAGTAGGGGGTGAATTTTGCCATTGTTATCTCTAGGGTGCCATTCTTAGAAGCTATATTTACTAATGTAATGAATTGATGTATCAATTATTGGTAAGTAAATATTTAAAGCAGACAGAATTTAGCTAGATAGTCTTTTAGACTGTCTGATGAATTCCTCAATGGCGAAGAAAACATCCCTGTGTATGTATCCCAGAGTGGTGGCCAAAAAAAAAAAAACCTAACCGGCTCTGATACTTTCAGACCCAGCTTTCGAAGAGGTGGCACTACAATTCTTTTCCTCAATGTTGTGAACCGGCGACAGGATAGAAAGAAAAGTCCCAATAGTTTCCTCCTGATTGCAGAAGAGGCATAGTGGGGAAGTCACTAAACCTGCTCTACGTAAGTAAAAATTGAGGGAGGTAACGCGGCAACCAAATTTCATCATGCCAACTTGCAGTATTCTTCACGTGGATAAATCGCTGCGCCAGGAAAATAAGAGGTACTCATACTCTGGAGAAGCAGTCGATTCTGGTTCTAAGAAATTTTTCTGCATGTTGGTGTGCGAAATCTTGCCATCCTGATGTAAGCTGTTAGCGGGAAAACACGAATAATCGGCGCCGATTTCTTGCCCCGCCGTATTATAGAGCCATATCTTGGCAGCTTTTAGAGAGCGGATCGGAGAGCGACGACCGCTGAAAATTTTATCATGCAACCTACGCAATCTACGTCCCAGGATTCTGCGCTGTAGAGTGGCAAGGCCGTACAAAGCATGCTGGGCGGTGGTGCTCGGCTTCGCCGTTGATTTTTGTTGAAATTTATTACGTCACAATAATTACTAGAGGAGACGCTTTTTCTATACCTCAAAGCTGTGATGGGTTATTTGCATGAGGAACTTCAATCCTCCCATTGGACATAACCCCGAACTCCACTACTCAAAAAGTTAATACAACTTTCTTAATTACTGTCAGATATGACATCCTCAGTCATCTTAACGTGCTTGCGTCTATAGAAGACGTTATTGTGAAGTCATCGAACACGTATCGCACTTCCGGATTTTTGAGGATTTTGGACACATTTTGAAACACCGGTAGATTGTTTATTTGAGCAACGGTTTTTTTTTATGCTTCGAGTAAGAAAATTCATTACTTCAAAAAACACTACAGAAATACAAATGATGTGGCTTATTTTTCACGTAAAGGTCTATTCTTACTGTAAATCGGAACATGCTAAGGTGTTCACAGAAGCAGCAACGGCGTCCCGAAGTCGACCGAGTTTTAAAAATGCAGCGTTTTTCGAGTATTTTTAAAAATTCACAAATCTCGCAGAATTCAAGAATATTAAGCGTGCTGTTTCCTATTACCTTCCATTTGTGCTACAAACAAAGAAATTTGTGATATTTACCCTGCGTGGCTGTTGGCATAGCCGCGAATTTACCAAAACGCACTCTTCGCAAAATGGCCGTCGCCACCCGGCGACGGTTGTCAATTTTTCCCGTGTTAAAAAATTTCTTTATTTGAATATAACTTGCGATTTCGCGATATTCGGTCATACGAGCATAGCATGCAAAATTATCAGGAAAATTCGATATACAGGCATCTGACTTCTTTTTTTTTAATAGGGGCTATTGTACGTATACTTAATACGTTACCATGTTACCGGAAGGATTCGGTCATGCTCAGGCCTTCACGGCACGTAAACTTCTCGCCTCATAGGCTTCACATTTACGGCTCTATCTCGCAAATCCACCTAACCCGGTATTCCTACATCCCTTTGTGTATACTGTGATACTGCACACGCTAAACAGGCCTCTTATGACTTTGCCGCAGCGGTAATTCAATACTATCTGAATTAAATATAGTTGAAATGCAGTTATTATCACCATTCAGTGTGCACAAACGTAAATGTATACGTTTACGTACGTGCGTTAACGTTTGCGTATGGCGAGCTAAAACTTTTCCAAAATATGCGTTCCGGAGACACGGTAAACGCAATCCGGTTTTCCGGTCACACGGTAACGTTAAAAAGTATACGTACAAGCTAAAAGTCCCTAATGAGGGGTGTTGCCACACATTTTATTCGGGGAGGGGGGGGGGGGGTCAGCCATATATTATGTATGCTTGCGCGTGCGTTTGTATGCGTGCGTGTATATATACGCAAGCAAAATTGAAAAATTTCGGGGGGACGGGGGGTTTGAACTCTCCCCCCCCCCCCCCCCCCTGGCTACGGCCCTGTCCCTAATCTTTCGTGGAATCGACCTTTCCGTAAATGCGTCAAGTTGGCCGTTGTACGGTCCCTACATAATGTACAGGTCGTCCGTCGTATGTATATACGTTAGACTTGCCGTCAACACATTGCCAGCAAATGTCTTCGTTTCACTGTTCAATGTTCAATTTTTTTACAGTGAAGATGACCCAGAGATCGCAGAAACGATGGTAACAGACCGATACCCACTTGCTGAAAAAGCGTAGAAGGCGGCGGTCTGTAAAGAAGGAGCCAGCGTGCTCTCGCGTGCCGCGTGGACTGACACGTACCCAGCACTTAATTTGGTTCCCTTGCCATATGGGCTCCGACGCCCAACCCCTCGTCCCAAACGCCAACGAGCTTGCCTACACCCAGGCGCGAGACCTTACTCGCCGTATCAGGAGAGAGGGCGGCCCACGGCCCAAGGGCGAGAAATGGCTCCGGAACCGACTCCAGACCTATAATGAAATCTGTCAGCACTATCGTCTCGAACGGCGAAAGTTTCCGTTACTTCACCCTCTACTAAAACGGCAACAGGCACTATCCTTCCGTCTCCTACAGACAGGAGCATATCCCTCACCGGCAGTTTATGCAAGATTCATAAGCGAACTAAGGCCGGGAGGCCACCGATGCGGCATACCGCGATGTAACTTACCACACATGCTGTGGCAATGCCCCGAGCTGCGCGCGGACGGCGATTCTCCAACCAAAGAAAAGGACGGGGACACACTCCTCACAAGTCCCCACGAGGACGACCAACTTCGGGTCGTCCAGAGGGCTCACGACCTGGCCGTCGAGTTTCAACTCCCGGTCCCGTCGTGGGCGCGGCCCGCAGACGAGGCCCCGTAGGGGGCCATCGCCTCCTCAGGACCAAAAAAAGTTATTTAGATAGATAGATAGAGGCGGCGCTATGGGATCAAGAACGCCGTGTAGAGCGCTTGCGGGTCGCTTCTGATGCGGGCACGTGCCGCAGCTCGTCACGTATTGTATAGTAAAATGTGGCAACTTTGGCCCGCAAAAAAAAAAAAGAAAAAAGAAAAAAAATTGTCGAAGCTTGCACTAAGTAGTGCAAGACTGAAACAGCGAAACTCGACAATTCTAAAGACTAATCTGGCTGTTTCTAGGTTGCTTCTAGGTCATAGTGCAATAGCGCAAAAAACACAGGGACACAGGCAAGAGAGACGATACACGATACTGGCGCTATTTTTTTTTTCTTTCAACTGACGTTTAATTTTTCGGAAACACACATATATACATACAAACAAACAATTGGTCATGCGCAGTGACTCCGTCCGACAGCAAAAACAAAAAATTCAAAAAGACGAAAAATTCTCACTTCCAGTCACAGCCCTGAGACCAGCAAATCTATTTCCTTATCCGCCAGGGATAAAGATGGGTGGCTTATGCACTTATCTTTGAACCGTGAAATGAAAAACGCTTCGGCTACCTCTCTAGCTGTTTGATCGCCATTCTGAAATAATATGGCTGTGTCATCAAAACACGGGGTACATTTGCATAGCGCCAGTATCGTCTCTCTTGCCTGTGTCCCTGTGTTTTTTGCGCTATTGCACTATGAATTCGTACCAACTAGCTCGGCTTTCCGTACTACTGCTTCTAGGTCGTTGCTAGGCATTAGCTAGGTGATGCTAGATTGTTTTTACGTTGATTCTCAACGAGGAGAGGTTTGAGTTAAACCGGAGACAGTCACGGACACGACACGGATGTTCAAAGTGCAGAGCCAGAACCACGCGCTGAAACCAAGCGTTCGCACCACCCACATATCTACGGCACAGATCGTCGTTGGCGTATAAGCCTTCCATTGCTCGGGGTCTTCTCGCTACCGCCGTTGCCTTTCCCGCTCCTTAGTATTTTTTCGTTGTGCGTACTCGGGGTCTTCGGCTTCGCCGCCGTCGCTTCGCAGCCATTTGTTGGGCTAACTGTTGCCTTCTTCATCTTTAGTTGACGGGTGGCGAGTAGTGAGATTTACCCGTGGTCTGTGGCACACACCCGTTTATGATAATGACCGTTTTTTGATTCACCGGGCAAGGAACGATTTGCTAATAAAATTAGGCAGATCCTACGTACCGTGGGAATCGATGTTAAGCGAAGCATGCGCGGGATGATGACTGTGGCGTAATTTTTCATATTGAGCGAAACGTTACGGAATGACGCTAGAGAAATGTGGAAATGGTATAACCACACTCATAGGCTGAAGAGTCGAATATGTTTTATAATACCAGTTGTTTACAGTTGCGTAACAATGCCAACAGCAACATGGGTTTTACCAACACCAGACGCGGCAAGCTGACATGTAGTGCTTATATTCTTCAATACTGGATAGCGCGAATCCGAACAGCACAAAGAAGAAACACAAATGCACAGGACAGGCGTTACTCGCAACTAAGCTCCATTCAGGAAGATTTCCGCTGGATATACACACAGCCGAATGGCACGCGAAGGCGCACTGCACGTACCTAACAGTCACAGTAGCAGTTATTACAGTTGCGTTACAGTTGTTATGCTATACTTGTTCGTTATGACGGAGAACGCACGCACGTGTTCAGCGAACCCGTGTGTTTGTGTAGAAGGGGTCTTGACAGTTCTTGAACAGGTCATCATCACCATGATCAGAAAGGACCAGCAGCTGGACCGGACTTGTTAATCGTTTCCGTTCGTGATCGCGGCTACGAGGGGTCTATATACAAGGTATAGCAGAGCTGGTGGAAATCTTAGATGCCTCTTATAATGAAATGATCTATAACGCCTCCTCTCCTGGACGTGGTAGCAGGTCTTTCGATACCCTGTCCAGGTTCTACTCTTCACGCAGTATAAAGACCAGGCGTTGTTGGGTCGTAATAAATCCATGTTGAAGTCACCGATAATGATGAGAGGCCTTGGTTCCCTCTTCAGATTTATTGTAGGAAGCATTTCCCCAATTTTTGCGTACTCGACGAGTGCATGGTAGTTGAGCGTCTTGCAGGGGTGTTCTGTCTTCAGCTTCTTCACTTTCCTAGCGTCCGCCGCGTGTTGTAGTGGTCACTGCCCGGCTGTTGACCCGAAGGTCGCGGGTTCGATCTCGGCCGCGGCGGTCGCATTTCGATGGAGGCATAATGCTAGATGTCCGTGTACTGTACGACCTCGGTGCACGTTAAAGAATACCAGATGGTCAAAATTCCGGAAACCCTTCGCTACGGCGTCTCAAGTAATCACATCGTGGTTTTGAGACATAAAACCCCAAAAATTATTATTATTATCACGTTTCCTTGCGTGTCAATGTGTGTGTTCGCGGTTACTCTGTTGGTTGAGAACTCTGTAATCACCTGTGGCACATACCCGCATAACATTAACTCTGGTTTACGGGTATGTGCCACACGTGACTGAGAGAAAGGGTTTCATGACGTACGCGACAGGTATTTTGCGTTATTCATGTCATGACCAGTCAATCGAGTCGCCATACACTGATCCTCTGCTACGCCGATTTTGGTATATTACAAGTTATGGAGACGACCAGGAGAGCGCCCAGACGTAGGCGGATAGATAGATAGATAGATAGATAGATAGATAGATAGATAGATAGATAGATAGATAGATAGATAGATAGATAGATAGATAGATAGATAGATAGATAGATAGATAGATAGATAGATAGATAGATAGATAGATAGAAACGCTCAAAGTGTCTGAGGTTCGCTAAGAAATGCTTCGCATTTAAAGCTTCGCTCTTAAAAAAGAAAAAATAAACGGCATATCTCACGCACTCTGGAAATCGATTTCATGCGAAGCATTCAGCGACTACGGTGGAAGCTGTGTGAGGCGGCTATGTGTCACACGTGATTTACAGACCGTGTCAAGCCAGGAACAGGGAAAATAAATATTCAAAAGTTATGATAACCTTGCATTGGTGAAAGAAGAGAACATGTGCCGTTTGTTGTGGTTGGTGATCTTAATGCTACAGACGAGCATTTTCAGCACTTTAGGTTTCCGTGGTATAGCTCATGGTGTGGCACGGTAAAATTAGAAGTTATATTACCTAAATTGCGATGCAGAATTTCGTTTCTAAGTCTTTATTTACAAAGGCCTGGTTTTATTCCTTCCCTTCAATGCTTTTATAGTACGCAAGCAGAAACCATACATCATTCTTTCACAGAATGCCGCAGGTATCAAAACCTAAGACAGATATTTCTCGAACCTCCTTTCCGAAAACTTGGCCTTGAGCTTTCCGTAACGCTAATACTCTCCCTGGGGGCGTCGACACTGGGTCACTGGAACAGGGACAGGGATATTATGCGGTATTTAACTATATAAACGAATCAAAGAGAGTGTCATGTTCATATTCCAAGTGCATGCTTACTTTATTTATTCATTTATTTATTTCATTTATCTTTATTTGTTTATTAAATTCTTTTACGTAACTCTCTCTCTCTCTCTCTTGCTCTATAGCATTCAATACAGCAACCGTAAGCACAACTAATATTTTCGCTTGCATACAACTTATCTTTTTAGAATTATCCTCTTTTTTTCAGAAATCCTACTGCCGCACGATTCAAAGCCGATCCCCCGTGGTGGGTTGAGCCATTCCTCTAGGAACCAACCAAACAACTATTGCCGCTAGAAGACAGGAGAATAGGAAGAAGAAGAAGTAGAAGAAGAAGAAGAACAAGCACGGGTCGAGAGGTCGGTCTTCAGCAGCTGTTCGCTCAAGACCGGGAGGCTGCTTTCCCGTGGCCAAGGACAACGCTTTCCTTCGGCTACATGGTCTTCGTTTCACCGTGTTGGTCAGGTGAGCGGCTCATGTTGTTCCGGAGTATATTCAGTGAGCTGTCAAGCCTAGCCGACAACCCCCCTCCCTCGCCTTCCAGCAGAAGCGTAATAATGTGTCCGCAAAATAGCTGTTCTTTTAGGAAAAGTGAAAGAAAAAGAGAAAACGCCGCCATTACCATTTTCCAGGAAGTTACACGTGACCAAGAAGGTTGTGCTGTTCAAAGTGATCTTTTACAAATGGCGGCACTGGCGACTTATCCCTCTCGCGTACCACATTCTCACTCATTAAGTCAGTCACCAAACTCAGTCATTAAGTTAAAACCAACAATGTCCTTGCTGTTACCACACTTGAGGCTTCGTCATGATTTGATTAGTGATGCACATTACTCATAAAAGGTATACAAAAAGTGCAAATTATTCCATTGCGTATTATGGTATTTTTTATGCACTATGGAGTGTATTAATCGATAAACTCGACGGTCACCACTGAGATTTAGGAAATTAACGTCTTCTTTTTTTACATTGACCGCGTAGTTCTTAAAGGTAGATTTATTTTACAGGGCGCACAGCAACATGGTTCCCGGTAAGCATCAAAACTTGCATGTTTTTTTCCGTATTAAAATATATGGTGTCATCCACAACGCTGAACATTTAACACTGAAGTGACTGGTCATAAAAAGAGCGGAGCCTAACTAATTTGTGTATGCTACTGTCACGTTGTGGTGACTGTGAAGAAGGCGGCTGTCGGATTGTTCAAGACGAATCTCTTTATTGGGCGAACTTGTGCCGAGGAATTGAAAAGTCAGAGAAACAAGACACGCTTAAGGTGATAGCGGCGATCACAGTCGTGTCCTGCGCGTCATCTTAACGGAACAATCTGAAAGAATGGCGAAGTGTTCAAGAACTGCGCTGCCGCCTGCTACGAGTGGTGTAACAGTTTCTCTTGTGGTTGAAGCCCGATTGGCGCGACTAGAGTATAAAATAACAGAATTATGCGCACGTGGCTATGCCCTCTCCGAAAAAGCATCCCCCCGATGCTACAAAGAAGACATCAGTGAAAACACAAGGAAAAGAAATCAACTGAGAAAGTTCCAAATAAAAGTCCTAAAGTTCGTGAGCGCGCGTAATAAGGTTTAAGGCACACTATGTGTATACGATTTCGGGTCCTACGTGGCGCCGCTGTGAGTCCGTGATTCCGCCCGTGGTGAGTTCGTATAGCTCAGTGCGCCGACCCCGCTCGGGAGCGGCATCACGGCTGCGCTTCACGATCGCTCCTTTCAAAAGCAGCGTTTCAGTCCAGCGTGGCCATCGTTAGAAAATTCGCTTTTGTTTTTGCAAAAGAGAATTTGTACGTCGGATCAAGGCACGCCTTTGTTCCGACGGGGGCCCGGGCAGGTGAGTGTGGGTCGAGTGTCGTTTTTGTGCTCTGCACGCCATGGCAGAACAAAAATATGGGGGGGGGGCACGGGCTGGTGTGCCACCCCTGTCCCGCGCAACTGTATTTATCGATGCTATAAAATAAATATTTTTCCGCAAATGTCAAGCAATAAACGCTGTAGCAGTAGACTAGTAGCTAACTCTTTTAGCATCCGACATGGCGCAGCTTAACAAAACGCTGACGTAAGGAAACGACAGCGCGTTATTTAACCAGAATTTCGGAATTCTAAGCAGGATGTTAGAAGAGGGCATTCAACTGTCACAACAGGCTGATCACTGTTTTCGTTCATTCTTTTGCTCTTCAACTCTTGACAAAAACAGAACAAATTCGCATCCGTGTTTCTCTAGACTTTCCGGACAAGCCTTGA